>NC_051163.1:14944071-15291737 GCF_013339745.2 Dermacentor silvarum
CTACCATTGCAGATAGAGTATGGCTTGTTTTCTGGCTTTAAATGGCACTTTATGAATCAGCTTAATTAGGAGTTCAGGCGGTCATTTAGCCTTGAAGCGCTGGTACTGGCAGATACTATTGACCCAACGAGTAACTAACTCACTGCGCAGCATTTATCCGTCTGATCATTTTCAATGCACTCTCGGTCTCCCAATAAATGTGGCTTTCCCGGGCAGGAGAAACAAAAACGTTAGGTATTAGGTTAATTGAAAAATGCACTTAAGTCTGGTTTTTTCCTTTTGTTAATTTTCGGGAAGCTCGGACGAGGGCTGCAGGTTTAATTCTGATAAGGTTTTGCGTGAAGAATGTGTGAACCTGGCAGTTCTCATGGTTAGTTGGGTGCTCTCTGTTTGTTGTGCCTTGGGCTTGGCGTGGTCTATTTCCAGAGGGTGTCACCTGGCCTGCCTTGGAACGAACGGCGAAACAAAGCAGAGGCACGAGGTCTATGGTCTCTTCGATGTGCTTGGATGCTGCAACCCCTTCGAGACCTCCTGTGGCGGTGGACGGGCTGTTATGATCGGCTTGGAACTGCACCTGTGAAATGTGGGAATCAAGCTCGAGCGCCTTTCCCGTGACGAGATAATCCTCTTTCATCCCCGAGAGAGCGTCTGACCTCTACGGAGCAGACGAAAACAGCGAGCTACCAAGAAGGAAGACCCGAGGGAGAGGAGGTCGCCAACTTGACCGCCCGACAGAGGTCTGACACTTCCACAAGTTCCCCGAAGGAGTCATCGCCAGGTTATGCCTGGAATCTGTATCTCTCCAATGTGGGAAGCAAGCCCCAGCGCTTTTCCCGTGACGAGATAATCCCCTTCAGCCCCGAGAGAGCTCTCACCTCTACGGAGTAGACGAAAACGGCGAGCTACCAAGAAGGAGGACCCGAGGGCGAGGAGGTCGTCAACTTGACCACCGGAGAGAGGACCTCCACGAAGGAAACGCCGTCCACCACGAGGGGATTTAAGGCCGTCCTGGCCCCCGTGTTAATGAGAACCGCTCGAGACTCGGATAGAGTCAAAACCATGTACCAATGAAGTGAATACAATCTTTTCTATTTTTCATCATCACGATGCCCGCCTTCATCGTCGTCTCCTGATTCCTGCGGTGACGACCCACCTCACCCGGTCGAGATTATATCGGCCTACTTCTGCAGCCCTTAAGGGAGCACGGCACAGAACGCGCGTTTGTTCTCCGCCGTGCGTTCACTCCCCGTGAAAGCGCGCGTCCCTCGCGCCCTTTCACTCGCACATACAGCGTTCGGCGGCGCGCGGCGACGATTTCATCTCCATTGACGTCATACGGAACCTCACGGCGATGGCGACGGCAACGGCGACGGCGACGCCGACGGCAGAAATCTGCTTTGGAGTGTCCATATAATTGCTATCGCAATAAAACGTTGCGAGCAGAGAAGGTGGTAAAGACTTCCGACGCTGCTCGACGAGTGTCCCGTTCTGATCTCGTCGAAAACCTCCGAGCCGCCCCCAGAGGCACCGGCAACAGTCACCAACGCCGCGCGCGTTCGGTGCGAACGCGGGCAAAACGTCGACGGCGTCGACAACAGTTCTGCGCGTTGCTGGTACTGCTGCATGTCCAAGTTTATACAGCTGATAAAACTACTATCCTTACTCCGTATAGCTCTCTACTAAGTTGCTATCGCAATTGATGCTTCGCCTTCCGGGTGAAACTGCGACATTTTATTGCGATAGCAATTATATGGACACTCAAAAGCAGATTTCTGCCGTCGGCGTCGCCGTCGCCGTGAGGTTCCGTATGACGTCAATGGAGATGAAATCGTCGCCGCGCGCCGAACGCTGTATGTGCGAGTGAAAGAGCACGAGGGACGCATGCTTTCACGGGAAGTGAACGCACGGCGGAGAACAAACGCGCGTTCTGCGCTGTGCTCCCTTAAGGGCTGCAGAAGTAGGCGTCTCTTTCCTCCTCTACAATCACCATATATGTAGAGCAAACGTGCCTTCTTCCGACGCGCGAAAGGACGTGGGGGAGGGGGGGAGGGGGAGAGAAAGGAGGCGACGTTTAGCTGCGGCACCAAGTGCCTATTTATATCAGAGGCTCCGGCAACAGTCACCAACGCCGCACGCATTTTGAGCGAACGCGGGCAAAACGCCGACGGCGTCGACAACAGTTCTGCGTGTTGCCGGTGCTGCTGCATGTCCAAGTTTATACAGCTGATAAAGCTGCTATCATTACTCCGTATAGCTCTCTTCAAATTTGCTATCGCAATTGATGCTTCGCCTTTCAGGTGAAACTGCGACAACTTTTTTTTTTCTATTGCCGGACGCGACGATCGAAACGTGAGGCCTTAACAGCTTCGCGGTAAAAAATGTTGCTTAGATACATATGTAGCTGTTTCGAGAGGGTTTAGCCTAGCGGCCGCTGTGTTATGCATGGTTAACTTGTTTATTAATAATAATAATAATAATAATAATAATAATAATAATAATAATAATAATAATAATAATAATAATAATAATAATAATAATAATAAAGTGGGTTGTTTAGCGATTGAGCCAAACAGTTTGTGTGATGACGCGGTACCAACCATCTCGTCTCCAATTCTAGAATATATGCTGACATTATAGGAATTGTGGGATGATTTTTAAAAATAGATAAAGCAGTGTATCTGAAAAGAAAAAAATGTGACTGCCTTAACGACGTGCGTGTAGCTTTCATATGATTATAATTTTGCGTTTCTAAAATACCTCTTTGGTTTGATGTCGGTACGGTACATTGCTGACGATGTTTGTAGCCTTTTGATCAAGGACTTTCTGCAAATATTTGAGTCGTGGGCATCGCACACACAAGCACAGCGTAGCTAAAATAGGACCTGAAGTGGAATAAAATGTTTGCCGCTTAATTTTAGTCGGAAAGATGCAGCGTACGTTACTTAAGGGCACCGGTTCATTTGGATGACCTTTTTACGAAGTAGCCAATGTGGATATTCCGTGACAACTGACGTGATAGCACTACAATTAGCAGTTTATGGTCACCTACTCTTTCGGTGCAGGGGTTATCAGTCGCATGCTATCGTGGGCAAGTGTGAGTAATTTATTCATTGCTGCAAAAATTATGGCTCTCGATTTCCTTGTATTTTGTCTTGGTGATATTAGTGCTCGATCAGCATAGAAGCTTTGAACAAACATTGTCTACAAAAAAAAAAAAAAAAACTGGTTTGCCAAGTTGTTTCATCACAACAGCGTGCTGGTGTCATTGGCATACAGAAAAAATTTGGCACTTTGAGGCCAGTGCTCCGAGACAAACTGCATGCAGAAGGCCTTATTCTCGGTATTCAGGTTTCTGAGGTGTAGGGATCTTCAAGATAGACATTAAGAGTGCCGCCTTCTACCACTGTGTAATGTACTTAGTCGCATTGTACGTGCTCGTCTCTCTTTCTCTCTCCGTATTTCTCTTTCTCCCCTCACCACTCTCTTTCTGCTTTTATACCCCTTCCCCTTTCCCACTGCGCAGGATAGAGAACTGGAACTACTTCGAGTGAGCGCACCTGCCCCTCTATGAATCCTTTTTTGTCTCTTTCTCTATGTTGGTCATTTTATCAAGAGAGATAAGGCTGGCCACATACAAATCGAGAAAAAGAAGAAAAAAAAACCGCCCGCATGCTTTGCGACCTTGCAGAATCACAGGCCATTTTCCAGCTAAGCTGTTTCTTTGGAGCAATTTCCTGAAGAATTTCGATTGGCTCAAATAAACGACGCCTTTCAAGACTTTGCCTGTACGCCAATCATGACATGGACCACTTATCATGCAAATATAGACAAGGTGTCACATTTCCTTCTCTCATGACACCGAGAAAGACATGCGCATAGCACTTGTGCAACCATGTAATGATGCCACGCGTACACACTGAATTTGCAAACGCCTTGCCCTTCTGTTCCGTCCGTTTGTCCCGTCCGTCCGTCCACTCTGTTACGCTGGCGACGACCGTTGTCGTGGTCGGCGACAAACAACGATGTTTTTTTTTTTTTTTTGTCGTCGTGAGGCCGCCTCGTCATTTCCAGCTTCGACATTTCCGCAGCATGAAGAGAAAGCAAACCTCTACACAACTGCCACCACTTGGAGGTCTAAACTCCTAACAGTGAAGCAATATTCATTTGCGAGTCGAATGCGCTAAGTGCTAGGGTGCCTCGATGCCTTCCTCGCCCACCGCTCCCCTTCGGCTTCCACTGAGAAGTCGCGTTTGCTCTCGGCCGTGCGTTCGCTCCCCGTGAAAGCACGCGTCTCTCGTCCTTGCGCACTTTCACTCGCACACACAGCATACGGCCAATGAGAGTTTCTTTCTATTGCCGGACGCGACGATCCAAAGGTGAGCCCTTAACAGCTTCGCTGCGCTGTAAAAACAGCAAAGAGGAGAGAAATAAAAGTTAAAAAAAAGAACACGTAACTTACGCGGAGATGTAATTTGAGCTAGCACTCACGATAGAAAGCAACCGAATAGTAAACATGCAGTTATACAATACTAAAAACCGTCAATTTTTTTTTCTGTTCAGAACCATGCAATAACATCAGAAGATAAAAAAAAGAAAGACGGAATGAGAAAGTACGTATTATATCAGCAGGCTACAGGACACCAAAATAATACCAAATTATTACTAAATATATTACTAAATTAAATGTTCCTATGCACACTGCCAGTAAATGTTTATTCCTCAACTGCACGGACACTGCACCAGCATGAAACGCTTCGGTAGACGATTTAGGCCACGTTAGCTTAACTTATAGTGCTCCAAAATGCTTACGTTATATAAAATTCGCTCGACAGTGTTAGCAGCAATTTTATCGATTTTGAAGCAAGATTTTATCTACGTTGAAGCAAGCGTAAATTTCAATTTCGAATAAATTCAGCCAATTTACAGATTCAAAATTCTACTAATTTAACAAATGTTACCAAACAAAGCATGCTTAAGACATTCAAGCGAAACAGTGTTTAAGCTGTCGTATCATCCCGAAGACTATTTGGCTATCCGAAACGAACAAAAGCACGTAGAGCCGCGCGCTGAACTCTCCTTGAGCATTGCTGATGAACATTAGCCCAAAACAAAAGACAACTCACATGGGAAGAAACGAGAAAGACAAGCGAGAGTTAATAACGGCTCAAACATTCACTATTCAAGGTGACTCTTCATTCAGCACGGAAATTTGGAAAAGTTGATGTGAAGTGCTACGGGCCGCTGGATTAAAAAAAACAAAAAAGAAAAAAAAAAAAAACGACGTCGCATGCCCCCGCGCGAGGGACACGTGTAAATGCAGAGCATAGTGGGGTTCCGTGGTGTGGTGTTGTTGGTGTGGTGGTGGTCTGGGTTGAGAGAGAAGAGAGAATCGTAAGTAGGTAACGTAAAGTTGTTATTATTTTATTGGCATCACTGCGATTCTTATTATTATATTATATTATATTATATTATATTATATTATATTATATTATATTATATTATATTATATTATATTATATATTATTGCTTCTCTGTTGTTCTTTTCTTTCTTCTTCTTTCGGCACCCCCAAAGTCCCGTTGACGTTGCCCGACGGCTTCCGCGCCAGCGGCCTCCAGACGACGACGCTTGCTCGCCGCCGCCTCTCGTTCCCGTACGCCGGGGTCCGCGGCCCGACGCTGACGTGTCGCAGCCGCGTGTCGTTCTCGACTCGAAGGGTCCGCGGCCCGACGCTGACGCCTGCCCGCGGCTTCTCGTGCACGCTGCTCGGGATCCGCTTGTCGACGTTGACGCCTGGCCGCGGTTTCTCGTTCACGAAGTTCGGCGTCGGCAGCGCGCCGTCTCGCAGCCTTGTCTTCTGCCGCCGTCGACGAAGACGATGGCACGATGTCTTGAACTGGTGCTTCGGCGCTTGCGTTCGTCGGCGGTCGCAGTTGATAAGCGATGGAAGCAAGACCTTCAACTAGTACCTCGACGCAATCCAACATCAGCGCCGATGGATGGATGGATGGCTAGAAACTTTTATTGAGCGATGGTAAGATTCGCGGTGAGTCTTCCAAGAGCCTCCGATCTTCGAAGACTCACCGCGAATCTTACCATCGCTCAATAAAAGTTTCTATCCATCCATCCATCCATCCATCCATCCATCCATCCATCCATCCATCCATCCATCCATCCATCCATCGGCGCTGATGTTGGATTGCGTCGAGGTACTAGTTGAAGGTCTTGCTTCCATCGCTTATCAACTGCGACCGCCGACGAACGCAAGAGAGCGCAGGACTTGACGAGTGGAGCCCGCGCCAACCCGCTTTATATTCCTAGCGCGCGCGTTAGAGGGAGCGGGGTGGAGAGAGGGCGCGCTATCACGCCAGCACCCGCTGTTGCTACGTAAAGCCCCTATATTTATAAATATAGGGGCTTTATTGCTACGGTGCTTGCAGCGCCGGAGCGCGACTCAACTACGACGCTTCGCGCGCTGCACATGTGCTGCAAGCGTGATGCGGGAGAGGAGGAGTGGGGGAGAGGGCGCACCTATGCTCGAGCTGTTGCGGACGGACGGCGCACGCTACATGTGAGTTAAACAAATGCTCTGCATTTAATAAAGGTGGCCGTGGCAGTGCTCAGCAATTGAAACGCGATACTCAGAGCGCGTTCCTGCCTCCGCTTCTCTGCGCCACCGGTGAGCGATGGGTGATCACAAAGTTCGTCACAAAGGTTCTCGCTTTCATCGTATACCACGATGTATCGGTTCGGTGTTCCATGTGCACACGTTCGGTGCGAGAAGCGGCGGCAACCATGAGCTCCGATTATCGCGTTTCAATCGTTGGCACTGTAGAATCTCGTTCACTGCTGTGTAGAGCGCATGAGCAACTAGGTTCGGTTCACGGTCGACCATTGGCTGCGGCTAATGGGTTCAACATAGCTTACCCTGCCTAGGTGCATGCGCGGCGACACACATGTGTAAGACTGCAAATGTTGCTGTTTGGGAGCGGCGGCGCTTAATGAGCGCCTTCGTTATGCCTGAGCGTGTCGTTATCGTGCTATACACAACAGTGAAGGGCACTGTACATATGAATGTAAGGAAACCACTCAAAGCAGCGTGAACATAGCGGAACTCCCATTGAATGTAATTTGAGCCATTCCCTACTCTCAAATGTAATCGCGCTCTTCCGATTTACGTCGGTGCTGGCGTATTATTGGCCCTATGCTTAGCCGTATATCTGGACCTTGAACACCGTAGCTAATGGATGTGCAATACGCCACAAGAACCACTTAACTGTGTGCACCCGACCGCCATCTGCGGCAACGACCTTTTCCAAGCCACCACGCTCCTATGTCGGCGTACGACGAAGTCCTCTGAAATTCGACGTGACTGTGCAACTTTGTGCAAAGCTCGCAGAATCCGGGGTGCCATTGAACAATATCATGGCTATCTTTCCATTTTAAATAAGTGGCGTACTCTGTGTAGTTCTTTGATAGTTTTATAAGATACTCGGCGAGATCCTTGGGCGATTCGAACGAGAGGGCGTCAATAAAAGAATGGTTTGGCGCGATATGGCTGTAATTGGCCCCACCGAAGACAACTGGTATGATGTCGTGCTCTAGCGCGGTATAGAACTTCTCGGTGACGTAATCCGCGCATATCGAGTTCTCGAAGGCAAGTGCGAAGAAGTAGGTGCGCTCGAAATCCACGTAACAGGAAATACCTCGGGACATCGGGCACTTGTGGTCGCCACAGAAGCCGTACACATCAACGTCCATGTATTTCTTAAGTTGAGCGACGAAGCGTTCCCTCCCGCCGTTAGTGAGGCAGTTGCTGACCATCCATACGGCGGTTTTTTTCTTAGACTTCCAGAGGGCCTTCAAGTCTCTCTTCGTATTTGTAGCGACGGCCTCGCGAGGTACAATCCTACCGTAGGGCACGTAAACGTCAGAGTCTTTTCTATACGTCATGGTCCAGTTAAACATGCCGTGCGTGAGATTGAAGTCCGTGAAGTCGGTGTTTGGCGGTGGTTCCATCAAGTAGAAGATCCATTTCTGCCAGCTGAAGCGCTTCTGGGGGAGATCCGTCATCTCTAGGTTGCGCACATGGAAGACGGTAGCGTCGCTATATTCTACCAGACATGGGTCGTTAGTGACGAAGCACTTGACTGTGCAGTTCTCGAGCAATACTTCGCCGATTCTGGTATCGTTGAGTGGCCCGTACCAATCACTAAAGAATTTGGTCCACATCATGATGCGTGGCAAACCTTGTGTCACATTGCTGTTGTTTAGCGAGTTGAAGATAGGGCAAGAAAGACCCTTCAGCGAGGTCCCTTTCAGCTCCGACATTCTAACATATCTGCTCCGTATCGCATTGTAGAAATACAGTGACGTGCACGTGGCTACCAACACAAAGACTAAAATCTTCCGCTGTGTAGGCATCATGACAGGTGTCACTTGAACTGGCCGGTGAATGGTGAACGAAGAAGGGTCCTGCAAGCAGTGAAAAAGAAGTAAACGAGGAATTCATTTGGCATGCGACCAAAGTAGTTGTAGTCAGTTAGAACTACATGCAAATGTATTTGAACAGAAAAAGATATCCTATCGAAATGCCGCTCGAAAGGAAGTGATCTCATGCCTTGTATACATAGGCGGTGTCACGTGTAGTTGCATAACATGGCATGCTGATGAAACCTTGAAGCGAGCGTTTTCCGGTGTCTGTATGAAATGGGACAAAATAGGAACTTGCTCTCCCGGGCTTATAATCTTCTAGACACGGCTTGCGATCTACCGGCGCCGTCGCGAAGTTCGCGCCTTGTGTTTGCCTTAAGTTCGCGTCAAAAAGGATAATTGAAGATTGCAACATATGTTTAAGAGTGCAACATACCCAGTGACACATACGTTGTTTTGTACGTCACAAAAAAGAGCAGCGCCAGTAATTGCGACAAATTCCTTGGATGGATCATCTTTCATCCCAGTTCGACATTTTAAATACCTTAGCGTAACATTTACTTACAATCTGTCATGATCTGCACGCATTGATGTTCTAAAGCCTTAAAACAACTTGAATTCCTACGTCGTACTATGCAGAATGCTCCAAAGAATACGAAACTCGTAATGTATAAAACACTTGTTCGCCCCATTATCGATTATGCCGCCGCAGTGTGGTCACCCCATAAGCAAAACAACATAATCAAACTAGACGCAGTCCAAAAGAAAGCCGTCCGCTTCATTTTTCACCGGTATGACCGCTATATTTCACCATCGTCAGCCCTCCCTGCTCTAAACAAAACATTACTTTCCGTGCGTCGTGACGTGGAATCATTTAATTTTTTGCACAACCTAATTAACACTGTCCTCTCGTACTTCGAACACAGTTTGCCTTTCTTTCACCAAGGCTTCTTCTACACGTAACTTCCACGAGATTAATCTTATTCCTTTCTATGCCCGTACAAATACTTCAAGTACAGCATCTTTCTCCGCCCTACAGAGGTATGGAATTCATGACCTGGCTGTTTTCGTTCACTCCCGATAAGCGAATTCGAAAGTGCGCTTTTGAAAACGAGTGTTTGGAACTGCTTCAGGTGCGTTTGGTTTATGCCTTGCGTATGTATTTCACTGTTTCGATGCTTTCTCTATTGAAGAATATGATTTCCCAGTGCTTTAACTGTTGTACTAATATTTAAATTTGCTATTGTTATAAGATTCTTTGTTCAGTTTCACTTTACTTTTTGTTCACCACTGTATTAACTAACCCATTCCTGCAATAGCCCTTCTATGGGGCTGCAGTTGTACAAATAAATAAATAAACAAACAAATAAACAAACAAACAAACAAACAAACAAACAAACAAACAAACAAACAAATAAATAAATAAATAAATAAATAAATAAATAAATAAATAAATAAATAAATAAATAAATAAATAGATTAGACCATGCACTACCCCTTGACCCAAGTTGACGTAAAAGAGGTTAGATACGGATAAACAGGCTAACACGCAGACAAACATACCTGAAACTGGGTGAAGTTCCGAAAGAATGATAATCGCAAAAACAAGTGATGAGGTATCTACGTGGCCCCGATTGCGTGATGCACACGCCCTACACTCAAATCAAATGACTTCTGCGCTTTGCCAGTCTCACTGTCCACGGTGCGGTGTCGTTATATTGTAGGCGTCTGTGCATCTTCAGCGTCACCGAAGACTCAGTCCAAACTGTACATCGCGCTCATCTAGTTTTCTTGCAATTTTTCTCAGTGGCATATTGCTACGCTTGCAAACAGTGCACGAAGAGCGACTTCGAGACTGTACCGGCATGCGACATTTAGAACGGCCATGTACGTAGTCCGTCAGCACATGTGAACAGGTAACTGCGTGGTTCAAATAGTTAACAGACCTAAAGATCAAATGTGTTTACCAAGACAGCGCATTCCGTATGGCTAACTTCACGGATATTATTATGATTACAAGAAATGCTTGGAAGCCTTCATGAAGTCGAAGAAACTGTATTTATTGTGGCTAGCGCAGCATTGCGAGCATCAAGACTTGAAGCTGATGCATAAGTTTTGGCAGCAAGGGAAATGTGACTGAAGAGGACATCAACCTGAAGGAGTGAGTTTTTGGTGAGTGCACGTTCGCCTAGTTTGCCGTGCATTTTTTTTTTTTTTTTTTTTTTTTTTTTTTTTTTTTTTTTTTTTTTTTTTAGAGCGCAGCTCTTATAGGCGCCCGTTACCCGCCGTGGTTGCTCAGTGGCTATGGTGTTGGGCTACTGAGCACGAGGTCGCGGGATCGAATCCCGGCCACGGAGGCCGCATTTCGACGGGGGCGAAATGCGAAAACACCCGTGTACTTAGATTTAGGTGCACGTTAAAGAACCGAACCCCAGGTGGTCCAACTTTCCGGAGTCCCCCACTACGGCGTGCCTCATAATCAGATCGTGGTTTTGGCGTGTAAAAACCCCATAATTTAATTTTTAGGCGCCCGTTCCTGGGTTGAGCGTCGGTGTCCCTAGGCGTAACGGCGCCAACGCGCTCGTGCCACTGCTCGGGCGTTCATCGTCGTCTTCTTCCACAGCTCCGATGCCGCTCATGATGCCAGCGTTCCCATACTGCCCCTCGTACTCGGGCCACTGCTCGCGCCTTCGTCTTCTTCCACAGCCCCACAGCCGGCTCCGATGCCGCTCATCATGTCAGCGTTCCCATACTGCCAGGTCTTAAAGTCTCCCTTCAGCGGAGGGGGGCCCTCATGTATAGGGCGGCGACCAGAATAGCGCTAGCGCACACTCACAGACGCTCATATATATATATATATTGTAATGGAATCAAGGATCGAGACACAGAGACAGCGCCCCTTCCTGGGCCAGCTGTTCTAATCTCTGCCTCGTTTCCTTCTCACCCCTAGCCCTCGCTGTCCGAGCCCAAGTGCATCTCTTCATGTTTAAAATATACATACAGGGTGTCCCAGCTAAATGTAGCCAATGGTTTAAAAACGACGGAGTGTGCTAGGAAGCTCAAACCAACTCAGTGGTGTTGAGGTTCGCGCGTTCTAGTCTGGGGTATATTTTTGTTTTGAAAACTCAATTATTTAGTATAAGCTAATTGCCTAACTTTTTAAATATTGCCTTCACTAAGAAAGTGCCAATACGAAAGTTGTAGATCACAGTTAAAAATGGCCGACCGAAATGTTTGCAACTAAATACCATTTAGTAAACGAAATCCGCTTGTCTCTGCAGTGCTGTTCGGGACGGGCTCGGCGTTTCCGGTGGCCGAACATACAGCAAACTCTTGGCCCATCTCGTGGTATGGGCATTGGCGGTAAACCTCACCGGTCCCCGAAGTGTGAGCAGAGTGGGCGGTGATCGGGGGCGCTAAATTTCGAAGAAATTAGCAACTTCGGCCGCACTATACCTTTAGGCAGAGGTTTCGTTTGGGTGTAGCGGGTAAGCTAGTCGGTAGCCACGGCGATCCAGTTATTTGCAGATGTTGACGTCGGAAAGGGTCCATACAAATCCATCCCGATCTGCTGAAATGGTCGGCGAGGAAGCTCAATCGGCTGTAGTAATCCCGCTAGCCTTGTCGGTGGTGTCTTGCGTCGCTGACAGTCTCGTTATGTCTTGACGTAACGGGCGACGTCGGCGGTCAGGCGCGTCCTGCGCTGAACGATAACATTTGTTAGACGGTCAAGCGTGGTCACCCGAGAAAGATTAATAAGTACACGTGTCAATACCGTTTCGTCATTCACAGTT
The DNA here is from genome assembly GCF_013339745.2 of Dermacentor silvarum. Classification (NCBI taxonomy): domain Eukaryota; kingdom Metazoa; phylum Arthropoda; class Arachnida; order Ixodida; family Ixodidae; genus Dermacentor; species Dermacentor silvarum. The sequence goes on from NC_051163.1 coordinate 14,956,297, forward strand.
TTGCGACTGTGTTATTGACTGTCAGTGACGGTCAATAACATAGTAGCAAAACTGTGAATGACGAAACTAACTTTTTATTGGGCGAACTTGTGCCCAAAAAAACAAGCGACACTCGAAGCACAACGATAGCGGCGAACACAGTCGGCGGTCGTCGAACATCTGATCTGAGGATCAAGCGCGTTGTCTTTTATACATGAGTGATCGAAGGTTTCACAGTAATCGCTGGTGCTCGCGTGTCTTCCAGAAAGTACTACACAATTCGCGTCGTGCATACATGCAATTAGGTTACACAAGGTCGGGTGACAACAGACAGCGGATAGAACCATCGATAACATTCGAGAAACTTCCGAGACATGCAGGCGCGTCCTGCGCTGAACGATAACATTTGTTAGGCTGTGAAACGTGGTCCCCCGAGAAAGATAAACAAGTACACTTGTCAATAGTTGAGGGACGAGATGACCGGTAAAGGGGTAAAAATTTGTAGAGGGCACCGCCTCCACTGACGAGTTAAGTAATGCCAATGCGGCATTTGTGCAGCTGCGAATCGCACGGCCGCTAACCTTTCCACCTTTCCCGAATTTTTTTTTTTCATTCCATTCTTCGTCACAATTCAATGCTTTCTTCTTTGACGTGTTAGTTCTCACACGTCACTGTCAATCGCTCACCTAGGCAGCGAGCGTACAATTCGTTTAACCTATGGTGGACCATCTGACGTTGGCATAAAATATTACAGCAAGCTGCGAACTTTCTGCGCGTTGTAGCGTCCACGACGCACAATCCGAGTGATGACGTGTGCGCATACATTTCGGAGGCAAGAGAATACAGTACGTTTCTCTTGCGGCTTCTATAGGTCTTAGTCTGACCTGGAATAAAGTATTTTCTCTCTATCTCTCGTGCGGCGCGTAGCTCTGGCTGCATGAAAGCTGTAATATTGGAGTCGCCTATGCATGAAGTAGCAGATGGCGGACGAGGAAGCGGAGCAAAAGATCGGGATGACGCCCAACGAAGAAACATCAAATGCAAATGAAGATTATGTTTAGTCAAGTGGCTGCCAGTCAGGTGGTCCGATGAGTAAGAGTCCATACAAGGGCTCAAAGATAAATCGGCAATGATAAGCCGTCAAAACTTTCATCCGTTTGCAGATGTGAATGTTCACGAGGCACTGACGAGTATCACACCAATTTTTCCTAGTTTCCATTTATTGGGCGACTCTTCGCACGCTGCAGCAGGGAACACCTGGAAGATTTCGCCGTTCTTGCTCCAAAACTTTTGTCACCAGGAAGAACGTATCTATGGACGAAATCTCGGACGGTCACCTTCGGGGCGCGCTTATTGCTTGGTTGAGAAAAACTGGATGAGCTGATTGGCTGGTTGATCACTACGTCACGGGAAAGCGATTTTATCGCCGAAAATGATCGTCCGGAAATACGTCCCCTGAAATCGGCCTTAACAAGACGCGGCGTGCTCATTCCGTGCTTTCATCGTACCCAGCGTTATTGCCACAAGCGCTCCCCGCTTGTCTGCTTTTGGCGAAGCTGCGTATACGGTTTTCACCTTTCTACGATACATTCTGCCATCAGCAGCTAACTCTTCTCCGCCACAACACTGTAACGTCCAAACACAATGTTCAAGTCTAACTTGTTCACTTTTATGTCTGTCCCTGAAGGGTACATTTGTACAAAAAGAAAACGATAAGGTATTTTTGAGTTAAGCCTAATTAGTGCAGTAATTTCGTTAGTTATTGGTTTGACAAAATTCACAGCTGGAAACTCGCTTCAGCGTATTGAGAGACACACTATAATAGCTATGCGCTAAGTTTCCTGTGCTTTTAAATCAGAATTTCTAGGTATCAAACTAAGCTTACAGCATATGATACGACGGACATTATACGTATAGGGATATGTCCTCTGTATTCGACGCGCCGCGACAGCGAAGTGGCACTGGCGTTGAACTGCTGTGCTCGAAGCATGCGCATGCATGTGTACCGCGCATATATGCGCCTTTCTTTCTCTTGTACGCTCGCAACTACCAAACACTATTGGAAACAATATTGCCATCCTCACTGGACGAATACTCTTCCATTGGACAGACATTGTGTCGTGACGAAGAAGCACGCCGGCTTGCTCGCCTAAGAACACTCTGTTCGCACGTTTCAACCGATGCACGCTATACGACACCCGGCATATACCTGTCACTTTCGCTCCAGGCGCCCACGTTTTACTGTGGGCGTGCACCTCTGGGGGAAGAAATGCTCGTATCGCAAGTTTATCTCAGCCTACAGTGGTCGATTCGTGATACCTTAACCGATTAAGTGACGTCAACTACGTCATAGCAGAGTAGACCTCCAATAATCGCCGGTCGCGGAAGACGTAAGTGATTCATGTGGCCCGCCTGAAGCACTAACAATAACGTGGTTCCTTGACTTGAGTTACGCTGCGCGGCAGAGCCGAAGAAGAGGAGATTGAAGAGCGGCGCGTACAGAAATGCCTACGATCGTACCTCTACGCCCCCTATGTATGTATGTATCATAAGAAGATATGATATATATCTTCAGAGTAATACTGTTGGCCAACTTGTTCTGTGTGACGGGGAACAGACCCAAAATGACAACAAACGATGACATTAACTTTAGCAAACGCCAAAGAAGGTGAAGGCGAAAGCCTGCGTGCTCAAGAAACATTCATTAAATTACTTGACATTCTCAGACCCAAAATGACAACAAACGATGACATTAACTTTAGCAAACGCCAAAGAAGGTGAAGGCGAAGGCCTGCGTGCTCAAGAAACATTCATTAAATTACTCGACATTCTCATTCGAATGCGTTGTTTCTTCTTATTACTTGTTTTATTCGTCCAAAGGTCGCGGATTTGATCGCCTTAACATTAAACTTCGCCTTAACGCGAAATGTGGGTGGTGGATTCAGCTCCAACATAAGCTCGAGGGTGCGACTCGCACCGAAGGTCGTGGGTTCGAGCGCCTGCATTAACGCTATCCTGGGGCGCGATCGTATACGCGTTCCAAAAAGGAATGGAGGCCGTCCGTTCCATCGAGCCGCACACGACTGGTCAATTTGAACCGTGACGATCAAATTGACCAATCGTGTGCGGCTCGGTGGAACGGACCGCCTCCGTTCCATTTTGGAACGCGTATACGATCGCGCCCCTAATTAACCCGATGACGATGGCGACCCGCGCAACATCAGAATTGTTGTGCGAGCGTTTCTTGCTTACTCATAGAAGACGATGACGACGGTGGCCCGCACACCATCACAATTGTTGCGTGAGTGTTTGCAGATAGGTAAGGCACGATGCCGGGGTCGGTGTAGTAAGTAAATTACTACGCCGTGTCGTCATCGTGTACGATTTCGCGCTGACGACACGGTTTTCGCTCAAGGACGTTGATGGTGGACTGAACGATGATGCATATAGGGCTTTCGCCTTAAAACACCAGCTCGCGACTTCAAGATGATATATCACGTACAGTTTGAAATTTGCTTGGCACAACCAGCTGCGTAACATTCATCCGCATTGTGAAGGACAGATTTCAATTTCACTGTGATGCTGACGTGTACGTTAACTTTTTTCTGCGACAGCAGTTAAATGCTCGAAAGCGGGTTTGCTTCATTCGTCCTCTCCGTTATGCCGGCGACAATCGTCGCCGTCTTCGCTATCGCGTTGAGTCTGCAGGCTACCTCCCCGTCCTCACCCTAGCCGTAAATCCAATAAATGGAAATGTAGGAACACTGGTGTACCTAAATGGACACGAAAGAGGAACATTGGATTCGTTTAGTCTAAAAATGTCGCAGTTTCACCCGAAAGGCAAAGCATCAATCGCGATAGCAAATTAGTAGAGAGCTATACGGAGTAAGGATAGTAGTTTTATCAGCCGTATAAACTTCGACATGCATCAGCACCAGCAACGCGAAGAACTGTTGTCGACACCGTCGGCGTTTTGCCCGCGTTCGCACCAAACGCGCGCGGCGTTGATGACTGTTGCCGAGGTCTCTGGGGGGCGGCTCGGAGGTTTACGACGAGATCAGAATGGGACACTTGTCGAGCAGCGTCGGAAGTCTTTACCACCTTCTCGCCTCACACCAATTTTTTATATAAATAGGCATTTGGTGCCGTAGCTAAACGTCACCTCCCCTCCCTCCCTCCCGTCCCTCCACGGCCTTTCGCGCGAAGGAAGAAGTCACGTTTGCTCTCCGCCGTACGTTCGCTCCCCGTGAAAGCGCGCGTACCTCGCGCTTTCACTCGCATATACAGCATACAGCGCGCGGCGACGATTTCATCGCCGTTTGACTCCATACGGAACTTCATGGCGACGACGACGCCGAAGGCAGAAATCCGCTTGGAGTGTCCATATAGTTGCTATCGCAATAAAAACAATTCTTTCAAAGTTAAACTTTTATTAATTTTGTTAATTTGATGTTTCCTCATAATGCCCCTCTTAAGATGCAATCTAATCTAGTCTTCACCTTAATTTAGTCAGTTACGAAACTATACGCCCTGTCGAACACGTCAAAGTGCTCCAAAGAACGTATTATAAGTAATATAATTTTGGTGATTTTTTACAGCGTGCTTGACTTCTAACTTTGCCCACAAATTACTCTTGTCATGCCCAACGTAAATATCCACCAAATGACCTCCGCCAGCTTTTGTGGTTATGTCGGTACATTTTTTCGACAGTCAGCATTCAAGTGTTTGCCGCCATGCGCGAAATGAACGTTCTACCGATATTCTTATTCCAATGGGAGTTACAAATTACCACATTTCTCTTGGACAACTCTGCGTTAGCTAGACGATATTATACCTGAGATTCAACACTGCATGCGCAAAAAAATGAAAGCCCCTTTCTTGAAGAAAGATGGTTGAACGCGAAGCTTTCTCCCATGCAAACTGAATCAAAGTCCAAAGCCAACGACCACGTAACGAACCCAAGAATGCTGAGCGACCCGATGCGATGCATATATGATTTGATTACTTGTTTAGGATTGTATTTTTTGAACGTTGAAGTTGAATGAAGACACATTTGGTTAAGTTGCATAGCCTTTATTTTAGATGATGTAGCCGTTGATTACACGCACACACGCGCACTTTCACGGACCACTCTACACTTGCACATTATTGCCTTGTGATCGCTGTGGTAGACGGTCAGAGTCTCTGCCGTTGCCGGTACACGGGATCGGCCTTACGGGCACGATCGCGCTCGCGCTTACGTTCGCGTACGGCAGCCTCTTCTGCCGTGCACTGCACCCGCGGCCTAACCATGGTGAGAGCCGGGAATGCCTTGCGTGACGCGCGTAATGCAATGCAGATATATACAGTTCGTCTGGGTAGCGTGGCGTTGCAGTTCCCATTGTTCTTATCGGTACAACTGCGAATGTAAACTGTAGTGTTCTACCATACGTATGTCGTGCGCCGTTGTACTATTGTGGGCGCAGATGCGCAGATAGTTCCATTGTGTAAGTTTGCTTTCCTGCAGTGCGTTTTCTGCGCTCCCGGACGAATGAGTGAGACAAAGAAAGCTTCGCTTTAGTGTAATGACTGTCTTGCTAACATGCTTATCAACTATCGGTATGATCGGAATGCCGTATAACCTAACCTAGCAGACAGTGACGTTGTGCTCATAAGCAGGCAAGAGGTCGCGCTACCACATGCGGCATATGCACGCTCAGGCATACGTGTTAAATCGAGTGTCGCATTTGCGCGCTTGAGTAGGCATCTCGTACAAAAACATAAGTTGTCGATGAACCTAGATAACAACGTTTTCCTCCACCGCAGCGGCGCACCATCTGTCAATAAAAAGACCAACAGTAAGAAGAGACATATGCAAGAGGAGACGGCTAAGCAATACAAAAATCATAATGCACTCGAAAGAGTAAACCTAGTTGGTTGAATCTTTCGAAACACATAGAAAAGACACGTGTGGAAACGGCACCATCAATCGCGCTGCCAAAAAAAAAAAAAAAACGATTACCTGATCACCGCAGACTGATAAACTTGCAGATCATGCACTAGTACGGATAAATATGTGACATCTCCGGTGTCATGGCATAACGATAAATGCGGAATGGTGCGAATGAACAGTTGCTACTTCGAACATCGCCTTTTCTATGCCTTCTTTACGTTCGCTAGAAACTTAAACAACGCTTTAGTTGCCCCCATTGAAGCTGCAGTGTCAGACCATGGGCCGCGAATGGCGTCCTCCGACTGTGGTTGCCTGCAAACACTGGCTAGGAAACCTTCCAACATCCTTCGCTCCATCTTATATGCTGGACAATCACACAATACGTGTTCCAGCGTTTCAGGCTTCTGGCAGTGTTCACAATCAGTGCTGTTCGACTGGCCAATGGAATTGTTTTCGTTGTCAACATGACTGGTGTAGAGGTGATGAAGGGGTCAAGGAAACACGCACTTCTTGAAAAGCAGGCGGCTTACGAGTCTTCAGTGACGCTCGGCACATTTCTTAGCTTGTCTAAAGAAGCGTAAAGGTGACGCTGCGTTTAACGCCTGTTACGTCATGTCATGGACTTAAGCACCGTAGTCAGCAAAACCAGCAAGAGACCAGAAGCACCGTAGTCAGCATTCAGGTTCTTTGCTTGCAAATAACAAGCGCTGTGAAAAGCTAATCGCATGCGATAAAGGTTGAAATTTGCGATGGAACTAGTGTCATGAAAATGAAAAACAAATAATATAATGTTTTCTAATATCTGTCTAATGTTCGAAGGTATAGTCACCCAGCAGTTTGTCGGACGCTGAGCATGGTATCGCTCAGCAATGAAAGCTAGCGTTGGCAATCATGCCGCTTCCTGAAATAAACGTCGGGTCCGTTCACGTTGACAGGCATGTCTCACTGCGTCACCGTAGTTCATAATCATCATCATTATCAGCCTATATTTATGTCCACTGCAGGACGAAGGCCTCTCCCTGCGATCTCCAATTACCCCTGTCTTGAGCTATAGCTGATTCCAACTTGCACCTGAAAATTTCCTAACTTCATCAACCGACCTAGTTTCCTGCCGTCCTCGACTGCGCTTCCCTCGAATTGTTCTCGAGCTTCTTGTTAGCCTCAAAGTTTCTGCCTCATATGTTAGCACCGGTGGAATGCAATAATTGTACACCTTTATTTTCAACGACAGTGGTAAGCTCCCGGTCAGTTAGTCGCCCCAGCTGTGCAAAGCTTTTTTTTAGGAATCCTAAGTTTACAAGGAAACAGCGACGAATTCACAAACCTTTTCGTTCGTGCATGGGTGCTGATTTCTATTAGAGGGCAGCCTTTGCTAGTAATACGTTCGACGTCACGACTGACTTGAATCTTCTGGTACGAATTGTTATATCGTAAACACTTTTTTGTGAATACGGGCCAAGTTTAGCAGCGCCAAATAAGAAGCGCGCAAGACAATCAGCTGTGCCATCGCGCGTTGTCTCGACCATCAATGTGTGCGACAGTGTTTTCGCGTGCTATAGGGTGATTTTCCGAAAGGGGGACGCTTTAAGGTCACACTCTTCTTTTTTTCACAAAGTTATCTTGGCGAAATTGAATATTTGTGTCGGAACAGCATTTCTCTTCTTCTGCATTCACCGGAATCTGAACTCTCTATAAATGTCTACCACAACTTAGTCACAAAAATGAGAAACGACCCTAATCCTTGACTTAGTTGTCTGCTAGTGGCACTCGCACCTCGGCGTTGGTGTACCCTGGTGTATTGTTTGGGTTAACTTTGTGTTATTAAACTGAAGTACGACACAGACACAGAGAATGCCGGTGAATTCTTGATGTAAACGATGTAAACTACACTACACTAGGCCCGGCGTCTCCTCGTCGTCGGAAACTCGACCGTACACAACACTTGGCCCGGCGTCCTCGTCACCTACTTCCATGGCGAGCGGAACGGGTGGGAAAACGAACTCGGAGAAGCGAGCGAACAGAACTGGCGGGAAACCGCCACGCACATAGAGCCAAACCCTTACTGATGTGAGAGAGAGAGAGAGAGAGAGAGAGAGAAATTTATTTACAGAAAGGCAGAGAGGTCGGCCTGAGCTGTAACTTGCTCTGGCCTGCTACTCTACACTGGGGAAAAGGGATGGGGAGGAAAAGGGTTACTGATGCGGTGGATATCTAAACTGTACGATTGTGTATGGCAATTAGACTTTCCTTAATTATTTCTAATTATTGTTGACACTTAATTAGTCTTTAGTGTACTAAACCTGTGCTCTGATGTCATATCTATCATCAACCATACGTAGAACCATCGATATCTACCTGTTTTTATTTTGTATGATTTATTTTCAATTTCGTCCCACCTCTGTGACAAAGCGGAAGTCGGTCCCTAATGGGAAGTTGCTGCGCAATTGAAGCAAAGGGTGTCACTCGGTGCTCGTTCCACTAAAAAAAAAAGTAAGAACGCTGAATGGGGCGCAACATTCAAAACACAAGTCCAACTGTGACCCTAGAAGTTCTGAAGTTCTCGTTGCCCACAGCCATTTCATCGCTCACATTCTTCCCAATAATCAGCTTTATCGCTCACAACGTAACCTTCGGAAAATTGTGCAGGCCTATGTTCAGCGATATTTCGTGACTTTTGTACTGTGGAACAGTGAATATGCGGTTATTTTTCTCCCATCGACTGTTTGTCGCCATTCCGAAAAGCGCTTTAAACGCTTCGAAAAGCATATCAGCTGGGAACCCATCACCTCTATACGGCTTCGGAGAAAATCCGCGCTGCGGCGCCAGCGTATCTGAAAAGTGTCAATATGAGGGCGAAGCATCGGCGGCAGATCCTACGTGTTTTCGCATTATATAACTGTTCGTGCAGCAGCTCCAAAATCGCTGTTCTGCATGTGCGCACGAACTACGCGTAGCTGTGCTTCTTCGGGCAGCAGTCACTTCCTGGGAGACGATTGTGCAAATGGAAGAAGGCAGGGATTGAACAGCGTGAATTACATAATGATCCCAATGTGTCCAATTACACAAGCTTTAGACACGGAAAGAGTATGCTGTTCAATAAACATAAAAGAAAATAATGTCGAGCTAGTTGGTTGTGATGCTTCAAAAAATTATAAGCACTAAAATGACAAAGACAACAGTCCATGTGTCCTCTGTTGTCCTTGTATTTCATGCGCTTATACTTTTTTTAAAGATGTTCTACGCTTGAAGGCAGGAAAAAAATGTCGTAGTTTCGTCCGAAAGGCGAAACATCGATTGCGATAGCAAACTGGTGGACAGCTATATGAAGTAAGGATAGTGTGAGCGCTAACTGTGCACGTTCATCATCGTCTTGATCGGGTGGTTGGGCGGTGCCGAACTGGATGGAAGGTGAGACATGGGAAGGGACATTTGGCGACAGCGGGCAGCGAGACAAAGTGTCAGCATCTTGGTGTTGCCTACCAGACCTATACCTACCTACCAGACCACAGTTGTGGATTGATGGATGGCTGTTGCACCAGGACAATGCACCCGCTCACACGGCCCTATCTGTCGAGCAGTTTCTGACCAGCAAAAACATTACTTTGGTGGGGCATCCTCCTTATTCACCTGATTTGTCTCCATGCGACTTTTTTTATTTCTTAAAGTTAAATCTTGCTTAAAGGGAATCCATTTTACCTCAGTTGAAGAGGTTCAGGCAAAAACGGAGAATCTCCTGAAGGGCCTTCCAAAAACCTCGTTCCAGAACTGTTACCAGCAATGGCAGCACCGAATGCAGAATTGTGTGAATGCGGAAGGGGACTACTTTGAAGGTGATAATGTCACGGAGAACTGATTCTGTAAGTACAATAATTTATAGGGCCACTCTCGTTTTTCTTTTTTTTTTTTTTGTCATGCCTCGTATCTGTCAGTGTAGTCGTACTCGTGTAAACACTGCACCCAAGGGCTGAGGCGTCCTGGCAAATTCTTCAGGGAGGACAACCAACACAAGAGCATGATGGTCAGTCACAATTGTGAAATAGCGGCCATATAAATAGGGGCGAAACTTTTGTATGAACCATACGATGGCAAGGTATTCGTGTTTAGTGATGGTATCATTTCGCTCAGTAGGAGAAAGAGTACGACCGCGTAGGCCATGACTTGCTCTTCAGAAGCGTGGTTCCGCTGCAGCAGGACAGCGCCGATTCCATGCCCACTTGCGTCAGTGTGTAGGATAGTAGAGGCTGTGGGATCAAAGTGACAAAGCACTGGTCTTGACGTCAGACATCACTTGAAAGTCTGAAAGGCGGCTTCACATTCATGCGTCCAGGCAAAGGGTGTGGTCGTGGTCAGAAGTTTATGAAGAGGAGCTGCGATAGTCGCGAAGTCACGGACAAAGCGGCGGAAGTACGAAGCTAATCCGAGAAAGCTGCGAAGGTCTTTAGTTGTGGTTGTTTTTGGAAATGTAGTACAGCAGCGACCTTGTCAGGATCTGGCTCAATGCCGTGCTTGCTGACGGCGTGACCTAATACTTTGATGCTGCGGCTCGCAAATCGACACTTCTTAGTATCGACGCGTCGTGTCATTTCGTTCCACCCAGGCGACGAAGTGCTCCTGTGGACACTTGTTCGAGTACCGGGGCTCTGTGAAAAATTCTTCACAGGTAGCTCGGTCCGTACACCGTGCTTGAAAGAACATCTGCCGTGAACTATCGCGTCGCTCCTGTTAGCTCGGCTAATGACCGCCGTTGCCGCTGCAACGAAATCGCTCACGTCTCTCGCCCGAAGCCTTATCTTCGGCGTTCGTACCGTTTCTGACTCGCTGCCTTGCCGACCGCTTTCGTGAGGGGGGGCTAGTGTGAGCACTAACTGTGCGGTTCATTATCGTCTTCATCTGTATATACCCATCCTCATCATCATCGTTTGTCGGGTTGGTGCTCGCTGGCTGTCTCGCGCTGTGTTGAGCTACAAGGGCTCTGCCTTCGTACTAGGCGTCGTCTTACAATAGTAGTTTTATCGGCCATTTAAACTTGTAAACGTAGGCATACTAACTAAATTAACAAGCCTGGTGTCACGCGCGCACAAGCAAACATGAACACATCTCAGTGAATGACCGCGGACACTCACTGTCAAAACGCTGGAGTGAGGAAGCGCGGTAGCAGCAACGAGGGAATTGACCTTCGTGCTACCGCTCGCATCGACACGAACTAAGCCACGAAAACACAGCGCAGGGCGGACTCTGTCCCGGTCGCAGATGGCTTTCAACAGACAGCGTCCCGGGCGGGCGCGCGCGCGCGCGGCCGCTATATATAGTTTATACGGCCGATAAAACTACCATTCTTGCTTCGTATAGCTGCCCACTAAATTGCAATCGCAATCGATGCTTCGCCTTTCGGGAGAAACTGCGACTTTTTTCTTCCTTCCTCCATGCGTTGTCCATGCGATTCCTCCATGCGATTCCTCCATGGAATGTCGGTTTCGAAAGCGTACGGATTGCGTATTGCTCGAGAAACCTGAATTCAGGCGCAGTCAGTGCCTGCAGCCAGTGACACCGTGCAATATGTTGTTCGTTCCATACTGTAGTGCCACTGTAGTGCTAAACCTGGTCTGGCAATAATGAAGCTTGCATAACGTAGGTGCCGTCCGCTATTAGCCACCACCGAGGCGATAGCTCCGTCACTGCTATGACAGGCGCGCGGCCGAGTGCCGTCCAACGAGGAAACACACTTCCGTAAGATAATTTTTGTTATTACGGGCCCTGAATTCCAGGCTGCGTGCCCAGAGTGGAAAAATATTTAGCTCCGTAGCATACGCAAGGCCCCGTAAGCTTTCGGCGAACACGAGTATATGTCGAGGGTGCTTCACTGATCCAAGAGTTTTAACTTCTCAACTAAACATTGAGCGACATGCGAGAGACTATGTTGGAACGCTAATTGAAATTTAAAAAAAAACTCCCAATTTAAGATCCTTCAGTGTGCATTCAAAGCATGCAACGAAAGTTTTTGCATTTCCCTCCTATCAGAATTTGGCCGCCAACAGTAGAAATTGCGACCTCGCGCTCATCATAAGAGCGCTATATACCGACTGAACCACCACGGCAGTTTCGAAGACGCAAAGAAAATGAGACCTAAATGGACATACGAAGGACCGGAGACTGACTTTCCTTGGACGCTCCTACAAAATTTCTACTTGAAATTGCTGTATCGAGATCGTCACAGGCACGCGCCGAACAACACGTCGATGACGTGCCTGGACGCTTTGTAATTGCGCATGCTCCGACCGCCTTGACCAGGGTATAAAACCACGAGTTCAGCCTTTTGAGTATACAGTTCTTGTTCGCTCAACCAATTGTGATGCTTTCCACGCTTCCTAAAGATACTGCAGAAATAATTGCCGCGTTAATATTGCACCTTCTTTGCGTCTGTCGGTGAAAATGGCGAAGGCTTAAAGAATTCACTGCAGGCACGCTAGACGGCCGGGGATACTGCTGGCAAGGCCACCCGCGATAACGCAGTCCATTCGCTGTCTCGACTTACACGAAAGCACGAAAACAAGACCAACTCGGGCACTCGGTCGCTAAGGCCGAAGATCAGGGCACGCTCGCATTCGGACTTGCTCGATACCGGAGCTGCGCGATAAGCTGGAGCGTCTGCATACTCGCTGGCGCTTGGGACGGAAGAGTGAAGTGGTTACCCGCCGCCAATGGATCTGTATATCTTATTTTGCTCGCACAAAGATGACCCCGCGTCTCTGATCTTACGTATCGGATTCGTGCAGGCCTCTCCTTAACGCGAGTACAAATATGTCATGGCGCAGCGGTCATGTCACTGATATTGTTGGCGTGGCTTGACCTCGCCTTAAGTATAACTGTCCTTGCGGTGAACCGCAGTCTCTCAAAGCGGTGCTCTGTCTTAGCGAGCCCGTCTCCGTCCTACTGCTTAAGAAAACTAACGGTGCTGTGAAGTTTCATTGTTGTGACACGAGTTGGTTCTCCTGTGATTTCGTATGCGGTCGACGATGATGCGTGTAGGAATGCCGCTCGCACTGGTGTCGCTGCTACAGCAGCTGGTAATCATCCTGCTTGCTGTGACGGTTGTGACTGGGACACTCGAGACGAAGCGCAAGACACGCATCACCTGGCCTCCACAGCGCCGAGAGGTGATCGAGAGTGTTCTTGCTTTTCTTGCAAACTTTGTACCAGCCCTGACCTAAGCGGTTAGATGTTACGCGTTTGCCTTAACAATGCATGCAGGACGCGTAAATATATTAATCTCGCGGAACAAGACGGTTATCCGGAAACAACACGAACAACTATTGTCTTGAACCGTGGCGGACGTGCCAACTGAGGCACAGCCGATAAGTTCTTTATGTTCTCGATGCGTTCATCCGTACACCGTGCCAAAAAATTGTCATCACCATTCATACAAGCCAACAACTCCGCGGCGGTGATAAAATAAAGTGAATGTGAGATATCGAAGCAAATCAGGCACAGAGTGGAATCAGGAGTGCACGTCACTGAAGTCCTCGTTATCGGGCCAGCTAACAATGTTTTTAGTGGCAGTTGAAAATTCCCCTAAGTGATATGTGGCAATTTATTCAATCGGAAAACTTGTGAATGGTCCGTGTCCATTGGCACAAACTATCAGCAACATGTCACTGAAATGGTTGCAGCATCCGTTGCAGTGGGTGTCACTTCTAACTTTCTTGCCTGTGAAGGAAAGTTGCTAAAACACACGACTCATCACGGTGCAGGCCCACGCCGTAACAAGAAACTGCCGCGATCGTGCGCTCGGTATTATGTTAATTGTCCCAAAAAGTAGCCGATTTTAATTAAACAAGACACTTTATTCGCCTTGAAACCTTCCACTGTTCTATTCGAAACCTGATAAGTTCAGTACGTTTGGTTTGACCCTAAAGGCTTTCAAGCTAACCACGCTCGACGTAGTTTCTACGAAGGCACATAAACATATGCGTGTGTTATGATGTAGGCATAAGGTATATCGCGCGTCTGCCCTGCTGTTGTCTGGTTTAACTTGCAGGCCAGGGTAGGCGAGACAGTGGTGCTTCGCTGCGACGTCACTGCGGACCCGAGCTTGGAACTGAGCGTCCAGTGGCTCTTCAACGACAAACCAATTGGCTTCGACGCCGATCCCCGCCTGGTGATGAAACGTGACAACTCGCTTATGATCACGCGAGCCGTCGAGCTCGACTCTGGTGTTTACACGTGCGTGGCGAAAACTGCGGTGGACAGCGACCGAGCGAACGCCACACTTGTTGTTTTGGGTAGGTGAAGCAGCTCGGACCTCAACCAGCCACTGTGACTGGTTTTGGAAGGGCGGCGCTTGTAGGATGTTGTACAAATAGCGGTGCACTTCGAGTGCATCATGTCATATTGCGCAGTTTTTGTGTGCAAACCTAGCCAACTAGTATTAGAGCAGGATGCTAGGTCCACCTCCAGGCTTCCATGGAAGAACCTGTCTGAGTGGCAGCTCCTTTAACTAGACGTTTCGAAGTTTCAAACCTCAATAATTTCTTATTCGATTCGTTTCCGATTCGAAAAATTCATTTTAGCTTTTTTATTTTATTTTAGTAATGCCCTCTATATCGAAGGCATTATAGAGGGGAGTTGTTACACTAGGTTCAAAATCTTGTTATAGAGTATTGCCTATATTAGGCCAGTTTGCGATCTTAATAAATATTACCCACTAAAAGCATCAACACCATTATATATACAAATTTAAATTATTGACTATATAACAATGTTAGCTAGAGGGGAACGCAAGAACTGATAGCTGGTGACAGTAACTGTGGATACGAGAAAGTGGTTTCAGTCGAGCGGTGCTCTGGAAATAAAAGACACACTGCAATATTTGCTTAGACATTGCAGATCCTCAACATTTTCTACAATTTCAATTCTAGTCGCGATGCCATAAGATGGAGTCAAAGCACGTTTTTTGAGTTTGGGAATGTTGTAGTAGATATTAGTATTGCGTTCACCAAGCACCTCAATGTTTTGAATAAAAGAGAGCAGATGCCGACCAAAACGAAGAATTTATTATTAAAATATGCAGATCCAATGCACGTGTTGCCATCTATGTGAAGTGAAGCTTCAGTAAAGTGGCTAGTTATTAAGCTATAAATCTATAAATGCGATGCATACAAGCTCATTTATTGTCATCCTAGCCATATGTAGTCTCAAGCAATGTTTATGTGTATGCGCCGCACAGGTCAGGCCTTTGTTGTTACATAATGTTTATGTTTATACACTACAGCGTTCGCAAACCATGCCAAAATGCAAATAGCAACTCACGCGAATGCAAACCATGAAACGTCGACGTAGTGGCGTCGCGAGGCGATGTTTGTTGTTTGCCGAGGAAAAGAACGCTGAGTAGAAGTATAAGCAGAGAGAATTGCGACGCTAAAGGCAGTGGTAAGATTGGCCATTATTCACCCGCTTTATTCAACGTCACCTTGCATGTGATACGTGGCATGACATGGGCGCCAATCGCCTCAAAGGGGTCGTTGAAGTTGTCACGAGAGAAATATGTGCGCCCGATTCTGGCCTAAAGATAAAAAAATAAAAGATCGATTGAGGACTAATCATTAGAGCACGGGGCTGTTGCACTGGGAGACCGAGGTTCGATCCCGTCATCGGGCTCGTAATTATTTTATTTTCTGCGTGTCTGCTATTGATCAAGGCAGCAGCAGCGAACAGGCATGGTCAGCCAAGTCCAGGAACGTTCGCAACGAAAGCTTCGGTGTAAAATTTGATGCTTCCATTTCCATGCAGGATCCTTGTCTAGGAACGCGTGCATAAGGGTCAAAACGTCAAGTTTTTAACAATTTCTTCGTCTTGGTCGACGTTTGTTCTGCTTTATTGATGATACTTCCCGCCTAGATGACATTTAGTCAGACGCATGACTTCGCATTTACATTTTACCATGTCCGCAGCCAGAACGGAAGCACGCCTCGACTCAAAAACACTCGTAGAGTACTCCGAGTCGGGGTTCCTCAGGCAGACGTTTAACAGGGTTGTAATTCAAACATCGTACTACCTATTTTCTTTCTTGATTCATCGATTCCTGTTCATGCAGACGTCCCTAATCCTCCGGAGATAGTGCACGTGGAATGCGGCGAGTTCTCGGCGCTCGTGAAGTGGACGTCCCGGGATGACAACCGCACGCCAATCCTGTTCTACTCGATCCAGTACACCACGAACTACAAGCCTGACTTGTGGGATTACATCGCTACAAACATTCCAGCGAGTGACAATCGAGTTCAGGCTGTCGCTAAAACCGATGACCGTGTACAAGTTCAGGATGGTGGCACACAACAAGGTCGGCCAATCGCCAGCGTCCGAGCCTTCACCGAAGGCGTGTAGGACCAACACCGACGTACCCTACAAGAACCCCGAACGAGTGGTGGCCCGTTGGGACGATTCGAACAACCTAGTCATCTCGTGGAAGCCCATGCCGCCTTCGGAGCACAACGGACACGGTTTCGGCTACAATGTGATGTGGCGAGGCGACTTCCCGGGTCCTAGCTGGAGCGGACGGGTAGTCATGGACTGGACGCAGGACAGGATCATTGCGAGTGGCGTGTACAAGGGCAAGCCTTACCGCGTAAGGGTGGAGGCGCACAACCTGCGGGGAAAAGCGCGGGTCGCCGTCAGGGATGTTGTCATCGGCCGGGGTGGCAAGGGGCAGCTCACAAAGCCCAGAGCCTCTGACATCGTAGAAATGGCCTTCCTCGTTCTTGCTGTTGTTCCCGAAGTCATCAACGCAATGTGGTGAGAGCCACATTCACGTGTGTGGGCAGCACTGATGCTCGGGCCCCACTAAACCCATGAACTTCCCGAACCTTTCTTGAAAACTGCAAAAAATACGGTTTCTTTATTACTTCGTCTAGGGTTTGAAAGTAGCATTCTCATCGAAAAAAATAACTAATATATGTTTTATTTCTTGCACTCATTGAAAACCTTGAATAACAAGCAGTGTTTCGAGGAAGGCAGCTCTTTTCACAATACGTGGACGTATTCATAATATTATCTCACTGCATGACAACAACACATATGTAAACTACAGAATAATATCCACGAGTGCCGAAACTCAGCAGTAGGCGGTGGGATGAACCGACGCTCATGACTCGTTCACAGCCATTTAGCAACGGAAACTGTGGCGTGGACGGTAGCGCTAACCAATAGGTAGTAACTAAAACCTGGCGTCAGTGACGTGTGTCCGGCTCCGAAATCACTTCCGGCGCACGCATTCAGCAAAAGCATGGCCTTCAAAGACAGCTTCTTTTGCCCAGAGGGATCTTTCCCTGGGGCATGGATATGGACGCCATCTATGGAACGAACTAATTATTAAGTGTCCCAAGTAGCTTATATCAGGGGGTCTACCAAGAAGCTATCGCTTGACTTTCATAGTCGTCCTCCGATGATTCCTGATCAACATTTCACCCTTGCTCTCTATCAGTTCAAAATCGTCGCGTAACCTTTCGAGATTACGTATTCATCGAAACCACAGAAGAATCCTGTAAGCACGTTGAATAAACTAAATTGAACTGAATTTGCGCCATTTCATTTTTTTTTTTTGGGGGGGGGGGGGGGGGAAGAGTCACGGAAATGATTTTGCAGATACTGAGTATATGTCACACTTAGATAACTGGCGAATTTTTTTAACAGCGAAGCTGTTTACGCCTGCTGTAATTTGTAGTGCGTAGCAAGACACTACCAAGAAAGAAAATAAAATAAACTTTCTTGCCGAGGCGGCATTCGAGCCCGTGTACCTCAGGTCCCAAAGCGAGCGTCGTAACAACTATGCTATACAGCCACGCCTGCAGAGCATGAATTGCTTTCTTGCTTGATACTCATACGTGGCGTTTACGTGCTTCATGCGAACCATATGATTGCGTTCGAGCGTCGTCATCTTCATGCACAGCTGGCGCTTTCGTTTACGCTCGTGCTCTGCGAGGTGAAGAGGTCTTGCGCGCTATGACAGCGAGAGAGAGACGCATTCACGGAGCGGGTCTCCTGGAACGCGGTGTCGGCATTGGAACGCGGTGTCGGTGTTGCAAGCTGCGCTATGCAACGCGCACTGACGGCCGTAAGTCCGCGACGCGCGAAAAGAAATTATCATCACGAGTGATAAGATGAAAAGTCCGCGCGCACTTCCGGAAAAAGCTGGGCTACGATCGCCCAGCTTCGCTGTTTCAAGCGTTGCGCGGCCGAGTGCAATTTAAAGGGCGCTTGAAAAAAATCTTAAAACCCGTAATCAGTCAAAGATCTTCCAACAAAACTTGTCAGAGCAGGTGGGCTAAAGTTCGCTGGTAACGTGTTAAGTTAAAATGTGTCCGCAAGTTAAATTGCGGGTTTTGATGTTTAACAGCATTTGAAAAAGTTGAAAAGAATTGGCCACGAAAAAGCGAGCGCACCGGCAAGTCCACCAGGGGACGCGGTTATTCATTCAGCCAAATAAAAGGTTGAATAAATCCGCTAAAGTGTTTCAAGTTCTTTTTCCCCGTGCTTAGCCTGTTTTCAGTGTTACAAAAGGAGCTATCCGGGGCCTTATTTTCTGTTCTCTATAAGAGAACAGAAAACCTGTTCTCTATAAACGCTCTATGCAAGCTGTTCTCTGTGTTTCATTGTCATGATTTATGAATCGTCGAGGAACTTTATGATTAGATTAAGCACTAGATTATTATATACGTTTTGAAGTCTCAATTTCTACATAATTTTCTTGGTTATGGCTGCACAATTTTCTCCATTCCAGTTTCACGAGTTCCCGTCGAAACACAAGGACACTCTTAGGAAAACTAAAGCCAGACAGCTGCTTTATTTATTTGTATTTATTTGAAGGAACTTTTGAGACACATACATTGTCTTGGGTGCTAAGCCTACAAACAAAAGAATGCCTGACAAAAGCCGAAGCTCCGAAAGTAATGCATTCACACTCAGGGGGACAACTGTAGGAGCAAGATGATCAGATAGAGTATAAATTTAACAGTATTAACTTGCACTACGCAGATTATAAATATGCATAAGCACTGACAAATAAAAAGTAGTAACAATATACAGTGTAAGTCAAATGCATTCGGTAAGGTAATACACACATGTCAGATTAAACCTTATAAAATAAAAATGCCACGCTGTCACTCCAGCCATCCTCACCAAGAGTTATCAGCGCTGGACGGCAGCATGCCGTTGAGTCCGCGTGCAGCGATGGAATGGATTTGTCTGATAAATAAAGTACTTATAAAAACACAGCTAAAAAACACCCTATCTGCGCTTTCGTCTATCTGAGCTGAAGCCACTCTTCGTTCAGGGGTTGTTCGTTCGTTTGTTTGTTAAGATATATATCGTAGCACTGAAGTCTAACTAAATGAAAAGTACTCATGACACTTATTGACAAGCAATGCTTGTCGACAGGAAAATAACGCACACAAACAACCGTTATCAGGGAAGGAGGGAAATCATTTTATCGCAGTAACTTTTACAAAACAAAAATGGAATGATCGATCAAGCGTAAACGAATTACTCACGCTACAGATCTCTCACGATGTCGATGGGCATAATTACGCTTTGTTAATGTTCAAATATGACAGCAGTTTTTTTTTCTGACGCAAAATAGCCGTTCTTTTTCTCCTATTTCTCACTCTCTCTCTCGGCAACAAACACATTTACGCGCATTTAATCTTGTGTATTACCCAACAAGCGCTCAACTTACCCTTATACACTTCTGGCTTAATATTGTGTGAACATTTATTGCTTTGATGCTCTTCCGCTTCTGCCTTTGTTGCTTTTATTTACATTTCTTACCCGCTCGGATTTATTGTTTTATGTTTTAGGGATCCTCCACAAGGCACTAATTATTTAATAGAGATCACCACCTTAGCAAATATTTCTTTCCCAGTTATTATCTCATTGCCTTCGTCCGTAAATATATCTTTTTCTGTTCTCGCAATGATGCACTAGCCGCAAGACGAAGCTTTACACTAAGCCGTCGCTTTATCAACACCCCCAAAGGCAGTGGCTTGCGAAACAGACCGGGAGGGCTCGCCAGCATATCGTGCTTCAGTCGTCCTTGGCCGACAAGATACTCTGGCCAGAAATAAACTTTCAAATGTTTTCGCACATGCATGCCGAGACCATGATCTGGGAGCGGACTGAAAGACTCCGTTGATGTAGAAAAACATGAAACAACCTTCTTTCTCACCTGGAAACCGCTCGATACCTCATGCGCAGCAGGTTAGAAAATTGAAATTCTAAGCAGTAAATAGCGCCTCTAGCTGCTGTGAGCTGTAAACAGACGTCGAAGTGCCGTTTTTAACAGCGGAGCTGTTGTAGGCCGAGGCATGCGCCGTCCGTCCGCCGGTGTCACGCAGGTCACGTGACCAGGAGAGGATCAGAGTCGCGCTGGGGGAGGGCAGGCCACGTGACTAGCAGAGAAGGAGATGCGCGATGGGGGAGGAGGCGGCCAATGAGAGGCCGCGCTGGGCGCAAGGAGGAGAGGCAAGGGGTATAAGAGAAGGCGTTTCTGTGCGGCGCGCCCTTTCGGATAACGCACAAGGTGCAGACGTGCTGCTTACGCCGTCCGCGTTTCCCAGCGTTTGCGCCGAACGCGCGCGGTGTCCGTGACTGCAGTCGATGCCTCTGGCAGCGGCTCGGCTGGTTTCGACCAGAAAACTGGACACTCGTCGAGTAGCGTCGGAAGTCGCTGCCTCTTCTCGCCTCGCAACGTTTCAATATAAGTTCGTGTCGTAGATCTGTGTTTACTTGTGTTTACGCAATTGCATCACGTGCAACACATGCACATGTAACACTCAATGTAACAAACACAGCTTCGCTGTTCCACCATCTTCACGGAGTGGAAGGGCGGTATAACTTTCTTCTGCGTTTTTCGCAGTTTCTCAGAGGTGCAAACTGGTACATAGTGGGGAAAACAATTATACGCCTATATCATGCGTATATCGCACATGCAGCGCTACTGCTTTGTTGTCGTTTCATCAGAGATTTTTTTTCATCTAGAAATTCTATCTTCCAAAGTCTATAAAGACCGTCATTTGTCCCGCAGGAAATGATGTTGAAGCAAGTTGATGCCTAAATTGTAACGTAGAAGTGGCTATATAGACAATCGGCGTTTCTTTTTAGTGGAGTTTTCCGTTCAAAACACCAACCGACTCGCTCAGCTTTATGCTCTTCTTTGCCTAGCTACCTACGCCGACTCAGTGTCTCACTGGCGACAAGGCTGTAACAAAAGTAGCCTAATTAGCTCTCTTGCCTTGCAGCCGTCCTGCAAGGTTTAGTTTCGACAAACTCGTCTCAGTGGCTCAGCGATAGGAAATTATGCTGCTGACCGCGATGTCGTGGGTTCGACCATCGACAGCGAAGGCTGAGAATCAGGGCACAGGGCGAATCTCGTTCATGATACCCGCATTCGGACTTGCTCCATACCGGAGCTGCGCGATAAGCTGAAGCGTCCGAATATTCGCTAGCTGGCGCTTGCGACGGTAGAGTGAGGTGGTTGCACGCCGCCAGCGTAAAATCATTTCCCTCGCACACAGTGAACCCGCGTCTCTGATCTTACGTATCGGATTCGTGCAGGCCTCAGCAAAGCACGAGTACAGATATGGCAGCGGTCTTGTCACTGATATTGTTGGCGTTGCTTGACCTCGCCTTAAGTATAACTGTCCTTGGGGTGAACCGCGGTCTCGAAGCGGTGCTGTGCCTTAGCGAGCCTGTCTTCGTCCAGCTGCACAAGCAAACTAACGGTTCGGTTAAATTTCATTGTTGTGCCACGAGCTGGTTCTCCTGTAATATCGTATGCGGTCGACGATGCTGCGTGCGGGAATGCCGTTCGCACCGGTGCCGCTGCTACAACAGCTGGTAATCATCCCGCTTGCTGTGACGGTAGTGACTGGGACACTCGAGACGAAGCGCAAGACACGCATCACCTGGCCTCCACAGCGCCGAGAGGTGATCGAGTGTTCCTAACTTTGTAAAAGCACTGATCTGTAGCAGTTAGATGTTACTCATTTGCCTTAACAATGCATGCAGGACGCGTAATTATTATTATTATTATTATTATTATTATTATTATTATTATTATTATTATTATTATTATTATTATTATTATTATTATTATTATTATTATTATTATTATTATTATTATTGTGAGGAAGAAGATCGGCACTCTGAACCACCCCGTTGCCATCGTGCGGCTCGTACCCAGTTTGTTCTCTGGCTACGCCCTACCTGCTGGTGCTGCGTTTGTCACTGCCGCTCTACGACCCGAATAAACCCCCTTTACAATTGGTGGAGATGCGGGGTACGACAGGAAATCTGGAACTTCGCAACCGGACACTACAGCCTGTCTTCATTATGCCGGAAGAAGGACCACCACAACCCGCCGGCCCGGTGACCACCTTGGTCTGCCCTGGCTCGTTACGTCAACGCGACCCACCCATCTTCAGTGGTACAGAAGAGCATTATGTAGCAGACTGGCTCGCTGACTACGACCGGGTGAGCACCCACAACAACTGGGACGACACCCAAAAGCGGAATTACGTGTCGTTTTACTTGAGCGGTGTCGCCAGCGTGTGGCACCGAAACCACGAACGTGATCTCACGACGTGGGCGGCCTTCAAAGCTAGCGTAACGGAGGTATTCGGTCGCCCCGCTGTTCGCAAGCTTCGCGCCGAGCAACGTTTGCGTGGTCATGCGAAACAGAGCGGGGAGACATTTACCAGTTACATAGAAGATGTTGTCGACCTCTGTAACCGCGTTGACGCCGCAATGGCTGATGCCGAGAAGATCAGGCATATCTTAAAAGGCATTGAAGACGACGCCTTCCAGATGCTGCTTGCGAAATACCCGGCAACAGTGTCAGAACTCGTCAGTCTCTGCCAAAGCTTCGATGAACTACGCAAACAACGCGTAGCCACCCGCCAATCTCTTCTACAGGCCACTTCAATGTCGAGCTTGGCTGTTGCCCCGGATAACTACTTCGCTATTAGTCCAGATCACAGAGTTCGTCCGTGAAAAAGTTGCTCGTCAGCTTTCGCTGATTTCCGCTTACACACGGCCAGTCGAGTTCTCCATTGGCGCCCGCTCTACAATATGTCATCAAGGAGCAGGGGTAAAATTTGATGCTTCAATTTCCATGCAGGATCCTTGTTTAGGAACGCGTGCATAAGGGTCAAAACTTCAAGTTTTTAACAATTTCTTCGTCTTGGTCGACGTTTGTTCTGCTTTATTGATGATTCTTCCCGACCAGATAAGATTTCGTCAGACGTTCGACTTCGCATTTACATTTTACCATGCCCGCAGCCAGAACGGAAGCCCGCTTTAATTGACTCAAGAACACTCGCAGAGTCCGCCGAGTCGGGGTTCCTCAGACTGACGTTTAACAGGGTTGTAATTCAACCTATCTATTTTATTTTTTTAATTCGCCGCTTCCTGTTCATGCAGACGTCCCTAATCCCCCGGAGATATTGCACGTGTTATGCAGCGACTTTGCGGTGGCCATGAAGTGGAGATCCCGGGATGACAACCACACGCCGATCTTGTTCTACTCAAGCCAGTACACCACGAACCATAACCCTGACTTGTGGGATTACTTCGCTACAAACATTCCAGCGAGTGACAACGAGTTCAGGCTGTCGCTAAAACCGTTGACCGTATACAAGTTTAGAGTGACGGCGCACAAGGTCGGCCAATCGCCAGTGTCCGAGCCTTCGCCGATTACATGCAAGACCAACACAGACGTACCCTACAAGAACCCCGAACGTGTGGCGGCCCGTTGGGACGATGCGGACAACCTGGTCATCTCGTGGAAGCCCATGCCGCCCTCAGAGCACAATGGGCGCCGTTAGGGCTACACGGTGATGTGGCGAGGCGACTTCCCGGGTCCTAATTGGAGCAGCCGTGCAATCATGGATTGGACGCAGGACCGGATCGTTGTACCCGGCCTGTACAAGAGCAAGCCTTACCGCATAAGGGTGGAGGCGCACAGCCTGGAGAGAAAGGCGCGGGTCGACGTCAGGGATGTAATCATCGGCCGGGGTGGCAAGGGGCAGCTCACAAAGCCCAGGGCCTCTGACGTCGTAGAAATGGCCTTCGCCGTTCTTGCTGTTGTTCCACAAGTCATTAGGGGATTGTGGTGACAGCCTAATTAGGGTGTGCGGGCAGCACTGTGAGCTCGGGCCGCACTAAACCCTTTAACTCGTCAAACATTTCTTGTAAGCTGCAAAAAAAAAACGAATTTTTTTTTTACTTCGCCTAGGGTTTGAAAGTAGCATTTTCATCCCAAAAGTAACATATGTATGTTCTATTTCGTGTGCTCATTGAAATCATTGAATAACAAGCCGTATTTCGAGGAAGGCAGCTCTTCATTTATTTGACGGGAAAAGAGCCACGGAAATACTCTGCAGATATTGAGTAGATCAAGCTTAGATAACAGGTGATATTTTTTTAGGGCGTCTGATAAAATATTAAAGGCCACAATTATTTTAAAAAATCTTCGAACCTCGGCAGATATAGAGGGTCGAATGTATCGAAGTAAAAGTTTGCAGGTAACGTGTAACTTTAAAAAAGTGACTGCTAGTTAATTTGCGGGGTTTAGTGTTTAACAGTATTCGACAAAGTTGAAATGGACTGGCCACAAAAAAAAAAGGAAGTGCTCCGGCAAGCTGACCAGGTGGCATTGTTATTTACATATGCCTACGAAAAGGTTGAATAAATCTGCTAATGTTGCATATTCTCCATTTTGGAACCAAAAGCGTCCCTGCTCTGGGGGCCGCCGACGATGTGGCGAGGAGGACTCTCCCACCTAAAACGGCACTGCTGAAGGTCGCTGTGGCAGAAGCGCCGGACACTTGTCACCCCTCGAACTGCGTGCGAATGCCTAGCGGGCGCGTTCTACGAACAGCGACAGACGGGGCGGGGCGTTGGTGCCCTTGAAGTATGGAGCGAGTCGCTTGCACTTGCGGGGTGCAAGAAGAATGCAGGAAAGTCTGGTTGGCACTGTGTATTGGTACTTTCTCTCTTCTCTCTCCCCTTTCCCGTCCCCTCTAGTGATAATAAAATAGTCTTCTTGATGCGCTCGAAAGGAACGGACGTCTGTCGTTTTTGCATAAGTGAAAAGTTCTTCGTCTCTTATTCCACAGCTAAAGTGTTTTAAGTTCTTTTTTCCCCACGATTAGCATTTCTTCAGTGTTAGAAAAGGAACTATCCGGGACCTTATTCTGAACCTGCATAGGGAATATTTTGAACTTTGGTTTGCACCTATTCCGTATAGGCACTCTGTGCAAGCTGCTCTCCGTATTTCGTTGTCACAATTTATGAATCGTCGAGGAACTTTATGCTTCGATCAACCATCTGATTTGCTGCGTTTAGAAGTCTTTCTCCATAATTTTTTCGGTTATGGGTGCACAATTTTCTCTGTTTCAAATTCATTAGGTTCCGTTGAACCACAAGGATACTCTAATGAAACCTTAGGCCAGACAGCTGCTTTATTTATTATTATACATTTGAGGAAGAACTTGAGACATACATTGTCACGGGCGCTAAGCTTACAAGAAAAAGAATGTCTGAAGAAGGCCGGAGCTCCGAAAATGATACATTCACATTCAGCTAGACAACAGTAGAAGCAAGACCATCAGGTAGAGTATGAAAATATTTAACTGTAATAACTAGGCGTATAACGCAGAGTATAAATATGCATGGCACTCTTACATACAACGTTGTAATAATAAACAGCGCAAGTCAAATACATACGGTAAAGTGATACGCACATGTCAGATTAGGCCTTACAGTATAAAATGCAACGTCGTCGCTCCAGCCAGCCTCGCTAAGAGTTGCCCGCGCTGGAGGCCAAAACTGCAGTTGGGTACGTTTGCAGCGATGGATTCGACTTGTCTGATCAATAGAATACTTTTTTAAAAATGTCGCAGTTTCGCCCGAAAGGCGAAGCGTCAATTGCGATAGCAAATTAGTAGAGAGCTATTCGGAGTAGAGATAGTAGTTTCATCGGCTGCATAAACTTGGACACATTCACTTACTAACTGAATTAACAAGCGTGGTGTCAGCGCGCACAAGCAATCATGAATAGATCACACTCAATGACCGCAGACAACCACTGTCAAAACGCTGGCATCAAGCGCAGCCGCCGCAGCGAGCGAAGGTTCGTGCGGTCTATCGGTTCAACGGAAACTGAGCGGCGAATGCACAGCGCATACAAAGGTCAGAGCCGTGTGGAGATCGCTTTTAAGAGACGGCGCGGGCGACCGCCGCAGCCGGGCAAAGTAAAAGCGCAGTTGGCAGAGTAGAAGCTGCCGCCCCCCCCCCCCTCCCTCCCGCGCTACCTTCCCGCTTTCCTGCTTTGGCGTGGGAGATTGAGTGGCCAGTTCCCCTTGCGCCCAGTTGCAAGATACGCATTTGGTGCCGCAGCACAGCGTCGCCCCGCCTCCCTCCCTCCCATAAACCCACGGCCTTTCGCGCGACGGAAGTCGCGTTTGCGTTCCGCCGTGCGTTCGCTCTCCGTGATAGCACGCGTCCCCCGCGCGCTTTCACTCACGCATACGGCGCGCGGCGAAGACGACGGCGACGGCAGAAATCCGCTTGAAGTGTCCATATAATTGCTATCGCAATAAAACGGTAGCTGAAAACACCCTATTTGCGATTTCGTCCATAAAACCTGAACACACTGTTCGCTCAAGTGTTTGTTTGTGTGTTTGTTTGTTGTTGGTTGGTTGTTGTTAAGGCACAGCACTGGAATCTCGCTAACTGAAAAGTACTTATTGTGCACTTATTACCATGCGATGCTTGTCGACAGGAAAAGAATGTACACAAAAAAAAACAATTATCATGCAATGAAACAAATTATTTTATCGCGGTAACTTTGTCAAAACAAAAATGGAATGATCGATCAAGCGTAGATGAATTACTTGTGTTACAGATCGCTGACGATACCGATGCTCATAGTTACGCTTTGTGAATGTTCGAATATGAGACCAGTTGCTTTTCGTTTCGGACACAAAGTACCTCTCCTGTTTTTCCTGTATATATATATATATATATATATATATATATATATATATATATATATATATCGGCAATACACACATTTAGGCAGATTCAAACTTGTGTATTACCCAACAAGCGCTCAACTAACTCTTATACAGTTCTTCCTTAATTTTGTGTGACGTTTTATTGCATTGATGCTCTACCCCTTCTGTCTTTGTTATTCTTGTTTACATTTCCTGACAGCTCGGGTTTATTTATATGTCTTAGGGATAGCCAGCCCTTCAGTAATAGACTTCACTAGGCTGTCATTATTTATTGAGATCACCACCTTAGTAAAAAATTTATTTTCTCCTAATTACATCGCTGCCTTCGTCCGTAATTGTGTGTTTTTCTCTTCTCGCATTGATTCACCAGCCGCAAGAGGAAGCTTTACACTAAGCCGTCACTTTATCAACGCCCCCAAAGGCGGTGGCTTGCGACCACAGACGGGGAGGGGAGCGTTCGCCAGCATATAGTGGCTCCATTCGTCCTTGGACGACGAGATACTCCGGCCAGAAATAAACTTTCAGATGTTTTCGATCATTCGTGCCGAGACCATGCTCTGCGGGCGGACCGAAAGACTCCATTGATGTCGAAAAACAAGAGACAACCTGCTTTTTCATCTGGAAACCGTCGAAAAAGTAAGAAAGGAAACCCTGTTCTTCAATCTCACGCGAAGCAAGTTTGGAAAGAGAAATTCTAAGCAGTAACTAGCGCCTCTAGCTGTTGCGAGCTGTAAACAAATGTCGAAGTGCCGTTTATTCTTTCTGAGATTTTGCAGTTTCTCACAAAGCAGCGACAAAATGATACATAGTCGGGAAAACGAATTATACGCATATAGCATGCTTATATTGCGCATGCAACGCTACTGCTTTATTGTTGTGGTTGTTCCAATTCGGAGACTTTTTAGCTAAACGCATGGAAAATATACCTTCTAATGTCTATGAAAACCGTAATTTTTTCCGCAGGAAATGATGTTGAAGCAAATTAATGCTGATGTTATAACGTCGAAGTGGCTATATAGACAACAGGCGTTTCTTTTTCGTGGTGTTTTCCGGTCAAAACGCCAACCGACTCGTTTAGCTTTATGCTCTTAGTTGCCCAGCTACGTACACTTACGCAAAGTCTCACTGGCGACAAGGCTGTAACCCTAACAGGCCTCATTAGCCCTCTTGCCTTGCAGCCGTCCTGCCCGGTTTAATTTCGACAGACTGCTCTTCGCTGCGGCTCAGCGACATGGCATTCTGCCGCTGACCGCAATGTCGTGGGTTCGACTATCGACTGCGCGCTTCCTTGATTCCTTTACACGCTTCCTCACTGGTACACCCATTTTATCGCTGGAATCGGCCGGCTGTGAGCGGCGGATGATAAATGATAAAGGAATGGAATGAACTAAAGGAATCATTACGTTATACTGGCCCTGGACGTCGCGACCGCTGGAAAAACCAAGTTGGGCCTGTATTTTGAAATGTTCAGTCACATTTTCAATTTTTATTTTACAATATGTCGCACCAAGGGGCCGATTCCGACCATAACTAGCCGAAATTTGCATAATGCCGCAGTAACGAAACGAGAAAAATAACTTAGAAGAGTGTGGGTGTAGGCCAGTTTCTTATTCATGATTTGGGAAGTTTACCGCAAAAAAAGAAGAAAAAAACACACGGGACGCAGAAAGAGACAACACGAAGTGGATTCGTTTCATTTAATGAAATGAACACCGAGCTTATATACTCGTAGATCAGACACACGTGTGCACCCGAAAAAGCAACAAGAAAACCAATAAAAACACAGAGCGACCCACTAGCGCACCCAGGATCTCAGCCAGGGGGGGGGGGGGGGGGGGGGGGGTTGACAGTTTGCCAATACCATCTAAACAGCACTAATTTCAATTTCTTCACGGGAAATTGACAAAAAATGCGCTTTTTGCGAGTGTGCAGACGATTGCGTGTCTTACATCTTAGTTGCAGTACTCAAATGCGCAAGGAAAGAAAGGGGGTTAAACAAAAGGGGGGGGGGGGGGGTTAAGTCGGCCTCAGGGGGGGGGGTTACAACCCCCCCCCCCCCCCCCCCCGTCGGTGCGCCACTGGAGCGACCTTCGGCAGGGGTGCGATACAAATGCTAAGATAAACGCTGATAGGCACCGAACTCGTGTGTATCTCACGTGGAAAGAAACAAAAGTTCTTTCTGAGTAACAGCTACTGACGGTGAACTAACGCAATCACCATCCTTAAAGCGTCGCATGGCCAATGCCTCTACAATATCTCTTGCCAGCTGGCCATTTCTTCTGGCGATAATCTCAGTGTCTGATAACATAGGAAAGCTCATATAGGAGCATAGCAGCATAGGATAGCAAAGGATAACATGTCGAAGATCTGTTCTATTCGGTGCCGCACGATGAACCTTTTGGTGCTGTTAGGGAATTCATTGACCTTGAAGGTGCCGTCGATTTCCAGAACTCTTGTGGTGTGTCTTCAGATACCTTTGTAGAGCTGCTGAGTTTTTACCTCAATTCGACAATTGTGTCCTTTGCTGATAAATTGTATGTCCAGAAGAAAGGCATATGCGTTGGGTCTAGTGTCACGCCAGGGCTTTGTGAAATTTCCCTTGCTGCTTTTGACCGCGCGCTGAAGCTCAAGCTGATTCATCCTTCCATTTTGAGAATCTTTAGATACGTAGACGATTTCTTAATCATACTAAAACTTTCAGCGGACGACGACCTTGCATAAGTGGCTCTTGAGATTTTGGCAGTCTTTTCTAATTGCTCAAGCCAGCTGAAATTCACTCACGAGCTTCTGCGTAGTCGGTCAATCCAATTTTTAGATGTAAAGTTAGGTTTTCCTTCCGCTGACCGTACTTGCTGGGCGTTCTGTGTTTCTGTGTCGCTCTGTGTTTTTACTGGTTTTCTCGTTGCTTTTCGGGTGCACATGTGTGTCTGATCTATATAAGCCCGGAGTTCGTTTGATTAAATCAATAGTTGCCAGTAGCGCTTCGTGTTGTCTCTTCATCCCGTGTGTTTTTGCGGTAAACTGCCCAGGTTAAAAAAAAAAAATGTCAGAAATAACTCCAACGGGGCACTGAAAGAGCCATCTCAAAGATAATGAAAACGCTCGAAAAGAGCTAGAATTTCACTGGATAAAGTACGGCCCTGCTTTCTAAGACTGAGCATAGCGGGGTAAGTTCTTTCACCGGGCGCTGGTTCGAGTTGCCCTCGTTTTGAAGCCTTGGTGTAAGAGAGCATCGTGATAGAGTGCACAGGAGCAAAGCGGTCTATTTGCGACCCCCGCGCCTCGTTCTCCAATGGACGGTCTTCTCGCGCCTCCCTTTTTATCTCTCTTTCTCGCTGTGTGGGGGAGGGGTCACACCGTACAGCTCAACGTCGCGCGATGGAAAGTGTTATACCCCAGTCGGTCGCGACTGGCTATACCGCCATCTGCAGCTTGCGCAAAGGATCCAGTCCCGATCGAGAAACTCGATTCATACCAATCTCGATCGCATGCCACAGTGCTCGTGTGACACCGGTATTACTGAGGTAAGAAACTGTCTAGCGGTAAGCTATAAAGTATCTGGCTATATACGCTGAAACTTTCTGGTTATGGTAATCGTAGTTTCATAGGAGAGGTCTGGGAACTGCAGAGGGGTGTTAAGGTTGGTTATGACTAAGATCATCGTTAGTCTGAAACCGCAACATTCAGAAGAGCTATGAATTCATATATATGTTCTGTGACCACTTGACCCGTAACCATGTCATTGTTTTATTTAGATACAGAAACATGGGAACGTGGGCTACGTCAGAGCCCTCTACCCGGCTATGACGAAATTAAATTTGGTACTCAAGCAGCAACAAAAATGACAAAACAGAATGAAATATCAAAAAGCGCAATGGGCATGTTCGATGTAAAGATCGATGTAAGCATATCGACATAGCAACAAAAGGCACGCGAATATGTGGAGCGTACATCGCTGTAGAAAGGGAAAACCAAAACCGGTCCTTAAAAAGCCCCGTTCGACGGATCATGCTTCTTTTCGGGCATTTCAAAGAACATGCGCGTTGCCGCACATGCAGGAATGTCCCTCCCACCGGCGCCGCTGCTGCAACAGCTGACAGTGCTCCTGCTTGCTGCAACGGCAACGACTGGTGTTTTGATCTCTCCGCCGACTCTGGTGAAGCAGCCAGCGCGCGAGACGCTCTTTCAAGTGTCCCACTCCCCCGATGAGCCGGAGAGGCCCTTCGTGCTGGAGTGCGAGGCCACGGGAGAACCCGAGCCCACTTACGAATGGACGAAGAACGGCGACAAGTTCGACCACGCTTCGCAAGCGGATCGCATCTTACAGCTACCCCGCCGCGGTTCGCTCCTCTTCGAGAACCCCAACGACGGGAATGAAGGGTTGTACCAGTGTCGCGCCACCAACCAGCACGGCACTGCGGTGTCCGACGCCGTCTCATTGCGCAAGGCCGAGCTTGGCAAGTTCACCGAAAAGCCACCGAAAGAAGTGCGCGTCAAAGAGGGCGTCCCACTGACGCTCCACTGCGACCCTCCAACGGGATACCCGCGGCCGAATATTTTCTGGGTTATCCGGCACGCGAACGGTGCTCTTAGAAATATCAATTCATCCCGCATAACCGTGAACCCCGAGGGCGGTTTGCACTTCTCGCACGTCGAGATTGAGGACGCGGTGCCCGATGCCGCCTACGTTTGCACCGCGTCGTCACCCTTCCGACACGAGTACCGGCTGGGAAACGAGGTCCATCTGACGTTGGAGCCCAGGCCAAGCACTGAGAAATTCGAGCAATCGCCCATTATACTGTATGGGTCGCCCTCCGGAATTGTAGCACTGCGGGGCCACCAGCTCGAACTCCACTGTATCTATGGCGGTCGACCAGAACCGCAGATTGTGTGGAAGAAACGAGAAGGGGATCTGCCGTCTCAACGCGTATCCTATTCCAACCACGGCACGACGCTGCAACTCCGCTCGATAAGCTTCGAGGACGAAGGCACCTACGAGTGCGAGGCAAGCAACGGAGTAGACGAGGTCCGGAAACACGCCATGCGAGTCAAGGTGGAGGCAGAACCATTCTGGTTGCAAGCGCCGAGCGACACCATTGCAGCTGAAGGAGAGAGTGCCACCTTGAATTGTTCGGCTTCAGGGGTGCCGGAGCCCGAGCTGCGGTGCTTTATGAACGGCGTACCCATCGAGATGATCGAGGGCAACGGACATATGAGATACGGGAACGATGGATTCTCACTCATTATCGAGGAGCTTACAAAGGCTGACACCGCTGTCTACCAGTGTAATGCCTCCAACATCCATGGATATGCCTTTCGGAACTTCATCCTCAATGTTGTCGGTGAGCACTAACATCTTTGGTTTGCTTAAGCTACAGCTGTTAAGGACAGTTTGGACTTAATTTGATTGCCGTTTCAAGTGACAATGTTTTGATCGGGCTGGCAAAGCACTGCGGATTGACACTGCAGATTCGGTAGCTTAGAGAAAGGTCAATGGACCCCCCTATCTAATCCTCGCATTCTGACAACGGGCATTTCGAACGGCCCTGCTGTATAACATATATGTCATCCGCGTGTTTATTCTGACAGGTTTAACAAATTTCCATTTATTTAAAAAGTTGCGCAGATCCAACGCACAGTAGGAAACCATGCAGTGGCGTAGCCAGAAATGTTGTTCTGGGGGGGGGGGGGGGGGGGGGGCTCATGTTGCAGCGCGACCTCCTCCTTATAGAACTTGTCGAGGGATCAAATACATGAATAATAACTGCATTGCCATTATCAATGCCGCAAACGAATGATTGAACGCTACGCACTGTCAAGTAAAATATGTATTTTTTTCATAAAGAATATATTCGTATATGTCCCAAGAATTGTGGCAGAAATAACTGATATCAATGCAGTTATTTATAGTAAAGAAAATATCACACGAACTTTAGATTTAACCATGTGAAGCCAAGCTTCAGTCGAGTGGAGTGTATTAAATCCTCTTCAACTAACGGCGACGCGCACAAGTGTATTTAACCTTCCTTCTATGCAGCGTGAGACCTCACGCAATGCTTATGTTTAAGCGAGGAAATAGCGCTTTTGAACGGGACAGAGGCAGAGACGGTAGACGCGAGCGCTCGTGTCTGTCATCTCTGGATCCGCGCCGTTCATAAGCGCTGTTTCTTCGCTTAAGTATGTACCAAGCAGGCCAGGTTAGCTCAATCTTTCTGTTTATCAGCCACGAAGGTCACAACGTTAATCTCACGTGATCTATACCGCTCACAAGCTATACCGAAATGAAACACCAAGTCAGCCGGAGATGTGAGATATCTACGCAGCGATGTGACGACGAGGACGAAGGTCGCGGGATCGAATCCCGGCCGCGGCGGTCGCATTTCGATGGAGGCGAAATGCAAAAACGCCCGTGTGCTTGCGTTGTAGTGCACGTTAAAGAACCCCAGGTGGTCGAAATTCATCCGGAGCCCTCCACTACGGCGTGCCTCATAATCAGAACTGGTTTTGACACTTAAAAACCTAGAAAGAAGAACCAGGACGAAGGGATGTGTGACGCTTGTCGAGGGAAAAATGGTGATGTCAGGCATTTGTACAGAGAGAGAGAGAAAGAGAAATCACTCTGTTGTACACACAAAAAAAAAGTACCGATGCCCTCAGTCAGGGGCGTCACTAGCGGCGTGCTTAAGCGCTTGAGGCCAACAAAATGGAACTGTTGGTCGCGAATGGCGGTTGTGGTCGTCAGCCTCTCGGCTGGAGGTATGTGTGGGAGGACGACCGAGATGTACGACACATCTTGCTACATTTAGAAAATTTGTACCTCCTGTGCCACAGTGGAACATACCAAATGGCTAAATCAAATAAAATCGAGTAAATCGAATAATTATTTGCGTACAATGCGCTATTCCTTTAAGAGGTCGGTGTGCTTTAGAGATACCTGTGTGTCGACATTATATACGTGCAAGGTCTATGCTGGAATTTATGCTATTTATGGCGCAGAACAGAGGGTCGCGTGCTCTTGCACTACTCTGTTGGTGCAGCATAACGGATTATATATAACCCAGTTTTCTGGCACTAACATTCGGCGCACATAAAAGTTTCGTATGTAGTATATCCGCCGATATAGCGATCGACCATGCAGCATAAAGCAGCCAACAGCAGTCCCGCCAAACCTGGGAGGGTAATCAAAGAAATATTCGCTTTAAAACACTACCTTGTGTATTTTAGCGCATAGGGGTTGCGTGACAGGTAGTGATCGCTGTCAGGCGCCTCAACGCGCGCGCGTGGACGCGTTCTTTCCGCATCTTCGTTTTCTGTTTTGTCTTTTGTACCTTTCCCGCTACATCTGGCATATAGGGTAACCAACTGGATACACATTTTAACCTATCTTCTTCTTGTTCCTCTACTCCCGTATTCTCTCCACTCTGTCTCTTTCTACTTTCGCCGTTAACAACTGTCAATGACTAATGTCGTCGTGCACCGAGATCCTTCTCGGCCACGCCAACCTTTGCCCAGTTATAGTCAAATATTGAGGCTGTCCTCGATTTAGTGCAGCCCAGACACCCGCGAAATAAATGCGGACGGCATTGTAACTGTTCAATGTTGCGCTCATCTGCCCCATATTTTTTTTTCTCAACTTCGCGTAATTTCTCTTACATTTTCTCCATATTGTTGTTCACGCTTGCTTTGTAAGAGTTGGTATTTCTTGTTAGGTTCGCTTGTTTCAATTTTAGTCACAGTGCAAACATGTTTCCTAACCAAGCAGCCTCGTTCGTGCACACCGGCCAAAGCAGAGTTTGTGGGCGTTGGTAGAGGTACACATTTTAATCAGTGCAGAACACGCTAGCCTAGTCATAGGGGTGGCATACTACTCGATCGAGATGTTCACGGTAATATTGTAAACTACGGCAACGCGGTATATGAAAATGGTATAAGAAACAATTTTCTTCAACCACACTGCTTCTCGCCCGATGCGCATCAAACTGAATAGCTTACCTGCAGCGAGCTGACGCACACCTATAAAAAGCTTTCTTGTTGGCCTAGAGTTTAACCAACCTTAATGTGATAGCAGAATACAATTCTGCTCGTTAGCTTCTATTCTATCTTTAACATAAGTGGCACCAAGTGGATAATCTTGATGTTAATGTAAGGGTGCCTCCGATCAACGCAATAACGAAAGGCAGAGAGGTTCATTTCAATTTACACATCCACCCATCGCTTTCATTTGTGGTTTCTGGTTATTCCCTTTTCTATTTTTCTATATCCTTTTTCTATTTGTCATTTGTTTTTGATAGTATTAAGATGATTGTTGCGATTGTTTGACATGCTATGCTCTTTACTGTGTTCTTCCGTAGAAACTCCGCTCATCGAGGAACCGCCTGCACCGCTGACGGTCGGTGTGGTAATGTCGAGGGCGACGATGCGGTGTCGTGTTTCAAGAGTTGCGCGCCCCGAAGTGAAGTGGATGAAGGACTCGCAGGAGCTGACCGGAGGCCGCTACCACATCCTCGACTCCGGCGACCTGCAGATTGATGGCCTCAGGTTCACGGATCAGGGTGAATACACGTGCCACGCCAGCCACAAATCTCGTGTTGATGTGGCCTCCGGATCGCTAGAGGTCAAGCGCAGGACGCGCATTACCCAGCCACCGCGAGACTACGAGGTGACTGAATCGTCTCCTTTGTTTTGAGCACTAGCTTGCGCGCACTGTTAGCTGCGCATGTTAATTAGATACCAACGGAAAATATAAAGCTGAGTTATATTGATAGATTATTCGTATAGAAGCCTATCATCGTTTTCTGTATGCCAAAATATGACTTCTTTTTTTGCGTAAAAAATGTCCACTGAAGGTCCCGCCGATGCTCCTCAATTAGAATCGCCCGCGCCAGAACGGACGAGTTGACGTAATCCGCACGTGACCTCCCTCTCTCCCCCAATTTGTGAATCAGCCAGTGCTGACGTAGTATGAGAGACACGTGTACAGGGTCGTCCAGTGTAAGAGGAAACGCCTCATTAGTATTGAAGCTGGTATATCTTCAACATGCCTTCTACTTCACGGGGGAAATGTGCAGAATACGACGCCTGATGATGATGCCGATAAAGGAAATAAACGGTTTCTTTATTTTGTGCTAAACATAAACTGCTATAGGTACTTGAATACTAATGATGTGTTTCCCCTAAAAGTGGCGGGCCCTGTACACAGTCAAAAATTTGTGGTTCCTATTTTCGTCACTTCCTCGCTCACAAAACCTCCGTTCTCGCTACGAATGACGAATTCGTAATGACAGAAGCCCAATCTTTCCATCCAGCTCGACTTAATATTTTCCTTTGGTATATTTTAAAACTTAGTTTAGCCTGAGAGCACGGTGGCAATGTTGAAAATACACCACCCGTAGGGTTGACGTGAACATTTCATGTAAAAGAAATTGTGCAGAAATATTGACGATGATTGTCAAAGTAAAGCGATAAACCGAATCCTTCTAGAAATCTATTCAGTTTATTAAATGAATGACGCGCTTCAAGGCGTATAGTTATCACAGTGAGGATCCTTAGGCACCGTTTGTGTTGCGCGAACGAACGAGCGATAAAATGAATTAGCGAGCGAACGAACCAACGAACGTTTCTCTATACCGCAGCTGCCGCATGGCGGTAGGGCGGCGGGAGTCGAGGGCTGTCTTTGCCTAGTCTCTCCTCAAGCTATAAGCCACATAACTGCCGCATGGCGGCAGGGCGGCGGGAGTCGAGGGCTGTCTTTGAAGCTATAAGGCCACATAACTGCCGCATGGCGGTAGGGCGGCGGGAGTCGAGGGCTGTCTTTGCCTAGTCTATCCTCAAGCTATAAGGCCACATAACTACGGCTGCTGATCTTTCGTTCTCTCTTAATGCAGCATGAGTGTCTCTATTGCCTTGCACAGGTGGCAGCCGGCAAAGCCGCGACCCTCCGCTGTAACGCCGAAGCGGACCCAAGTCTGGAGCTGTCTATCGGATGGCTGTTCAATGGCCAGCCCGTGGACCTTGCGGCCGACCCACGCGTGGTTCAGCTGAATGATAACTCGCTGATTATCACACGGACCACCGAGCTCGACTCGGGTGTCTATACATGTGTGGCACGCACCGAAGTCGATAGTGACCGCGCAATGGCTGCACTGATTGTTCAGGGTGAGTGCCCACTTTTCTTTTGAATTCACGTTGGCTGCCAAGCAGCGTAGTGGGCTAAGATTCATTACCCTAATTATTCCATCAATCATCAGCAATCAACAGGTGATGTGCTGTATGGTCGAGCAAAAACGATTGCCATTTGTAGATAACCGTAGTGCTACGAACAGTTCATGATGCAATGGATTGTTTTCTAAACCGGCGGCATTCTTCACAAATTTCACCCAGTAAAATTGATATAATGTGGCATCATCGTCGAGGGCCGATTTATTGTTTGTAAGGTTGGTCTTGACTTTGTTGTGACGGTTTTCTATCGGTCGACATGCTGCAGAGGCATTAGCATGGGTATTATTCTGAAAAAAAAAAAAAAAATAAGGAACAGGATATTAAAGCAAAGCTTTCCTTGCCCTAATTACCAGGCTCGGCATGGTTGCTGCTTTCTGCTGGTTCGGTCTGGGCCCCTTCCGGTGGTAGTTGCCAGCATTGCTCCTCGCTTTCCCTTTCCTGTGTATATGTTTTCAAATCAAATAATAATAATAATATCTCGACAGATATGTTTGTGGATATATATACGAAGGTTCCTCAAATGGAAAATTGTATCCACCAGTCTTGAAACACGAAGCTACAAAGAAAAGCCATACGGGTTTCTCAGAAAGAAAGCATCGCAGTTGAAGAAGAATTTGTCCCGGTACTGGGATTGAACCCGGGACCAATTTCATTTTTCTCGCGCTATGTGGTGGTAGGACGCAAGGACGCAAGAGGGACGAAACATAACTGGATACGAAGCGGACACGAAGTGTCACAGGGGAGATCAAAGTTTTGCGCTCCCCTGTGGCTCGCTTCATATCCAGTGTTCGTTTCGTCTATGTTGCGTCCTACAGTACTTAGCGCGAGAAAAATTAATACGCACCAACTAGCCCAATTCAGAGCCCCGGGACCAACTCCTTTCCGGGGCGGTCACTCTACCATCTTAGCTAACAAGGAGACTAACAGGCCGTAGCGCGAGGGCGAATAATTCGACAACTCAATTATAGTCGCCCTCACGATTGATAGAGTTAATCGAATTGCCCTCGTGATTAGTCCAAACATCTGAGGGGTATACTTGAAGGGACAGCATTTGCGAGCATTAGATCTGTATACTCTTAAAGTGCTTTTAGACGTCATTTCCGTTTATTTGGCGGGAAAATGTTAGTATTACCGGGAAGGTCACGTGTCTTTTGTCAGTTAGTGTGTCACCTTGGTGCTGGAAGTATTTTCTTGTATTCAGGCTGTTTGGCGCAGTATAGCTATCGAAGATTGCTAGGCTTTTTCAGCGGAGCTGTTAGAACCTCGCTATAATGATCATTCCGTCGTCCGCAGCTTCCCTGAGCTGTGGCAGTTCGGGCCGAGCTCGCGCAGCATAGAGGATGTGAGGTGGAAAGGAGTGAGGCAGAAGGTAGTGGGACGGGGCTTAGCGGGAGAGAGGGAGCGGCGCGGCGAGGGTGAGTGGAGCTAAGCGGGGGAGAAGGAGCGGCGTGGCGGGCACTGGTCGTGTGACTCTCCGATAAAACCCGTGCGCTCGCTTCGGCGGTCCTCTTTCTCGCAGTGGAAAAAGAAGTGACGTGGCGTTTGCTTAGCAATGGCGAAGGCTACCGTCAGGACTCCCGAGGAAGAAGCCGCTCGACTGTAGCGCCGTCGAGAAGCTGATTGTGAATGGAAGCGTCGACAGAGATCCGATCCTGAAGCGAGAGCAAGGGAAGCTGAAACCAAGCGTCGCAGAAGAGAAGATGCCGAGTTTGAGATTGAGAGAAGCCGAGA
Source organism: Dermacentor silvarum (assembly GCF_013339745.2). Classification (NCBI taxonomy): domain Eukaryota; kingdom Metazoa; phylum Arthropoda; class Arachnida; order Ixodida; family Ixodidae; genus Dermacentor; species Dermacentor silvarum. The sequence continues at coordinate 14,995,222 of NC_051163.1, forward strand.
GTTCGCGTAGGCGAAGAAATCTTAGCATTCTCAATCTGCACTGGCATGTCAAAAAAATTATGCGTGGCGCTGCTATCGCAAACACCAGAGACCAGTGGAGGTGGGGGAGCGCAGCAAAAGTTAGACTAAATGTGGGGTTTGCCACTACTTTACTAGGCTTCCCCCAGCTTCGCTGGTCTCTAGTGTTTGCGATAGCAGAGCCGCGCATAATTTTTTTCTTGATTCCTTAGAATGCCAACGTAGTCATTTAGTGAAAAAACAGATAGCTGTACTCGCCTTGGTTGCTTAGAGGCGATGGCGTTGCGCTGCTAAGCGCGAGGTCGCGGGTTCGATTCCCGTCAGTGGCGGCCGCCATAACGATGGGGTCGAAATGCGAAAACGCTCACTCGTACACCGTGCATCGAGCGCACGTTAAATGCACGTCAGAATTATTCGGGAGTCCCCCACTACTGTGTGTCTCATAATATCAGATCGCGTTCTTGGCGCATAAAACCCCAGAATTCCATTTTTTTTCTTTCGCGCGGTTCTTTACATTTACCTTGGCGTCACCAACAGCTCAAACACAGCCTCGGCATATTACAAGTGAACCAACTGAGGAGCCACAATACTCCATTTCTATTACAACCACAGTGTTCATTCTTGTGCTTCCGATATGACTGACCGTGTTCCGTTTTCCATCAACCTTGCAGATGTGCCCAATCCACCACAGATGGTCCAAGTCGACTGCGACGTCTCCATGGCTGTCGTGCATTGGAAGCCCACAGGCGATCGGCGGGCCCCTATACTGTCCTACTCAATTCAGTACAACACCTCCTTCAGCCCCGACACGTGGGAAGATGCCTTTGTGAACATACCCGCCCACGACACTAAGTTCAAGGTTTCCATGAGTGCCTGGACCAACTACACGTTCCGGGTGGTGGCTCGCAACAAGATCGGGCCCTCGCTGCCCTCAGGGGCATCGTCGAGGTGCACGACTCCTGAAGACGTGCCACACAATAATCCCGACCAAGTCATGAGCCGTGGGGAAAGCTTCGACAATCTGGTCATAACCTGGGCACCCATGTCCCCCATAGAGCACAATGCACCGGGATTCTTCTACAAGGTACTCTGGAAGCGCGACGACATCCCCGGCAGCGCGTGGAATGAACACATCATCGAGGACTGGAAGCAGAACCGACTCGTCGTCCCCGATCAGCCTTCGTTCAAGCCATACCGCATCAAGGTCGAGGCGCACAACCGGCTCGGCCAGGCAAACACTGCCCCCAGAGAAGTCATCGGGTATTCTGGCGAGAATGTGCCGTTGGCTGCACCCCAGGTCTTACAGCTGACGGAAGTCATCAACGCCCGCACTGCCAAGTTTACTTGGAGCCCCGTGAGCTCCGAGTCTGTGCGGGGTAATTTCCGCGGCTACAAAATCCAAACGTGGACAACGGACGAGGGGAAGGAAAGGCTACGGGAGATGGTGGTCCCGGCCAACGTGAATACGTCCATTGTCAGCCTGTTCCGGCCCTATTCACGCAACGTAGTCCACATCTTGGCGTTCAACGACATGTACAACGGGCCGCCATCGGACACCCTCGATTTCACGACACCGGAGGGCGTTCCGGGGCCAGTAGCCTCGTTCGATAGCTTGCCTATTGGGTCAGAAGCCGTGTACCTCACGTGGAAGCCGCCCTCGGAGCCCAATGGCTTACTTACGGGCTACCACATCTACTATCAAGAGGTGCGCGGCAGCATGCTGGGACCCAAGATCGAACGTCTGCCACCAGTGAGCGACCCGCAGAAGCTGAGTGCCAAGCTCGGGGGACTCAAGCCGCGTTCCCTATACCGCATCACTATTCAAGCGGCGACTTCTCAGGGCCAGGGAGAGCCATACTTCATCGAGCTGAGAACGCCGGACGAGTCCGAAAACCCCCCCGACGCGGCCGACTTCGTCTGGGCCTACGTGCCAGGCGACGAAGGCAGAAGCGCAAATGTGCGGGTACGGCAGCCGTTTACTGGGGGTTCTGGGGTAGTTGCTCTGTGATAACAGACCTGGCAATTTCAGAAGCTGAGCTGGCACACAAGTGCCCATGAATGTCTCATGAACGACACAGAAAGTATCCATGAACCTTAAACGTACGCAGAAGTATAACCGTGCCAAACCGATGACAAATGCTCTGATTTGCCGTCATCGATCTGCTATCTTTCTTTCCTACTTCTGATTAGTCCACTGTCTACTCCTTTGATAGCGGCAACTAGCATTCCCGTGTTTCTACAAAGTTTATCGCTCCGCATATTCTATAAACGACCGGTTCACCTCACCAGTTAAGCACAGAAACACTTCGCTGGCAAACCTACCTCGCCAGAATACATGCCGGCGCTGATAGCTTTCGTCGGAGTGCACAAAATTGTTGAATTTTAAGATTTAGTGTTTAGCTGGCGGCTTTATCTTCATTCCTCATTGGTCTGATTTCTTACCGTGATTTGGACCCTCCGCTCCATTATGATGTGCTGTCTTGCTCTTCTCTCCTTCCTGATGAGCGTCTTTTGTGTGTTTTGTGACTCTTTGTGACATCGCTGAGATTGTAAGTTACCAATTACACACTTCTAAACCATCGTATGAAGCCCATTATATAAGGATTTCCCGCTTAAAAAGTAGAGAAATGCTGCACTGCTACTTACAGCCGTGGAAAGCAATAAAGAATTCAGCAGACCCTACCATCCCGTAGGTGAAGCGACTAAGAGATGGCGATAAAAAAATGACAATTAAGTGTGATATATTTACTAAACGATTTCCTAATAACTGTCTATATCTATTACCTGCCGAAAACTTTTGATGGCACTGAAATTATCTTCAGATGTTACATTCTAGGTTTAAAAGTAAAAATGCAAGATAAGTCAGTTTTGTAATATTTCGCTTGTTAGTCAACATATTATTAACAATTAATATATCGGATCACCTGTCTCGGCTTTCATCCTTCCAGCTACTGCAGACTTACGGGAACGTACAGCCGGTGTCAAAAGTTTATATACAGCGGGATCAGAAAAAAGTTGACTATTTACGCTTGCTGTATAACCGTATAACTTCAAGTTATGCGGTTATACAGACTATATTCGCAAATTTCTCGAAATATCAACGGCTTTTCAGACCCCGTGGTCTGTAAACTTTTGGCGCCCACTGTACGTGACGAGAACCAAGGCCGCTTACTACGATCCAGCAGTTAGCATAGCACCGATGGGTTTTATTCGCATCACTGTATGGCTGTGCATCTCAAAGATCATTTTTCTTTACCTCAGTTGAATAAAATGTGAAACAAGTTCAGCACAGGCTACCAACCCACAAGTACAATCTATAAAAATTACTAACGATAAAACTCTCATGAGCAACGAGCACTCAGAGCAGCATTATACGTGACATGAAATCGTCTATTCTAACAGTACTGAAAGAACATTTCCCATAAATGATGCAAATTGTTGGTACAGTATTGCATGATATCAATGCATGAGTGCGTGAAATACCCCGGAAGTAATAAGAATAACGACTGTTGGCATCGATGTGACAAATGCCATGGCAAGGGGCCTTGAGGTGACGCGCGAACGAATGGGACTTGCAGGTGACATGGTTGCCGGCGGTGACCGGACACCCCGGCAGCGACTTCTACGTCCAGTACCGCCGCAAGGGTGACGAGACATGGGAAAACACAACGGTTGCGGAGCATGATAACAGCATCGTGGTCATGGGCCTGGACAAGCACGCCTTCTACGAAGTGCGCATCGTTGTCGTCGATGGCAAGTACCAGAAGCAGTCGCCGATCGAGGAGGTGTTGACAGGAACTCTCGGTAAGAATGCCCAGTGTTGTCAAAGGTTTAGAGACGAATGTGCGCATAACTTGTTTATTAACACCTAAACTTTACGGTAAAGCCTATGGGGATGGTGGTGGTGGCGATGGCGGTGATGATGTTGTTACAGGCGGGGTTAGCCTGGAAGACGTGAACGGCAATTTCTCCACCTTACGGTAAATGTCTGTATGTGAGAACTTACCGCATCTTTCTGCGACAGCTGTTTTAGATCGTTAAAACTGGGGAATTAGAAACAAAATAAGAAGACTTCATAACGTGCGCGACAAAGGTCCACACAATTTTGAAACGCCAAAATTTGATCAATCAACTTTTTGTTAATGTAAGTTCACTAATTAGTTTTCATATTGGTTTCTAATGCCACCAATATAAAAACATAAAGCATATATCAAAGCGTAAAGGCTGATAGAAACTTTGAGGCTAGCACGAGTTCGAATAAATAAGGACTCAAAATGTGCGGCGAAATGCACTTCCGTTCCAGTTAATAGTTATCTGTGCTGCGTTATTGCACAGTGCGGAAACATATAACTGAAACTGCAATGCATTTCGCCGCTGATCTCTAGTTCTTGAAAAATGTACACTGAGGTTCTTGAAAAATGTTGGCTCCGAGTAATGCCGGACTTCAATTTTGATGTTACCTTTCCCCTAAAGTCACTTATTAAAACAACAATGAGCGATAGCTGGTTAAATAACAATCGTATTTGCAGTTAAAGCACTAATACTGATGTCGGCCACTGTTATGAAGCATGATCAGCAAAGGTTATTTCATCTCGAATCCTCTATTTATAATACCTTAACAGAGTCATCACAGAAGCACATGGTATACATTCCGCTCTTTTCCTCTTTTTATTCCCCCTATCCCTTACCCCTTGTGTAGGGTAGCAAACCGGACGTTCATCTGGTTCACCTCCCTGCCTTTCCTCTCTTCGCTTTCTCTCTCTCTCTCCGCACACTTAATCGTGGAGCATATACGTCATCTGCATATACGCCTAACCAAGTGGCGTATGTTGTGTATCGGTTATTTCTAAGTGTACACTGTTGTCATTAAAATTAAAGCGGCAGCAGACACTTGAACCTATTTTATACTGTCGAAGCAGGTTTTACATTATTGCAGATTGCGTTATGCCCACGGCTAGGCTTCTGTGATTGCAGTGAAGAAATCGGACATCAACATTATTACGCAGAAATTGGTCTTCGGTTCCTGGGCCTTCTCATTGAAGCACGTATTTTGATACAGAAAATGGAGATAAAACCTTGCCAAAGCTATTGTAGGCATGCAAAAAGAAGTCTAAAAGCAAGTATAGGATTTTTTTGTTGTTGTTAAATGTGTGCTTTAATCGTTTGTCACCAGCCGTAACAAAAGTAATGCTTGCAAAGGAAACGACAGGTTCCAATTACACTTGTGATTTTTGTGGTCAAACATTGGAGGCTGCCACAAGTTTTTGTGAGGAATGAAACAATGCACTATTCGAGTGAAAAGTCAGACCATCTCGACGAACCCAGCAATATCTTCATGCCATGCTGGACACCATTGTTTCAGTTCGTCATTTCTTATTAAATTGCCAGTTATATAGATAACCTGGTAAGGCGCAAGTACCCGGAAGTCTCAACATTAAAGGTAAATCTAGTCATTCCCCTAAAAATATGTTTAGATTATTAGATATTTGAACAGTTCTCAACAATATAAGTTACCCACTCAGGGACCCGTCAGTGGTGCTTAATAATACGCCGAGAATTTCTCTAACGAATAAAAATTTCCGATCTTTCCTGAAATATCCAAAAAGTTCTTCCACAGCTCCTGTGCATCTTTCTCGCAAATTTATTTTACCGATTAGGTTTGGTTAACCTTATTACAGGTAGGTATATGCGGGCAGCAATATGATCGCCTGCACGCTGTACGCAAGAGCTTTTATACTGATCAACAACGGTCGAACAAGAGAATCGACAGCCTATAACCAACAACGTTTCGGTGGCTTCGTCAAGCATTCAGACAAGTCCTATCGTCGAAACATTGGCTCTACACTGTGGCTTCCTATATTCGGTCATTGCTGTACACTTCAAATTTACATCTTCTGCAAAAACTTCGTCTTCAAAGAGCTGCTTGCACCTCAAAAATTGTTTTTTTTTTTCGCTAGCGCAACTGCCCCCCCCCCTCTCTCTCTCTCTCTCTCTCTTCCTGCACTCGCGTTATAATCTTACTTTATTGTGCACTTCGTAAAATAATGCTTTTTGCACCGGCATCAGTCAGATTATTACGGCAATATCGAGGCACCACTTTGTACTGTGCGCACACGTACACGTGTGAAACATTTCTCGCATTTTTGTTTTTTCACACAGGTGGCCCTAATCCTCCAGAGATACTTCGCGTAGAATGCGAAGCGTTCACGGCGCTCATAGAGTGGGCACCCCGAGGCGACAACCGGGCGTCTATCCTGTCGTACTCAGTCCAGTACAGTGTCACTCCAAACTCGTGGGAGGACATCGGTCCGGAGATTCCTGCACCGGACACCAGTTTTCGGTTGGCTCTGAGTCCTTGGGCCAACTACACTTTCAGGGTGGTGGCTCGCAACAAGGTCGGACCCTCGGCACCCTCCGAGCCATCGGCAACGACGTGCGTGACCCCAGAAAGCGTGCCATTCAAGAATCCCGATTCTGTCACAGGCCGGTGGAACATCTATGATGACCTCATCGTATCCTGGATGCCTATGGGCCCCATCGATCACAATGCACCGGGATTCTTCTACAGGGTGTCCTGGAATCAGAGCGACCTTCCCGATGCCGCATGGAGCTCGCATGACGTCAAGGACTGGACGCAGGACACGCACGTCCTACGTGGCCTGCCCAGGACTGCGCCCTACACCGTCCGCGTGGAGGCACACAACCGGCTTGGTCAGGCGAACGTCTCGGCCACAGAAATTGTAGTTCCGAAGAGTGAGAAAGCGAAGCTCGTGGACATTATGGATGCGATTCTTGCGTACTTATAAGGGGTGTTCATAAGCACATCGTGACAGCGTGCATCGTTTTCTTGCATGGTGAGGTGCCGAATGCGCACATCTTTACGGCATCAATCAAGTCCTGGGTATTTTGAGTGGTGGTGAATCTCGTCCTATCCCCGCATTCTAACACTCGCTTAATTTCGACATCATTTGTGTACTAAGCGATAAAAAATAAATCTGTGGATAAGTATTACTGGATTCCTTCAGGGTCACAGTTACGCGGTCAATTGCTCAAAGATGCCACAAGGAATTTCGAAGCTGTCCGGCAGAGGCGACGCATTTCTAGAAGAAAAAATAAAAAGAACTTTACAAGGTATTTCAACTTTGGTGCACACACGGCTGTCACACATTAGAGGTGTTGGATTGTTCGTTGGAGTATCTTCCGATCACTCCGTTCATGTACGTCATGTTAGGGTGCAATGATCGGTCAAAACGGCAATATTTCTTGATAATGTTAAATAACGAGCCACCGATACGAACGAACGAGGGAACGAGGGAACGAGCGAACGAGCGAACGAACGAACGTTTTCCTTGCCGTGTCCGACCACCGACCAACCACGAAAACGGCTAAAGAGGAAAAGAAAGCTATTCTCTTTAAAACAGATATAGCAGGCAAACCCTTGATATCTGAGGAATACATGGCTGCGCTAACAGGAAAACATTTAGAAAGAAAAGTGGGAAACGATAGGTCGGGCGCTCGCCCAGCAACAAGTTCTACTCAAACCTTTGAGACATTTCAAGTGTCATTTAGTCCAGTCGGGCCCCATAAATGTCGCATGAGAGAGGTGCAATGCACGAACAAATACTGATTCTCTCTTTCTAGATCAAAACTGAGTCATTCAACGATTAATGCGTGGGCGGGACATAAGGTGACAGCAGCTAAATAAAACCGCGAACACTCACTGTGGATAAGTTTTGAATCCAGATCACTCAGATGCGATGTACTCAGCCAGATCAACAGCTCATCACGGCCGGCTGATGAAGTTGATAATTTAAAAAAATTTACATTGACTGAAAATTTAAAAAATACTCAGGCACATAAATTTCTCAAATTAATATGTCGATACTAAGGACATTTTCAATCGGGAATGATTGTCATTGCTTATTGAGAAAGGATATAAGCGTTTAAGAAAAGAGCTACAATTTACCATTTCTGAGCAGATGTTTTATTTAGGCCATCGGTATATTTGCAAACGTTGATGAATATTGGAAAATTATAAATAAGAGTTGCAGCATCAAGTTAACATGGTGCAACTGAGCAATAAGAAAACTATCACAATTGCACGTCTCACCTATTGGAGCACATAATGTGGACAAAATTGGTGCATTATACGCCACTCAGAAGTATTCCGTTAATTTGTATTAAGACATTTGGAGAACCCTTGTAAACGTTGTAATGATTTAATGTACGCTCAAAACTAGTTAATTATATTTGCCTGTTTTTGATTATCTCCCTGCTACAGCTCATAGAATTGTGATATTTAATTTTGATATGAAATTACGAAGTTGAAAACTTCCAGCTTAGTTAATATTTTTCTTTTTTTAATGCGAAGTATTCCTTGCCTCATTCTTGGCACTTTGCGGTAGATAGGTAAGTTCCTTTCTCAGCTCGCTTTATAAAAAATAAAATAATTTGTGACCGATGGTGGAATCGAACCTCCATGCACCGTGGAGCACACCAGCCCGGTCGTCTAACCACTAGGCCGCGATTTCATTTTATTTCTTTATTGGCGTTATTCAATTCCCACAGTAATTATTTTGTACAAACATACCAGCCCAGCAAGCCCTGAGGAGAGAAATAATCAAAAATCTGGCATGTACATCAGCCCTTCTAACCCAGGAAGGCAGTCTCAATCCAGTACTTGCAGTTAATACACTTGAACCATCCTGAATATACAGATTCGCGAAAGTAAATCCTTGTTCGTGTCACGTCCAGATCTGCATGACCCGCCGGCCATTCTTGACAACTAAATACCATGTAGACCCAGAAGCATTAATTATCCCGTCAATGGGCACGCTTACGCTCGCCCGCTACCCAAGTAGAACGTAATAATTGGTCTGTCGTAAGCTCGCATCGAATGCCGGCGTAGATATGCCCTTGCTGTCCTTGCTGACCATCTTCAGCATGGTCGTCGTCGTGCTACTGTCGTCACACACTATATATATATATATATATATTGCGACGAGGTTTATTGTCGTCGAGAACGTTGCAAGAACGCTACGTAAAGGTAGGCACTGCAAGGGCTTTTCGTAGCACGGGGCTCACTCGCGATCACGGCACGATACTTCGTCTTCCTCTTCAGTCGGCACATACACAGGGGCGGCCTCTGCTCTGCTTCATTACAATATATATATATATATATATATATATATATATATATATATATCATGTATATATATCATGTATATAATGCTTCCAAATGCTCAGATCTTTTGATTTAAAATCCTGGTTCTCCATTTCCTTGTTTTTTGTGTCCTTTTATTACATTTATTTTCTTTTTGTATGTATATGTCGTGCACAGAGATGTTGTTGCCAATGTACTTTCTCCGTTGTGTATGTTTATATATTTTGCTGCTCCTTATATTTGTATCATGGTACATTGAATAGCACTGTTTGCTAAATTTCCTTTTTGTGTGTTCTAATGTAACTTATGTCACCTCGTAGCGAAGCCCCGTCAGGCCGAATGGCCTTTAGCTTCGCTTCGTTTTTCTGTATTCCGTTACAGAAATAAAATACACCGTTCCTTCAATCATTCAAATCAAATTTGTACTTCCAACAATCCATATATGTTAGCTTCTCTCTCAAATACACAAATACGACTAATGTCAGTTCAGCTGTCGTCCAATGATAGCATTACTAGCTGCGATTTGCGTGTACTTGAAAGCGAAATTGAAGTTGGCCTAGAGATTGAGCGTTCTCTTACAGATCTCTATTGATATACTAAATTAGTTTACACTGTTAAAGTGCGGTTTCAAAACTATATTTCATTTAATTTCGTGATAAGATGTTGATTGCTAGAAGAACAAAAGGAAGTCTAAACTTGCCCTTTTTTATTTAGTGCCAGAACTCCACACGTACGTCAGCGTGACGTCACCAATTTCAAAGTATTTTCGCATACTTAGGCCGTTTTGGCGTTCTAACCTTGTAAAGTCAGTATTTGACTCGTTCAGAGTACAATGTGGTCTTTACTGACAAAAAATTGACACGAGCGGACGTCGTCAGTATCCATAACGTCACAGCGAGATGGCGTGGACACTTGAAGGCGGCGTCGCCACTCATGGTCTCGTTTTTTTTTTCTTTTTTTTTTTTAAGGGTAGGGCGTCTGGTTTCCTTTTTTGTTTTGTTTTTTTCTTGTCAACCTGCTATCAAGGGATCTTGACACGTTTTCGGGTATTCATTTGCCTGTATTTCAAGCCCCTCGATAACCCTCTTTTTAGGTTGTCCAAATAAACTTGATACTTGGTTCAGACCGCCCAGCGTTCTAATTAACGTGTACCTAAATAGGTACAGGTACGCCTTTGCGCTTCGTCCCTATCGGTTTGCGGCCGCCGAAGCTCGGAATCGAACCCGGGGCAACCAGTTGAACAATCGGTTTTCTTCAGCCAGTTGTTTCTCCATTTTTTTAAATAAAAATATGCTCACCCCGGCCAACAGCTTCTTCCCCGACTGCTCCGACATAAGCAGTCGTTGTAATAATGTATTTCTCTCTGGTTTCTGAGGCCATGACGCAGGTGTCACTATAGAGTTCTTGCTTAGAGAGATCGGAAACGCCAGAGCCCAGCCTTCAATGCATGACCGCTATACGCCCTCCAGACAGGCATGGGAATGTCAGCCACCAGGCAGCGCCAGCCAGGCGTGGGAAAGCTCACGCTGCTATTCGATCATCGGCGAGAGTGAAACGCTCGGGTTTACTGCGTTTCCGCGGTGACAATGGGAGTAGGAGTATGGCAAACACACAGTCACCAAGTATGCTGTTCAAGCAAGGGGGAACGATGTATTGATGAACGAGGTATGATGAATGATGATAAACGTACGATGCGCTTATAGGCGCAGTCATACCGTATGAGTGTTCAAATCTCAACATTCCTGGCAGCTGCCCGACTTTCGCCTCTTTGACCCTTACTTGGTTTGCAAGAGAGGGATTATACTCGGATTCACAATAATAATAATAATAATAATAATAATAATAATAATAATAATAATAATAATAATAATAATAATAATAATAATAATAATAATAATAATAATAATAATAATAGTTGCAGTGGCTTAGCTCGGCTATGCTAGGATATACGTAGCGTTGGCAAAGGTTCAGCTGAAGGTCCGAGTCGCATTGGCGCTTTCGCTGAGTTTCACAGTATATGCAGTCGATCGGCGAGCCTTGACGTCATCGACGGCGTTTTGTTGTTGCTGCAGGGGTGGTCGGGCACGTCGCTCAGCCTCCTGGCGACGCCGCTTTGCTAGACGTTCGTCCCTTTGCTCCAGTGTCTCCGCAGCACGTTTAGCCTTCTTCTGTTCATTCCTCCTACGCTCAACCGCTAATTGCCAGGCAACAACTTCGGGATCCGATGAGTCAAGTTTCTCCGTTCTTCTGCGCTGTTGAGCAGCATTTGCGCTCTCCTTCTCCATGGCTATACCACACTGGCAAACGCCAGTCAGAAGCGCAGCGGCTCCAGCACAGTGTCAGACGGCGACTGCACAGCGAGCGCGCGCAGGCGCCAGTGCGTCTACCACGGCTACGACGTCACTCCTCTGGAATGCGCAGACCGGTGGCGGTGAGTCGCGCGCGGCGGCGGCGGAGTGCGCGAGAGGTGCCGGCTCCGGTGGCTCCGGTGCGCAAGCCGTGTGACATCACTGATCCTTGCGCATGCGCAGCACGGCTCTTGATGTGCCGCGCGAAACGGGCTTGGCTAGGCCAGTGTAGCTAACGCTACAATAATAATAATAATAATAATAATAATAATAATAATAATAATAATAATAATAATAAAAGGCTGTAGTTTCGCCGTAAAGGCGAAGCAGTATTGGTGATAGTGAAGTATAAGACATTTACACGGGGGAAGATTCTTACCGTATAAATTCGTGTAAGGATCGCACCCGTGTAAGAGCCGCACCCCCAACTTGACCAACAATATTTTAAAAAAGTACAATCGAGAAGCAATCGCATTGGGTGCGCTAATTCCGATCGCGCTCAATTGCGAATTTTCGTGCGCAGCGTACTTTCGCGCGTCGCTACAAGATGGCGAGAGGAGGCAATCGCGCAGGTTTACGACGGATTTCGTACTCGTAGTTTGAAAAATAAGATCAAATGGCCCGGTCCCATGTAAGGCGTGGGAAAATCGCAACAAAAAAAAGTGTGGGCCCTTACGCGAGGGTATACGTTAGTTACATCAGTCATTTATAAATTGCAGTAAACATTAACTTACCAATTAAAGTAACAAGCAAAGGGTAATGCCGGACCATGTAAACCTGCAAATATCACTTGATGTCCATCAGCAATCGCTGACACAACGCTGGCATTCTGATCGGGTTATCGGTCACTTGTGCTAATCTTTTTCCGCTGCGGCTGTACATACGAGGCGAGGCGAAATTGTGGGTAAATGAATTTCGGTTGAACTTATCTTTGTAGGTGCCCGAAGTAGCGGCGTAGTACAAATCGCAGGCCGTTGAAACGTTTTAGACTAATAAATAGGCACAGTACATGTGAATGTGAAATAATTTCGCTCAATAATGTTCAACGAAAAATCTATCCGTTTCATTTGCCAAAATTACAGTCGCAATTTCTCGCCAGCACAGACTCAACAATCTCTGAACATCGAGCCAAGACTCGTCACCCAAGACTCGTCACCAGCGATTATGGTGTTCATGAAGTCGGGGTCACTGTTTGTGGAATCTAGCATGTCCTGTGAGACTTCAACACGAAGTTGCTTTTGCTCCACCGTGAGCAGCTTCGGCACGAATTTCGCCACAACTCTCTTCATGGCCAAATCTTCGGTCATAATGGAATGTGCAGAAAAAGTGCTGATGCCTACCTCTTCCGCAATTTCTCGGTTAGTCACACGACGGTCCCGCATCACCGCAGCGTTCACTTCGGCAATGACCTGGTCATTTCGGCATGTTGATGGCCAACCGGAGCGTGGCTCGCTCTCCACCGATGTGCGGCCGTCTTTAAACCGATTGTACTACTCCTTAATCTGTGTGCTGCTCATAGCATCGTCACCGAAAGCCGTCTGAACCTTCCGAATGGTTTCCATGAACTTGGCTGTCGCCCAGTTTCTGGCAAAATTTGATGAAGTAGCGCTGCTCCACTCGCTTCGTCATTTTCCTTACAATAATTAAAAAAAAAAAAAAAAAAAACCGACGAGAGCACTGCGCACTACCTCACTCGACTGACGCTATCGACAGGCGGGAAAAAATTCGCGCATGCGCACGGAGGTTCAAGGTTGGCTGATACAAGCGCGCTTGTTTTATATCCATCAGGCGGTCGCAAAAAAAAAATAATAATAAGATCGGATACTTTTCTAACAGTCCTCGTATACCAGGCGGAATGCTCGCGTAGATTTGAGAATGGACTTTTCGTGTTGTACATACAACTCCTTAAACAGTCCTGCCCTACTTAAAAGTGACGATATACTCACAGTCATAACACTAACTTTTCAGGGCAGTGATGGTACATCCATCGTGCTGAAGTCCCAGAATCGGTCCACCTAACGCGTGCGGAATACGCACTCCTCGCACTCAACGAGCTAAAGCTTCAATTAAGCAACAACATAAAAACGGATGCACGATTGTACAGTGCGTACACATTTACTGCGATTGTTTCATATTTGATTGTATTGGCAGCCGAGCTCAATTAAAAAACGATCCGCTGAAGAGCAGAGAGAGAGAGAGAGAGAGAGAACAGGGTGAGAAAGGCAGGGTCAACCCGAAAAAATTCTGGTTTGCTACCCTGCACTGGGGGAAGGCGAAATGAAACACGTAAAGAATAGCGGAGAGAAGAAGCAAAGTCACGAAAAAAATAAATAAAAAGAATACAAGAAATAGAAGAGGTTGGACACGTCGTGATAACTGTAGTTTGTCAGATAGTCCATTCGAACGCAAACACTTCAAGAGTGCCTTGACTGACTTCGTGTGTGACGACTGTAGGCCGGCGTTCCAGGACTGTCTGCTCCGAATTCGGCCGGTCGTCAAGACGTGCCAGCGCGGTCGCGAATGACTGTCTCTCTGCGCTGTATCGGGGACAATTTTAGCCATCGAGGCCAACTCAGATTTCGCTATTCATGTGGGTTACATCTGTAAAATGCAGGAATGCTTTGATGAGACAAATGATGGAGTTGTTTGAACGAAATTTCTTGCGTTACAAGAACTTTAAGTTCTAGCAATTAATTAATATTTATGACTGGACAACATTGTCGGGCATATAACGTTGGTTGCCCCGACATTGGAGATCATGTGCGATTGACGAACAATATTGGATTGACAATATGTACTGCTTCTTGCAGTTCTACAACCAATACTATCCATGCAGCGGGTATGCTGGCCCGATATTGCCGCCCGCGTTGTTTGGCAGTACGAATAATGTAATAAGAATAGCGACGGCGGGTCATTGTTGGAGTCGTCATATAATGGTTTACCAATGTTGTTGTAAAGCTGACATCAGTGGGTCATCCTAGGGCCGTCGTTTGCCACCGCACTAATGATATTGGCCTGACGTTCCGTGCTTCCTGGGCACTACTAACTCGCCCAAATTTCAGCTCTTCTTTAGCTGGTGTAAGCCACGTTGTGCCTGATGCGGTAAAGGCATGCTTGATCTTGCCGACCAGAATGTGCCTATTTAGCCTGGTTTAGTAGATGTGAACGCGATTACGGTCATATATCGAGCTTGGCTTTACATTCGTATTTCCGGCAGCTATATAATGATCGTGCAATCTGTGGAGAGCGGCACGAATCTCCAATCATGCCAGTAGGTTCGCAAGTGCCCGTCCCGGTACCGCATCCCGATTACGTTTTACTTATGCCCTCTCAGTCGATCATTTATGCGTTCCTGCCTGGCTGATACATTTCCGCCCTCAGAACAAAGGAACGCTGCATACGACGCCTTCCGCACTTCCGCAGCAGACAGGAAGGCGCATACAATGATCGGCTGGGAGGGCCTGAGCAAGGCGTACTCATGGTGCGATGTTGAGACATGGTCTTATTATCGCATCGTGATCGGGTTTGTCGACGTGCACATCGCTCTTCTAACATTGTACCTATGCATCAGGTCTTACAAAAGAAAAGCAAATGAACGCGGGGGGTACAGGAGCGTACATTGATTTGTATGCGAGTGTTAAAAGTAAACCTCGCTGAGAGGCTTTTTTTTTTTTTTTCCCTCTCTTCAAACTGCGACGTGCGTGTGTTTGATGACAAATATTTTTGGGTCCAACGTATATGCTCTATGACGTCATGCTCCTGTCTAGAAGGTCACGAACACTGCCTATAGTATATTCAATTCCTTTATTTTACATCAATTTCGTGCATGCCAGGCGCACAGACAAAAAGCCACAATAATGAGGCTGATATAAAAAGCACGAAGCTTAATTGGGCGCTGGAATTCGCAACGACATATGCTTTCCCTACCGAGCGCGGAGTGGTCAAAACGGGACGCTGCACAAGTGCTACAATATCCCCACTTTCCTATTCATCATGCTCGTTTGATTATATGAGCTGGTCAGTTCACTTGTGTAACGGTAATTATGATGAGAGTTCAGTCAACACGAACGAGGTTTGCGCATAGTGAGTATATTATCGCCAAAAAAGGCAACGACCACAGTACCACCGTGGCCACGACTAACCGATTGAAAACGTTGTCATGGAAATAAAAAATATCTTGACTGCAACTTTTAAAACTGCGTATCACTTTTATGGAACGTGAAGGGCCGCGTCCACTATGCAAATAGGCCGATACCGGTACCGATGCAAATAGGCCGGTACCGGACTTCCGCACAAAGTAATCCTTCTCATACTCATATTCAATGCACTGATAATTGAATTCGGGCTAACTAGCCTATTCGGTTCGATGTGAGAGGAAATTGCGCTGCAGTGGACTGACCTGCAGAAATATTTCAACTTACTAAAATGCTTCATCTGCGCTGATGGCGCTTACATACACTGCAAGAGATATACAGTATGCAAGTTTTTGTCTTCGGTATTGGTCCCGGGTGTCGGAGCAGCGCAGAGAGACACGTAGGGAAGGTGGACAGTTGTTCTGCTTAGTCATCTTTCTTGAATTCCTACGCGTATCTGTTTCTTCATGTTGTTCTGCCACAACGAATGCTTTTCGGCTAGCCGAACTTCCTATATGCTTTTATACATAATAATAATAATAATAATAATAATAATAATAATAATAATAATAATAATAATAATAATAATAATAATAATAATAATAATAATAATAATAATAATAACGATGACACAACGGAGAGCTCACTCGGAGCAAAGAAATCATTATTTTGCTGTTCTCAATATGGTTATAGTCTCTTTAATAACATGAGGCAACGCTCCTCATTTGCGCTCCTTATTGACCTTGTTAATTTTTTCGCGATATGTGCTGTATAACTCGTGTCGCCGCAGTTTCACCGACTGTAAGTACGAAGCTTTTGTATCTTGTAGTTTACGCTGTAACTACAACTGTTCCCATAAATGCTGCGCATCCTGCTCTGTGCTTTCGCCTTCTGAACCCGGCACTAGTTCAAGCTGTGTAATGCTGGTTTATTATTTCTTAAATTTCAATTTTCTTTGTTCATTAATCGGACTAACCACGCACACGTATACAGTAAAACCGCATATCTATGATGTGGCGTATCGCGATGACAGGGCATTCGAGTGCCGCGATTACTGTGATCAGCGTAGTGGTAGAGTCTAGGAATTAGTGCTGCATACTAATAATAACAAGTTACAATAACAATAACAAGTTAAGGACCGCACAAAGAGCGATGGAACGAAAAATCTTAGGACTAACGTTAAGAGACAGGAAGAGAGCGGTGTGGATCAGAGAACAAACTGGGATAGCCGATATTCTAGTTGACATTAAGCGGAAGAAATGGAGCTGGGCAGACCATGTAATGCGTAGGATGGATAACCGGTGGACCATTAGGGTTACAGAATGGATACCAAGAGAAGGGAAGCGCAGTAGAGGTCGGCAGAAAACCAGATGGGATGATGAAGTTAGGAAATTTGATGGCGCAAGTTGGAATACGCTAGCGCAAGACAGGGGTAATTGGAGATCGCAGGGAGAGGCCTTTGTCCTGCAGTGGACATAAAATATAGGCTGATGATGCTGACTAATAATAAAGGTGTCGTTTTCAGCGAAACGCAATTCATATTCCCCCTATAGGCTCGATGTGATGAGGTACGTGCAAACGCAATTCGGAGCGTGACCCTTTGCACCACTGCGCTGCTTTTATTAAAAATGGTCTGGCCGACAGCCAATCTCTGGGTCGCACCCACGCCTCGACCTTCACGAGAGGCGTCCTAATTCACTAATAATTAAACGCGCACTCCGTCATGCGGGTGGCACGCTACCACAGAATGGAGCTAAATGCGGCCGCGCAACAGCGAGAAAGCAGACGCCGTCTCGAGCGGCTGTTGAGCGTGAAAGCTTAGTAAGCCAACTAGGGGCTTCAGCGCAAGCCTTGAGTTGAAAACACCGCGAGAGTGCGCTGCAGGCAGTAAGTTGATAGTTGAGAAAATTGTGTAATAATGCCTGCTTCACATGGAGCGATTTAACGGCCGCCGGCTGGGGCCGCGATGTGTAAATGCTACATGTGCGTGGATATATGAATTAAGTGTTTGAACAAAATTTATTTTGCGGGCCCTCTACCATTTATTTAATTCCAAAGGCCGAAGCGTGTACAAAGTGCAGCGGCAGCTTTCGCATTATAAATATTGAGAAGTTTGTAGTGTTGTGCTGCCTTTTGCGCTGTTCTAGATTGCATGGCAAAGTATTTTCGGCTAGAACCGAGAATCTGTACTAATACCAGCTTGAAATCATTGAGTGAACAGTGCTCATGAAATCATTCCACAAGTTGTGTGCGGAGTAAAATAGAGCACATAACTGTAAAGTAGGCTCACGCTGCAATTTGTACGTAAAGTATAACTTCATTAAGTTCGGAAGTCAAATTCTAAAATCGAGTCTGTACCGCTGTACCCTCAGTTTTTCTTCGCTCTCCAGACACGCAAAACAAGTGAAATGGCGGCGCCTATTGTGATTGCAGCGCCGCGCGGCAGTTGACTGCGTTAAAATGGCTATTTGACTTACTAGCCGTTTTACACAACGCTAACGGGGCAAAGAGCGCATGCGCAGTGGCACCGCCCATTGTTTTACGTGATGTCACCGATTCTTGGTTGTTGACGTCACCGTTCTCGCTCGTGTTGTTGTGCGTGCGTGCGTCTGTCCGCTCCCACGGCGGCGCGCGAAAGAAGGTGTGTATGTGCGTGTTGCCCGCGTTTCGCTGGCAACGATTCTGTGTGTGTCAAGGGGGACGCCGACCGTTCGGAAGTTGTCGTCGGCCCTGTGTGTGTGTGCCAGAGTGTGTGTGGACCGCAGAGGAGAGCGCCCGCAAGGTCTCCGGGACCGGGCACTCCCAGGTTCAAGCTAGGTCCGATCCCCTTTTCATTTGCCCTCTTCGCCGCGGCATACTTCGTAACCGCACGAATGGGATCCGGGCTGTCGCGACCGGTGCAAGGAACGAGGCTGGATCGCTTAGGCCTAGTTCCACGGGCGCCCGTCGGGCGTTCTTTGGAATCGGCGGCTGGAAGGGTTTCGTAGTGCCGGTGTTCAAGCCCTTCCGCGGGACAGCGGTGGCCGCGCGCCTGACGAGGCGTCCGCGACCCCGCCGGTGCGTTGTCCGGGCGAGCGGCGAGCAGTGCTCGGGGCGTGGCCCTGTCTGTACGCGATGGGCCTCCCTCTGGTTGCTTGTAACGAGTTGACCCCGTGTCACACTGGCTGCTGCATCCGATTCGTCTACCGCGTACGAGATATGCCCTACCCCGGCGTGAGATGGCTCGCGAAGAGCGCATTATCGCTGCGGCGTGGCTTTCAATGACGCCTCTTATGTGATCGTTGGGCTCGGATCACCGGCAATGCGTGGCTGAGCTGTGCGATTCAGATCCCGATCAGTCTTCGGCCGTGTGAAACCATGGAAGCGTCGAGGACAGGGTCACTGTCGCGCACACCGGGCACAACGAGCTCGGGCCGTTTATTTACTAGGTCCGCGCCCGCGTTCGCTTCTTCGAAGTGTTCTTGCTCCGCGTCTTTCCGGGTGCTGCGAAACCGAGCCGGAAGCACAAATCGCTTATTAAAACGCGCGGCAGCGTCCTTGTCAGCTTATTTGGAAGACGAATTACGTGACACTATATTTAGCGCCGAGTACTAGCTGTCTGGGAGTTGCGATCGCAAACCGCGCGTCCTCGACTACGACGGGTCTGCGCCGGCATCCGATAATCGTGATGATGGTTGCACGTTCAATGTCCAGCAGATGCCCCTTCGGCGTGTTTGCAGCTGCCCTTCGAGACCGGTTTAGTGTTCGATCGATGGCGCTCTAGTTACAAGCATGGGCGTTTCCAAGACGAGATGACTTCTATAATTTCTGTTGGCTGCAGCGCACGCTAGTCTACCCAGTTTTCCTACTGCTGATGACAGCAGCAACCCGTACTATGATTTTATGACACGTGGGAGGGATTGAATGTCGGGGAAGTGCACTGATTGGACTTACAGTGATACTACAACCTGTACTATGTGACGTAATAATGACACCAGGCAGTGATTGTAACACATGAATTCAGTATCCTCCTTTGATGTGCCTTCTATTCACTCAGTTCGAACAGTTGTGGCGTGTGTGTGTTCGTTTCTTACGTTTTCTCTCATGGACTTGGCGACAGACTTCACCTTATTGAGTTTGTTTATATAAACGTTCACTTAAATCAGCATTTCCTTGTTAAATCATGTTGTGCACCCCAAGTTGTACTTCGTGTTAAATGTACATTGACTTCAAGCAGATTTTTAAAAGAATTTTAGCTCAAACTTGAATCAGCTTGCATCATTTGGTAGCACTTTCCCAATATACTTGTGGCTGGCAGTTGTGGTTTTGTATGATTATTAAAGGTAACCATGCAAACATGGGGATGCATGAGAGAAAAAATATACATTCATATTTATCGTTTCTCTTCTGTATCGAGCCTGCTCATGCTCATTCTAAGACCATGCCAGCCTGCAACCACCCTTTCTTTCCCCCTTCATTCAGACACTCTTCTTTCATCCTTGTGCTTCTACCAATATCTTTCCATTCTTTGGAAGTAGAATAGGTATTCAAAAAAATTAAATTCTCGGGTCTTACGTGCCAAAACCAGAACTTTATGAGGCACGTCATAGTGTTAGTAGTAGTAAACAACTTGATTTACGCCATAGTGGGGACTCCAGATTAAGTCTGACCACATGGGGTTGGTTCATTAACGTGCCCCAATATCTAAGTATAAGGGTGTTGTCGCATCGAAATGCAGCCACCGTGGCAAGAATTGAACCTGTGACCTCGAGGAGAGTTTAGGTATCTACAGCCCTATGGTGCAATTAGGGTGCCTGCAGCCAAGCTCCATTTAATCTTGTTTCACGCATAAAACATTAAGTTCAACATCATCATCATGACATTCTGGCTTCGAACAAATTTTGATGTTATGAATTTGCTGCGCAGGGATGGCGCTCGTGCCAGCACTGCTGCTGCTGCTGGGTGCAGCAGTGGCGGGTGCAGTGGTGCCCTCTCCACCCACCATGGTGAAACAGCCCAAACACGAGCAGCTGTACCAGGTGTCCCAGTCTCAGGACGAGTTGGACAAGCCATTCCTGCTCGAGTGCGAAGCTCAGGGCCACCCCGAGCCCACGTACGAATGGACAAAGAACAACAAGGAGTTCGACTACGTCTCGTACGACAAGCGAATCTCACAGCAGCCCCGCCGTGGTACGCTCGTCTTCACCAAGCCAGACGACGTCGACGAAGGACTGTACCAATGCCGCGCGACCAACCTTCACGGCACATCCGTGTCCAATTCTGTGTTCCTGCGCAAGGCTGAACTGAACAACTTTGCAGAGGAGACTACCAAAGAAGTTTATGTGGTGGAGGGTGACCCGCTGTCGCTCGACTGTAACCCTCCCACGGGCTACCCACGACCAAACATCTTCTGGCTAATACAGTACTCGAGCGGTGCACTCCGCAATGTCAACTCATCACGCATCACTGCCGATCCCGAAGGCGACCTGCACTTCTCACGTGTCGAACTGGGTGATGCACTTTCAGATGCCGTATACACATGCAGTGCCACGTCGGTGTTCAGGCGTGAATACAAGATTGGCAACAAGATCCAGTTGAAAGTGGAGCCAACATCGAGTGCAGGAAAGGCAGAACACGCTCCCGTCAAGCAGTACCTGTCGCCCCCAAACCTAGTTGCACTTCGGGGCCACGAACTCAAACTCTACTGCATCTATGGTGGCACGCCAGCGCCCCAGATCTCGTGGTCCAAGCGGGGTGCAAACCCCACGTCACGACGCTTCACGTACTCCAATTATGGAAAGACGCTAGAAATTCGTTCAGTGGGCTTCGAGGACGAGGGCACGTACGAGTGCCAAGCCAACAATGGTGTGGGTGTGGCTCAGACGCACGCCATGCATGTCAAGGTGGAAGCAGCACCCTACTGGCTGCGTGTGCCGGACAACACAAATGCGGCTGAAGAAGAAAGCGTCAGCTTTGAGTGCGCAGCAACAGGCATCCCTGAGCCCAAACTGCAGTGGTTTGTAAATGGCGTGCCCGTAGAGAAGGCTGAGCCCAATGCACGCCGCAAAGTCGAGGGTACGTTGCTTACCATCGAGGCACTCACCAAACGTGATACGGCTGTCTACCAGTGCAACGCCTCCAACCCTCATGGATATGCCTTCCGTGACTTCTACCTCAATGTGCTAGGTAAGTGCCAGCATACATTTTTTGCCTTCTGCTACGGTGCTGAGAAAAGCCATCTGCTGTTAACAAATAATTGCTCTGAATAGCAACATTGTTATTGGCTTGACATGCACAGAGTGAATGAATGCAGGCAGTTTGCTGCATGTTAATGAAACAAACATGTTTAAAAATATTCAACATTTACTTGAAGCAATGGACTTCAAGACTGTTTAGTAGGACGAATGGTGGGACACATAGTACACATTACGAGCGCCCGTCATGTGTACTATGTGTCTCTGTCCCTGTGCTTTTTGGCGATGCTTTCCCAACCATTCAACCATAAACCAACTTGCCCAAACCAAAGTTATGCTTTAGTAGGAGCTGTGCTAGTTTGGAGGCTAATTCAGCTGCACAGCTACAAATATTTATCTTCAGTGGCAGACGTGATTTGCAACTGCCGAGTTGAATAGGCTGCTGTTATTTTTATACTAACAGCACGCTACAGCCTATAGTGCTCTTAAGCAACATTTGAGAGCTTTGACTTATCTCCTGTGCTTGCAGCTGTTGTTATCTCGGATCACTAGCAGACAAGGAGCCTGCAGTGTGGCGTGTGCCTAAGTGAAATGACAACTCTGGTTTTTGTGCAAGCTCTAACACGTGCTTATTATCTCAGGAGGGTTAACCAATTTTGACATGGGCTTTCTGTTTGAACTCATCTCGCATACCTCTGTGTCTGTCTCTGGCTATTTATATTAGAAGAGCAAAGCAAGTTCAGCACAAAATTGTTCTTTCATATCATTCGTGCATTCCTTTGGGCCAGCTGCTGTTCTTTAATGGTTGTTTGAATGGAAATCTGTTTTGTAGTATGCTGCTGTATCTTCTTACAGCCCTACAGCTATATTTGAAAACTGCATAGCTAGCTTTATGACTATCGGATGACACAAACAATTTGGACATCCTGAAAGATTGGAAGGTAGCAGATTGATCTAGGTTATATTTCACTATATTTCTTGGACAGGCCTATAGCTCAAGCATAAAACGAGACAGCAGACAAGCGAATGCACAAATTTTTCGCACAGGCATATAGCGCATAAAACAAGCTTGTCAGCTGTCATCTCATTTAATGCATGCACTATACACTCGTGTAACAAATGTCCTAAAACATGTTTTGTACCTCAGATTGTGTAGCCATTGCGATTTGGAGCCATACGCCAGGAAACCATTGGCGCAAAAAAGGCATGGACAATGAACACGCTTGACAAGGTGGTTGTCAACTTCCAGCTGAGTTTAATCAGAACAAGAATTAGCTTTCTTGAATAAACTTAGTGGGAACTTGGCGCCTGTCCTGTCATATGTGTTCTTTGTCTGCATTTTTCTTGAGCCATTGATTTCTTGAAGTATAACTCACCGACTAGCTGAAACAAAGATTCTGCTTGGATGAGAGCATTACATTGTGGTTCACACATATAGGCCACATACAAATCTGCTACGCTTTAGTGTACTGTGCACTTGTTTGGAGGTCTGTTTTAGCATTGAGTTCATGACCGCTCCTCTGCTGACAAATGTGAGACTGAACGTGCTTGTCACTTCGGTTAAATATTCTTGGCAACTCACCTTGCCAGGTTCTGTTACAGTTAGCCTCACAACCTTGACACTGCCCTAGGCACGTTAGTTTCTTTGGCCAAGCACTTAAACACAAACTGCAACGAAATCCAATTTTGGCTAAGTTGGCTATAACTGAGTAGTATGCATGCTTTCAAAGTGCACTTGGCAAAGCTGCAAGGTTGGTAAGTGCCTAATTAGTCATTTGGAGTCTATGGTAGCAATATATTTTTCTTCTGGGAATGCTCTCTCCAGTCAGCTTAAAGCGCACTGCTTTCAAGGGACACGTTGAACACAAAGAGCTAAATTTTGCCATGGCCACACATGATCATTGCGCTTGTTATTTGATGGGTGCGCTCTTACCCTTGAGTTTTTCTTGCAGCACTTCCACCAACCATCACGGAAGCACCTGAACAACTTACACTGGCTGTGGTAACATCGAGGGTGACTCTGCGTTGCCGTGTGTTTGGAGCTCCACGACCCGAAGTAAAATGGATGAAGGAAGCCCAGGAGCTGACCGGAGGCCGCTACCGCGTCCTCGACTCAGGCGACCTACAGATTGACGACCTGCTAGTCACTGACCAGGGAGAATATACTTGCTATGCCAGCAATAAATTTGGTGATGCTTCGGCATCTGGGTCACTAGAAGTCAAAGGCAAGACACTCATCACCCAGCCACCAGAGAATTATGAGGTAACTGAGCTGATTCCCCTCATTTTGTTCATACGCTTGCATCATGAAATACATCATGAAGTTTATAGAATGGTGGTCCTTTAGTGTTAAAAGATGAGTGTCTAAAGAATGGAGATGCAGTCGAGAAAATTAGAGGATTGGATAGTGTGGTGAGATTAGCAAATCTTTTTTGCATAGTACGTATTCAGCTGCTGCTAGGATAGGAATAAACACAAATCTCTTATAGGGGTCCTCATTCTGCAGTGTAGTTAACAGAGGCTGATAAAAATAGACTGACGATGATGATTGGCGTAGAAAGATCGCTGATCGCACCAGGTGCATTTGGTATTTGGGAATTAGCATGTTAGCTATTGGAGAGGAGCTGGTGCTTTTGTAAAAAGGCATGATGTTTATGTACTGCAGACGACAGTTGCCTCGCTTCTCGACGCCTACATCAAGGGACCTCTGTTCTAGTTTGTTCACGCTGAAAGTAGGAGCCCTGCAGGTCCCGAGTTCTATCCCCACAATAAAATTAGACCCTTTAACCCTTGTGACAATCATTCCCTTAATGAAGGCCATGTCTACATGTAGAAACCTATAACTTTACGTAAAAAGCTGCATGGTCATCGAGTTGTAGTGCTTGCATATTTAAGTGAAATAAGACTAGTAGTATCGAATGTTCCACATCTGCCATCATGGTTTCAGGTGGTGCTGGTTAACACTTTCTTCGCACTTTTGTGGGCGCACAGGTTATCAAACTCAACATTGTCTGCAGATTGTTACGTTGAGTGTGATATGGCTTGAATACCCAAAAATGTTGATGTTGGGTCTGACGCTGCTGCACCTAGGAAATGCACTGCAATGTTTCACTGCATGTGCCACGTTACATGTGAATGTTTCTTAGTTAGGTATAATCTTTTATTCCACTTGCATTCCCATCTCTTTCTATAAAAACAAGCATGTAGTATATTAAAAACTACTCTAATCATTTATTTTACTTATTCTCGCACATTACAGTGCCAAATGTCATTTTTGCTTACAGGCTTCAAGCGAATGTTATCAATAAACACAGGTCATTTGATGGCTATCTTCAAAACTTCTGACCCTGCCCTAGATATTTCAATTTCCAAATCCAAGCTATTGATGCCTGGAAAGGCAGACGGAGCCTTTTTGCAGATTTTGACTGTGCCACTGGCTGCACAGGTCGTGTCGAACACTGGACTAATTTCTAACTACTATTGGGCCTGGGCGTGGGCTTTAAAGATTAAATTCTCGGGTTTTAGATGCTAAAACCGAGATCTGATTATGAGGCACCCTGTAGCAGGGGACTCCGGTATAATTTTGACCACCTGGGATTCTTTAATGTGCACTTAAGGTCTAAGTACACAAGCATTTTTGCATTTTGCCCCCATCAAAATGCAGCCATACGGCTGGGGTCGAACCCGCAAGCTCAACAGTGCAACGACATAGCTAATGGGCCACCGTTGCTTCTAAAGTATGCTGCTTACTTTTTCATAAGCACTACGAAGGGGTAGATAGCAATGTCGCTCATTTGCTAAGACCACATTTCTTGCTTATCACCCTTTCTCGTGCTCATGTGTCACTGCGTCCCATTCCTTCACGCAGGTGGCAGCAGACAAGAGTGCAACCTTCCGGTGCAATGCAGAAGCCGACCCAAGCCTGGAACTACGCATCGAATGGCTATTCAACGGCCAGCCTGTGGACCCAGAGGCAGATGCACGTATGGTGCAGGCGGGCGACAACTCGCTCACCATCACGCGCACCATTGAGCTCGACTCGGGTATCTACACGTGCGTGGCACGCACCGAGCTGGACAGTGATCGTGCACAGGCCACTCTAACTGTCCAGGGTGAGTGCCCACTTTTTCGGTATGTCTGGTGACTTGTAAAATGTGGAATCATCAGGAATACATTAAACGTTTTGAAATGTTGTATACAATGGAATCTCGTTGATACGGTCTTCTCGAGAACCGGAAAATAAAGCGGAATTTCCAAAAATCGTATTATCTAACGTATTATCCTACAAATCGTATTATAGGGAAAAGAAAAAGAAACGTATTATCCCGAAAATTGTATTCTGCAGAATCGTATCAATGAGATTCCACTGTATATATCAAGGCGCTGTCAGAAAAAGAACGACATTGGGGTAAATGACCAAGAGAAGTAGACAATTCACAAGATTGAGCATGTTGGCCTCCCTGCAAAGCTCTGTTTTAGCCAAAATTCCGTTGAAGCGGGCTATGCTTCTGCCACAAGCATGAAGCCCTATAGTTGGGGATAACCTAAGAATGCAGCAGCAAATGCATCTCTGTCCAACTCAAAAGGAATTTGTAAGCACCAGCCAATTACATTCACTCGTTTACATGACGTCGCGGCAGATATGAGCTTCTTTCAGTATTGGTGTCCCTCGGGAACTATGTTCTGGAGCACAGAGGTATGCAGCGTAAGTGTGGTGCGGTGTTGTGGCAGATCTTGTGCAGAACTCTTTTGTTATCACTGAGTACAGTAGAACCTTATTGATATGGATCTCGTTATGCACGATTTTCCAGCGCCCAACGTTCACTATTTAAAATTCAAAAAATTACTCAATACAGTTTAAGTTTATTTTTTACTACAATCAAATGATACGTTTTCTGGCCGCTAGATTCCATGTAAACAAGAAAAAGCGCAAGGAGGCGTGCGCAACAAGTTGTAGCCGCCCGCTGTAGCAGCTTGACCTCCTACACCCATATTGCATCACATCGCTACGCATACTCAGTTTCTTATTTGGGTAGGAGCAAAACTCCTCGCCACTCATGGGCGTCGTGTTTCCCTCTGGCCGCATCGCATAGCAGGCATTGTATTCCAGCACTACCAACCAGCTCAATTTCGTTTCGGTTTCCGGCGGCAAACTACAATATAGGAAAACAACAACACGTGGAATTATATTCTGGCGTTGCCAACCAGCTCGATTTCATTTCAGTTTCACTGCAAACTATACAATAGGAAAACAACACGTGTCTTGGGTTGCTTTGGTAATAATGATTAATGCGCTGGAAATGCCCCGCTCGAAGAAGCTGCTGATGCAGGTCGAATTTGAGGAGCACAAACGTAAGTTTGCCGAAGCCGCAGGAACAACAACATGTGTCTCAGGCCCAGACCCCACCAGCTCAACGAGTGCACATGGTCTCCCGCTGCAATGATTCACACAACGGTTCGCGTTACATACCATATTTTCATGCGTATAACCCGTACCTGCATATAATCTGCACCCCCACTTTCAGTCCAATGGAAAACTAAAATATCCTCGCATATTGCCTGCACATTTGATACAGGAAAGGCTGCACCAAAGCTACTATTACTCAAGCAACACTGCGCATTTGTAGTGCTCCAGTCCAAGCACTTCTCCGACTTTCCGCGTGGCGTCGCCACCTACCATTCTTGTATAACTGTAGAATACAACAATTAATATACAGCAAAAGGTAGAAATTAGAGACCTTTTACAATAAAATAATTTAAACACTTAAACAGTAGACTAGAGTGTGGTGGGAAAAGCCACCGCCCCATTTCGAAGGGAATCCCACTCACGGCCATCATCATTATCATCCTATGGAGCGGAGTTGTTAAATTTTGGCGTTCACGCTCTTCACTATTGAATGACACTTTTTTCTTGCGGAAAACTCTAGCTGACTTGCCCAATATTTTTTCACAGGTTGTTATATTGTTACGTTGCGGAAGTCGCATCATTATCATCATCAGCCTATATTTATGTCCACTGCAGGACAAAGGCCTCTCCCTGTGATCTCCAATTACCCCTGTCTTGCGCTAGCTGATTCCAACTTGGGCCTGCAAATTTCCTAACTTCATCACTCCACCTAGTTTTCTGCTGTCCTCGACTGCGCTTCCCTTCTCTTGGTATCCATTCTGTAACCCTAATGGTCCACCAGTTATCCATCCTACGCCTACCCAGCTCCACTTTTTCCGCTTAATGTCAACTAGAATATCGCTATCCCCATTTGTTCTCTGATCCATACCACTCTCTTTCCATCGCTCTTTGTGCGGTCCTTAACTTGTTCTTGTGCTTCTTTGTTAACCTCCAAGTTTCTGCTTCATATGTTAGCACCGGTAGAATGCAATGATTGTACACTTTTCTTTTCAACGACAGTGGTAAGCTCCGAGTCAGGATTTGGCAATGCCTGCCGTATGCACTCCAACCTAATTTTATTCTTCTGTAAATTTCTTTCTCATGATCAGGGTCCCCTGTGAGTAATTGACCTAGATAAACATACTCCTTTACAGACTGTAGAGGTTGACTGGCGATCGTGAGTTCTTGTTTCCTTGCCAGGCTATTGAACATTACCTTTGTTTTCTGCATGGGCATCTCCTGTTGTGCTCGTTAGAAAGAAGGGGGCAACAGCTGGTGCTTCTGTATCGACTACCAGAATCTTAACCAAGTAACAAAAAAAGACATGTGCCCCGCAACTCCACCAAAATCTTACGGGGAGAAAAGAAGCTTGACAATATATTTACAAAATATATACAATGGGCAGTAGACAGGCATACAAGATGAAGCCCGTGCGCGCGACTATTGGCGATCGTCGGCTTCGTCAGTCCTGTCATCATCGTTCACTACTGCAGCACCTCGTAGCAATAATCATCTTCAACCCCACTCTTACACTTTATGGGTTAAGGTCCTCGATCATTTGTTGTAATTCGACCCCATTGTTGCTGAATAGGACAACGTCATCTGCAGACCGAAAGTTGCTGAGATATTCGCCGTTGATCCTCACTCCTAAGCCTTCCCAGTCTAAGAGCTTGAATGCTTCTTCTAAGCATGCCGTGAATAGCATTGGAGAAATTGTATCTCTTTGCCTGAACCCTTTCTCGATATGTAACTTTCTGCTTTTCTTGTGGAGGACCAATGTAGCTGTGGAATCTTTGTAGATATTTCCTAAGATATTCAGGTATGCCTCCTGAACTCCTTGATTACACAACGCCTCTATGACTGCTGGTATCTCTACTGAATCAAATGCCTTTTCATATAGGAGGTCACATATACAGGAGTATTTACAATATATACAAGAGAAGCAACGAGACATGAACAAGATGGCTGGGGAGACTGATTCTACCTCAACACATCAAATCGTCTTCTTCTGACTGGCGCCACTATTGGTTGCGCCGTAACAATATTATTGGGCTGTGTGTGCAAAACGAGCAGTATCAGCGAGATAAATAGGCTTAGTCACTATTACTGCAGTAGGGGATTCACCACACAACATGCATTGCCGTGAAGCTGCACTAAAGGAAGAACCTCGCGTATAATCTGCACCTCTACTTTACCACTGAAATTTTCGCATTTTTGGTGCAGGTTATACAAAGCAAAAATACAGTAGATGTCAACCACAGTTGATTGTCAATTTTTTTTTTACTTTCGATTGTCTTTTTTTCCAGTTAGTATGTTTTATCTCACATTCTTTTTTTTATGTAGGAATGAAGTTCTATTGTATGCAATAACTATCAAAGAAGCCTCTAGTCACTGAAGCTAAGGAAGAGCAGAGGAAAATTGAAGCTGCTATTACTTTTTGGGGGCATTTGTTATCCTACAA
This sequence comes from Dermacentor silvarum, assembly GCF_013339745.2. Lineage (NCBI taxonomy): Eukaryota > Metazoa > Arthropoda > Arachnida > Ixodida > Ixodidae > Dermacentor > Dermacentor silvarum. The sequence continues at coordinate 15,024,904 of NC_051163.1, forward strand.
CCTCCTGATGTTGCATGCAACGTTCTACCAGTAAAGCTACATTTCTGTGCATAGGTTTGTAAACATAGCCTGCAGAGCATTAGTCAGCTCCAAAACCACAACAGATGGGATGTGAACCCACTTGCTTGTGTTCAGGCACAGCTTGTCATCTCTTTCTTCTTCCACACCCTTTCATTTCTTTTTATTACAGGTACTAAAACACACATAAAATTGCTGCCTTGGTCAATTAACTTTGCTTCTTCTAGACTTTCATGTTCTTCAGTCACTGTTAAGTTATTTAGTAGTCCTGCAGGATGCATGGAATTGATTTGTGTTCCTTTATTTTTGTTCTCACAAACAATATTTATTATCAGCCCTTTTCTACTGTGTTGCCTGTGGCATATCATGTTTCTGACAAACACTGACCATGGTTTGCTTTCCCATCAACCTTGCAGATGTGCCCAATCCACCACAGATGGTCAAAATCGACTGCGACGGCCTCATGGCTCTCGTGGAGTGGAAGCCCACTGGCGATCGAAGGGCCCCTATCCTGTCCTACTCCATTCAGTACAACACCTCCTTCAGCCCCGACACGTGGGAAGATGCCTTTGTGAACATACCCGCCCCCGACACAAAGTTTAAGGTGTCCATGAGTCCCTGGGCCAACTACACGTTCCGGGTTGTGGCTCGCAACAAGATCGGGCCCTCGCTGCCCTCGGGGGCATCGTCGAGGTGCACGACTCCTGAAGACGTGCCACACAAGAACCCCGACCGCGTCATGGGCCGCGGGGACCGCTTCGACAACCTACTCATCACATGGACACCTATGCCTCCCATTGAGCACAATGCACCAGCCTTCTTCTACAAGGTACTTTGGAAGCGCGACGACATCCCTGACGCCACATGGAATTCTCGCATCATCGAGGACTGGAAGCAGAATCGACACGTCGAATATGGCCAGCCTACGTTTAAGCCGTATCGTATCAAAGTCGAGGCCCACAACCGGCGAGGTCAGGCGCACACAGCTGCCACAGAAATCATCGGATACTCGGGCGAGAATGTGCCATTGGCTGCTCCTCAGGACTTCAAGCTGGCCAATGTGGTCGATGCCCGCACGGCCAACTTCACTTGGAGTCCCGTCAGTCCAGAGTCCGTGCGGGGCCACTTCCGTGGCTACAAGATCCAGACATGGACTCCCGACGAAGGCGAAGAGAAGCTGCGAGAAGTGGTGGTGCCGGCGAACGTGACGACGGCGACAGTCAGTCTGTTCCGGCCATTCTCACGCAACCTGGTCCACGTCCTGGTGTTCAACGACATGTACAACGGTCCACCGTCAGACAGCATAGAATTCACAACACCCGAGGGTGTTCCGGGGCCCGTGGCTTCGTTCGAGGGTATTCCAATGGGCTCGACAGGCATTTACCTGCTCTGGAAGCGCCCACTGGAGACCAACGGTGTGCTGACAGGCTACCACATTTACTATGAGGAGGTGCGTGGCACCCAGCTTGGGCCCAAGATGGAGCGACAGCCACCTGTGCGTGACCCCCTGGAGTCACGAGCCAAACTGGCAGGCCTCAAGCCACGCACCAAGTACCGGATTACAATCCACGCAGCCACTGCACAGGGCCAAGGTGATCCCAACTTCATTGAGCTGGAGACGGCCGATGAGTCCGAACGTGTCCCAGACATGCCCGACTTTACCTGGGCCTACCTGCCGGATCGCGATGGACATGCAGCTGTGCAGGTAGGGCAGATGCTGGCAGGATGCTCTGCAGTTCTGCATCTTGAGGTAGCATTATTGAGTGCAAAGATAACATGCAAGTTTGTTAACCCTGATACCTTGAGCACAGAGTAAAGTTACAGGGCATAAGTGAGTACTGCAGAGGTGTTGGAATAAGCCACACAATTCTGAGAGATGTGTACTTTTGATAGTCTACTTAGAGCCACTGACCTACTGTGTGTATAGTAACACATACGAGAATTCTTACTTCTTGATGACAGTGTGGTGTCGTGGAGTTTGCAGGGAAGAACAGATAAGTGAATGCCTGTACGTTAGAGCATCCGCTGGCCAGTCCCAGGAGGCTAAACAACCAACGTGCACATAAAAGCAAAGGTGTGCACTGGCTCTTCTTGTGAAATCTGTGCAACCTATAAAAATGCGCATCTGTGGAATTGTCAGTAAAGTTGACTAAGTCGCGTGAAGGAATTGCAGTGGCTAGATATTAGTCCGTCAACTCACAAGCACCAAATTGTTTATAACATACCAAACTATGTTCCAGTGCCTCGTCGAATGTAATGGTTCGATATCAACAATAATTTTATATATTTGCGTTTTATATATCGGGGATTAACTGTAGTAGCTTCAATGGCTAGAGATCCGAGATGAAGGATGCAAATGTTATGTGCAGGTGACGTGGTTGCCAGCCATGGCAGGCCACCCGGGCAGCCACTTCTATGTTCAGTACCGGCGCAAGGGTGACGAGACGTGGGAGACCACCATGGTGGAGAAGAACGAGGACAACATCCTGGTCAAGGGCCTGGAGACAGGCGCCCTGTACGAGATGCGAGTCATTGCTGTCGACGGCAAACACCAACGACCTTCGCGAATCGAGGAGGTCGAGACTGGAGGCCTTGGTACGCATCTCCCCTTTCAGTGCAGTGGCAAAATGAATGGGAAAAAGGCGCAGCATTCCTCTTCAATACAAACTGGCAGATGTTACAAGAGGTTGAGGAGGAATCACTATGACCACGAAATCCTCTTTTGTCAAAACTTCAGTACTGCATTTACCGTGTTGTAATGCACACATAATTTTAGGGGTCAGAAAAACAAATATAACATGTCTTTTTTTAATGTTGCACGGAAACTTTTGGAAACATTTAATTGCATGCACAAATTCTTGAACTTGTAATGCTCAAACAGCATGTTTTTCGTACAAGCCTGCTAACTTTTGCATTTGCTGCTGCTTCTAGCTGAGTTAGAAGAAAAAGAAATAGAGCAAGTGTTGGCAACTGCTTGCCAAAATATTAATGCAGATTTTAAGCCATGCCTGATAAGTTATTACCACTTAGAAAACACTTGAAAATAGGTAAAACTTTTTCATTTGGCAAAACAGGACAAATTCAAAGCAAGGGTTACCATATGGCCGGCACAGAAACAATGCACTTGAAAAAGAATCTGACGACCACATGGGGCATTTGTGCACATAAAAAAGCATATTATTTTTCACCGAGGCACCTTATTGTCGTCAACTTGCATCTCATGGTGCCATATGAGCTGTGTAGCTGCAGTGGCACTAGTAAAACTTCGATAAATTGATGTTGGTTTATTTGAAAATTCGGCTAATTGGTAGAATTTGTGCAGTCCTGTAATTTGCTATGCAAAATATACTGGATAATATTAAAGTCCACATGCATCCGTCCGGATAGTTCGTAGTTTTCTATTGTGGCCTCCAAGAAGGCATGCTGTCAGAAATATGGCAGTTGTGGCTTGCTTCCAGTGAGAGATTCCATATGCATCCAAATCACAGCAGCGACGGCTCTCTTAGAGTCGAATCTCGAAAGCTTGTAGTACTGCAAGCGGCAGTAGCAATCAACGTCACTAAATAGCAAGAATCGGACACCACCGATTGAACAAGCACTAGATTCTGGAATGTGGGCGTGGATAAGCCGTGCAGCTGTGCGAAGTGCTTACGTTGTCCGGCGGTGTATGTTAATTTTACGTGTTTTACCCATTACAAAGAAGCGAGTCGGAGCATCATCATCATCAATACACATGCCACTTTTGCATTTTCATTTCTGGTTTTTCTAATGTAAATACCATACTAGGTGCATTGCATGTGTTGTCACGTTTTCTCCATTGCTGGTGTGTTGTATGTGTACAATTTCCAACCACTTGAAAATCTCGGCCACATGCGAGTTCAGTAGAGTATGAAGATGGCAATAGAAGTGGTGGACAAGGTCGACTAGGCTTCGCCAACTACTTCAAAAATAAAAGCAGACATGCAGGCATTGTACGCTAATGTGGAAGACAAAATCGCCAATAGTGCTGACAGTAGGAGATGGCAGAGACGATGATGCGCCTTCTCGGGTGGCCGCTTTATCGAGCCCCTGAATGTCCTCTGCAGCTGTGTTTAGTCTAGCAGTGGAGCGAAATACTATACCAAGCTCCAAGAAGTTCCTGCTACATGGAAAATAAACGTGACCTGCTTGTGTCGCGCAGTTTTGCCCTTCCTTTTCTGAGCTTTTTCGTTGTTTCAGGCAGTTAAAAAAATCCGCTTAATTTGAAGAAAATTTGAAGATAGATTGGTGTACATTGAATGAACAAGGTTGACCTTAGCTCTTGCTCTTCACACTGCACCTTCTTTCACTGTATACATAAATTGCACACAGCAATGGCAGCATGTGCCCTATGCACATGGTACATTTTAGCATGCAGAATTAATGCCAATGACGGTAGGGTAGTGCATTGTCTGTGCTGATCTCGCTGCACGTGTGCGGTTGCAGCCATCCGGGCGCCAGGCAGTCCCGACGCAGTGGCTGGTGCAGCCTGGTTCATTGGCATGATGTGCGCCCTGGCCCTGCTCCTGCTGCTTCTCATCCTCGTGTGCCTGGTGAAGCGTAACCGTGGTGGCAAGTACTCGGTCCACGACAAGGAAGTGGCCCAGGGTCGAGACCTTGACTATGACGGAGGCTTCCACGAATACACTAAGCCGTGAGTGTTTGCGAGGCTCCTCTAGCTGCTGCATGATCTGCGGCGGGTTTACTGCACAGTTTGCTCAGCAAACCCCAGATATGTTCAATCAAGCGAGTGGACAACTCTGCTGCATTATATTATCAGTGCCCTTGTTGTTGAACTCTTGATTGAAAAATAGGAGTTGATGGCACTCTTTAGATTCCACATGTCCTAGTCCTCCTAAGAATGTGGTAATGGTTGCTTGATTGGAGCAGTATTTGATTAAAATATTGGGCAGTGTATGCATCATCGTATGCACAGCTTCTTTAGCACAGAGTGGTATTTGTAAAGTTGAGGCCCAAGTTCACATGTCGGAGCTCAGTAGAGAATGTGTCATCTGCATCTTGTCATTGCTTTTGCACTTATACATTTTGAGTGATCACTAAATGACTAGTGAGCTGTGTCAGAGGTCTCTGAAACCTGCACCAGCATTACCACTACCACACTCCCTTTCTGCTACCTCCAGATCTTGGCCAGAAATGTGCTTATTCCTATGCAGCTGTGAAGCCCTATGCTTATATGGCCTTCCAGGCACACTGCGATATTCAACTTCCTCTGCACTATTCATGCATGTGCTGGCTTATCACTTAAGCTTTGTCTGTTGGGAACAACTGTGACACCGAGCTGATTTTCTGCTATTACAATGCAAATGAGCTTTGCGAGGCATGGCATTGTCACAAGCCGGTCTTCGTTTGCCTTTCAGTGCCCAGCAGGCACCGGTGCGTGGCAGTCGTACTTCGCTGCACTCTAGCACCAAGGAGAGCGACAGCGACAGCATGGCTGAGTACGGAGAAGGTGACCCGGGTCAGTTTGGCGAGGATGGCTCCTTCATTGGCGAGTACGCCCCCAAACGCCGGCAGCAGCAGCAGCTGCAACAGCAGCGGCCACCCGAGACCACATCCCCTTCGGCTTTGGCCACGTTTGTCTGAAGCTCTCTTTGGCTTTGCTCTCCCGTGGTCTCTCTCCACTGGCTGCACCCATTCTCACCCTGCAGTCGCCTGCCATTCCGAATCGCAGCCGAGCAAGGTCTAGGAAGGCGCTCAGAGCTGCAGCCCATATAGTGGATGATAGCCCTCAAGCGTGTGGGCATTATTGCATCACTGCCTTTGGCATAGCCGAGTGATTCTAAACAACAGGGACGTCCTTTAGGGTAACTTAATGAAATTGGAATTTGAGCACACTTTCTGGACAAGATTGCGCAATTGCGCAATTCTGAGAGGGCATGCTAAACACTCTTTGAAGGTTTTATTCCTTTCTGAGGAGTATTTTAGTATTTTGGCAACACGCAAAATAGCATTCCCTCCAACTAATAACATTGTGCTTGTCTAAGTGCCGGTGATAGGAAAGCACTGGGCACACACACACACACCGGTGAAGGAAACGCAATGCCCGTGAGAGTGACGGCTATCGTTGTGCACCTTAAAAATGTTCCACTTTCTCGTGGTGTAGTGTTGTCCTACAGTGATAATTGCCATGATTCTCAGATTCCTTTACTTGCATTGACTCAGTGTGGCCAGTGCCTTCCTCCTGTCACCATCTGCCTGCACACATATAGCATTGCTGGCCGATACTCATTGGACAGGTACGGTAAAGAAGAGTGGTGACAGTTATTACCGTGCGGCAAAAGTACACTCTTAAGAAACGTTTACCCCAAACAAAAATCATCACCTATCTCGCATGCACTTCCTTTATTTAACACTGCACTCCCACTACTTCCAGGTCACAAACAGCATGTGCATATCAGCATGATGTTCCTGACAGGAAAGGGCCGGGTGACTAGCGCTAAAGAAACGAAGTACACTCAAGATAGGTGACAATTATTTTTTGGGCACAAGATAAACTTCCAACGATGTAAAACTTTCTTTATTGTGTACATCTCGAGAAGATGCAACACTTTTAAAGTGTGCCGAAAGTACACCTCAAAGAAACAGGGGCGTCACGAACTGATCAGCTCGAGGGATATGTGGAATACCTGAGTGTGCGCTGCGCGTGGTACGGGGTGCAGCCAGTGGAAGAGGCTACGTGCTGCTGGTTGGCTTCCTTGCGCTGTTGCCGACCCTGCGCGGGCCCCTGGCACAAAGAGTTGCCGTCCTCCGCGGTCACAAGGCCCCGAGGAGAGGAGTGGTTGGGGGGGCCCAAGCACAGACCCGGGCTTCAGCCTCTTGCAGTGCACATTCCATTTAGAATCTTCTGTAGACAAGCCTAGTGCGTTCCTTTCCATGTCCTGTTTTCTTTTACGAGTCTTTATCGTCTCCAAGAGGCTATCTGCGCTGTTTTTAGTTTGTAAATAGTATGTGCGTTTTTCATGTTTTTAGATGGCACCACACACACACACACAAAACAAAATGCAAGGCAGCTGCTCTTACGCTAGCTGATCTCTGTTCCTCTGTGCCCGGAGCTTTGAAGAAGGCGCGCCGTCTGCCACTGCTGTTGTGTCGTCCTCATTCATTGCTCTGGAAGGAACTATGGGAAGGGAAGGGTGAGGCAGTTTGGGTGCATGCTTCGGCTGTCCACCGCAAACTGATGGCCATGCTGCGAAGGCTGCAGCGTTGCGCCACTTTTGTTGTGAAGAGGTCGAGATCTGAGGACAGGGAATCTCGTAACTAGAGGTTGGCAGCATTATAATAACCTCATTTTTAGGGTCAGTGCTTCTCACGACTACAGGTTCGCAGCATAATAACCTTGTTTTTACAGTCGAACAAAACAACCTGCCAGGATGGCCACGTTGGAAAGTCGGACAAAAGGTGGCACACAAGGCGCGTGGTTGCCTGCTATCGAGTATTACTAGTAATTTTATTAAGGTGCGACGGTTTTCCCCAAGTGTTGAAATTGCACACTTGAGAATTTAACTTAAAATCTCAACCAACTCAGCTGGACTTTGCACAATCACCTACCTCCAGTCGCAGGCAAAAGTACCAGAATCTCATAACATTCCTAAAGCTGTGTGGTAACACAGGCGCTCTCTTTAACTATTTACTTTTGAGTTCATCCAAAGTAAAACACGCTTTGTTCAAATGCTCAGAAGTTAGTTAAAGAAAGCCTTGAAGGCATCGAAGTTGATAACTTGTGCCTGACGGACATCATGTATGGTAGATGTACGAAGCAGCACCCAAGCCATCCAGTGCAAACACAAAGGGCAAGCAGCTATGACGTTTTTTCTCACTGCCTAAGCGAAACTTAAGAGCAAGTTGTCATGTAGGGCATCTGTTCACACGCGACATTGAGGCCGCAGTGTCGCTGGCATCTTCTTTTACACACATATTTTATGTTTCTCATATCTGCACTCCTGGCTCATTTGGCCAGGCCTCATGGTGCAATGGGCAGCTATGATGTAGCGCTGTCCTGTTGGGTGCGCAGCGGTATTTGCACTGAGAGGCCGACGAATCTCATTTTGTTTTATTGCCGAATCTCATATTTTCTTCCACGTGTATGCGTTGTGAGTCAGCTGTTTCTTATTGGAGTACCTTTCTCGCCTAGTAGGTAGGGGTACATGACGTCGCGCCTTCTTTCTAGTTATTTTTTTTTTCTACCCTATGTCCTCTGTACGCCAATGATGTCTGCTGTGTGGTAGGTATTACATGTCCACTTTTACTATGTGACGTGGTGTACATGGGTTGCAGATCTGTATTTTGAGCTTTGTGAAAGACGGCACGATTGAAACAAGTTGTGTTATTTTGCTGGAAGAAAATAAAGAACTGGCGTTCCGCTACAGACTTTGTGTCAGGTTACTTTTTATTAGTGAGCCAATATTTAGCAAATGCGACAACACTGAGAGTGCTGGTGCTGCTGTTATTATTGCTTTGAAAGTTTGATCATGTGACACTGCTTCACCTCGGCAGAGCTTGCACGGCTTGCATGGGGCCTTCGTTTCGTGCTGTTTAGGAGACCTGCTTTTGTATTTTTGTCCAGGAATTTTGCCCCATTTTTGTCGAAAATTGCTAACTATCGTGTTAGTAGCAGGGAAAAGGTTGGTTTGGGACCCTCGGAACGTTATGTATAACATAATAATTGAGGAGCCCATCCTGGAGTATGCATTCAATCCCAGGACACAGGCTTGCTTGGACGGTGTTTGTGGACTGTAAAAAGGCACTGTGCCGCGCGAATTATAACTAGCCTGAGTTTTCATTTTCCGTCTTGAACTTGTAATGCCACAGATTCACGGCTGCAATATCGTATGTAAACTTTTTGTCAATGATCTGCATTCATGATGCACAGGCTATAACGTCCTTGGTGGTGTTTGCTATTCTGAAAAACAAACAAACACTCTTTATTTATTAAATGCGTAAGCATTTCTATGCCTACCCAACGAGAATCCTGTCCGTCACGTAAGACGAATGCAATGGCTCATACCCACGTAAGGCAGAGGCTACAAGCGCTCAGCAAAGTGAAGCGAACAGTGCATACATTCATTGAAATCGCCCATACAACACACAGAAGAGCATACGTTTCAATAAGGAACAAGCTCAAAACAACCATCCAAACCATCAATAAAGAATCACCTACCCCCCTCGGCAAATGTAGTGGTAGTAGTTTTGCAACAGCTTTGCTGGACATCCATGTTGCTAAAGTTCAGATCATGTTCGATAAGGCTGATAACTACCAATGCAGGTGGATAAGGGCTTATACTGGTCGGATCAAGTTTCATAACATTAATGATGACACCGGACTGCATGGAAACGAGCAAGTGGCACAATGCTTACGCATACTTAGACAACTCCTTGAGTAGTTTCTGCATGAATTTTTTTTATTTAAAGATAAACTGAAGGCTTGTGTCATACTAAAAATGTGCTAAGAGGATTATGTAATTGGGATGAGGCTTCGTGCAAGAGTTTCAAAGGGGGTAGTGGGCATGGCCTATCATTATGAACATACTTGTGAAGTAGACACAGCAGAGCGATTGCGCGACTAGTTTCCAGTGGCTGCAAAGGAATATCAAGCAATTTGTGTTTACTAGAGTTACGGTTATAGGTTCTTGAAATGTACCGAGCAGCTCTATTGTGTGTGCATTCGAGCATGGCAGTTAAGTAATTTTGATACCCCGACCATGCAGACGACGCATAATCTAGCTGTGGGCGCGCAAATGTAAGACATGCTAATTTACACACGTTAGTAGTTGAAGTTCGCACATTGCGCCACAGAAGACCAACTGTTTTAAATGCAATAGCACAGATGGTGGTGATATGCAATGACCAGGGAAGGTGAGCTGTGAGATTCACGCCAAGATATTTATCAGGGGTGTGCGAATACCGAATAGTAGATTTCGAATCGAATATCAAATAAAGAAAAGAAAGCCGAATATCGGAACAATTTTCACAAAATGTAATGTTTACAAAATTCTGGGAAGAAAATAGTGCTGCATATACTCTGAAGTATTCTAGCATTTTTTTTTTTTTTTCAAATACTGTTCTCCATCTTGAATTTCACTTCTGTCATCGTAATAGGGAGGCTGCATATAGTCCGGACTCCCGAGGAGCAACGCGCCTACGTACGTACTAAACAGCTTCACTGGTCATCCACCTTCACAGAGTGGAATGGCTCATGTTTTTTTTTTTCGTTTTTATATTGCTGGAGTGGCTTTTGACTGAGGCCTTAAGTTCATTGAAACAGTCGGCTGAGTGGAACCTGAACACTGCATGCGCTGCGGTGACCGTGCTGCTATTTAGATGAGCTAGAGGTACGCTGGTGGTCATTGAAGGTATCGACGCACCATAGTAAAGCGGTCTCGAGCTTCATCAGACAATGTCACGTGAGACACTATCTGTGGGAAGACGGCAGACACTCGTGGCCCTTCAAGTAAAGCCAATCCCCCAGAGTAGGTATGTGCCACTGGCATCTAGGCTCTACATCTATATATCTAATGAGTCTGAGACAACTGATCATTTCTTTTTGTTCGGTCATTGATGTTTCTGTTGATCGAGGCTCGGTTTCGACAATTTGGACTTCCATTGACTTTCACAAGTTTCCTGTCTCTCGGGGCCTCGGTTTTGGGTTCAACGACGGGGATGTCTGCCTTGTAAATTGAAATTTTATTTGCTAAATAGATTGTTGCACTAATGCGACATTATCCGTCTTCTTTTTCTCTCTCTTGTAAATTGCCATGCAAATTTTATTTACTCATTTATACTTTTTTTTTAATGTACCACCCGCTTATTGGCCCATTCGCAGTTGTGGGGCATGAGCCATAGTTTTGGAATCATCATCATCACCAAGTGGGCAGCCGAAGAAGCATCTATAGGCTGGTGTCTTGTGCAAAGATCTACACCTACATATTGTGCCCCTGGTCACCTTACTACAGTTATATGATGGGTGAGTGCTGGCGGTACTCTCCAAAATCACTCTTTATGCATATACCGCGGTGTGAACAAATTGACTCCATCGCGTCCGCCGCAAGAGCTGGCCGCAGCAATGTTCCGGAGGTTGCAAAACCTGCAAGACCGATTATGTTGCTGCCGAGCGACAGGCCCTGAGATATTCCACTGTGGCGAATACGCGGCGCTACAATCAACGTGGATGTGATGCAAAATGAGAAAAGAAAATATGCAGATCCCACGCACTGTGGGAATCGTTGTAAGGGAAAAAAAAAGTCGCAATTTCGCCCAAAAGGCAAATCATCGATTGCGAAAGCAAATTGGTAGATAGCTATACGAAGTAAGGATAGTAATTTCAACAGCCGTTTAAACTTGTTAACATTCGTTTCCTAACTAAATTAACAAACATAGGTGTCACGCGCGCACAAGCAAACATGAAACAACTCAATCGATGACCACGGAAACTCGCTGTCAAAACGCTGGAGTGAGAAAGCGTGCTGCAGCAGCGAGCGAATGGACCTTCATGCCGCCTCTAACTTCAACGCGAGCCCTCGGCGCACCTAGGCCCTGTACTCGGCGCAGATTGCTTTCAAGATAGAGCTCGCACGGCCGCGCCATACCAAGCCATAATCAGCAGCCGCAGGAGCAGAACGCCTCCACCCTCCCTCAGCTCCCCTCCGGTGCCTTACGCGCGACGGAAGACGGCGCGCTTCCTCCCCCCCCCCCCTATCCTCTATTGCGCGCGTTAGATTGAGCCAACGATGCTCGCACGCTTCCACTCGCACATATAGCATACGGCGCGCGGCAAATATGTTATCGCCCTTGGACTTTATACGGAACATCACGGCGACGGCGATGACGACGGCAGAAATGTAACTGGAATGTCCATATAATTGCTATCGCAATAACAGCTTTGGTAAGCGGCAACACGAAATGGCGCGCATCTCGATAAAAGACGCGCAGTAGACTTCGTCGACAAGCGCGCCTCGCAACCGTCGACCAATGCGCTTGCGGCCATGGAAACGTGCTGTCCTGTGTGCCTATTCATTTGTTATTGTTATTGCATGGACCGACTATATTCGCACTTGGTGCCGTAATTGCGTCGGTATCAAAGTGATCATTAATTTGTGGTGGCTCTTTTTTTTTTTTGGCGAGAGCTTTCGATCGTGCAACACATAACCTTTTCTAACGCGATGCCACTCTATATACATTCGTCGCCGCTTCTGCTGTTGTTGTTGCTGCTGCTGTCAACAATAACTGTGTTAGTAAACGATTTCTACACGGACAGGACAATCCAGCACTTTATTCTTGTCGAGTCCCTTACTAGTCTCTGTCAGAAATTCGTATTATACACTGGAATTAAGAAGTAAAGCTACGTCCAGAGTGAGTTCCACCGCAAGGATTTTCAAAGAGGGTTTACTAATAGCGGAGGTAGAAGCAAACTAAATGTGATGCCAAATTTTCAAGAAAGCAGTCACCCTCCCCACAGCAGAGGCCCTCTTTCCCTTTACCTCAAACACCTCAACCAGCGCTCTATATATGGGTGCCTGTTGCCGACGTGACGTTTACATCACGCCCCACACCTTTTTTTACAGCGCAGCTCTTAGGCGCCCGTTCCTGTGGCGAGCGTCGGCGTTGTCGTCGTCACTTGTAACCGAGCGAACGAGCGCAGCGAAAGATGAAAGCGAACGCTTAGCGCCGCGAGGAAGAAAGCGGAGAGGAGGGTCCAGCGGAACCATGAGGCGGAAAGCGGAGGAGGGTATGGAGAACGCGTGAGAAGAAAAGCGTAGTGCGAATGACGATGCTACTAGATAGCGCCAGAGTAGCGCGCGTCGTCTGGGAGGTCTGTCGGCGGCGGCTGCTGTGAATCGCGCCCACGCGTCACCCACGCGCTGGCTCTCGCTATCTCCATATTAGCGAGGCAGTCGCGCCACACTTCGCTCCGTTTGCAACGTGCCGCACGAGACAGATTGTCCGCGCCAGTCAATATATCGCGAAATGAAAACACGTATGGAGCTGCGCTAAAATTTCCCATTCGGGAGTATCGTAATTGTCGGTGTATTCTTTTTTTCTTCCTGCTCTCTTCATTCTCGCTACACGATGCATTTCCGGTGGAGTTCTTGCGCCCACTGCGTTGCAGCGTTGGGGGAAAATCCTCGAGTTCGTTCACGTGTGGACCATATATATCGCTTGACGTACCCGCCGGGGTGGCTCAGTCAGCTAAGGCGTAATTGCGCTGCTGAGCACGAGATCGCGGGATCGAATCCCGGCCGCGGCGACCGCATTTCGATGGAGGCGAAATGCAAAAACGCCCTTGTGCTTGCGTTGCAGTGCACGTTAAAGAACCCCAGGTGGTCAAAATTAATTCGGAGCCCTCCACTACGGCGTGACTCATAATCAGAACTGGTTTTGGCACGTAAAACCCCAGAAAGAAGAAGAAGACATGGCGGAAGGAAAGAAGTAAGAGACTACGAGGGAGCACAACGCGATAAAAGTGAAGCCAGAAAGAGTCGGCCCAGCACGTGATCATAGAAGCACAGTAAGCTGGGCGAGTTGGTATGATTGCATCATGAAAACCAGAGCATAAACACACGGGCAGAGAAAAGAAGACACCCAGCCAAGTGTCGCGCTCTTTTCTCTGTCCGTGTGTTTGTGCGCAGGTTTTCATGACGTGATCATGCCACGATAACCTTTAGTGTCTCAGCCGCCCCCCTCCCCTCTGGATTCACCAGTGAGTCCTGGTGAGAGTCCCTTTACTTGACACATTCAGCTGCGTAATGATTTCCCCCGGATCCTCTTGTCTCACAAGGACATGCGCTCAAAGTGATCTACGTTAACTTTCAAATAAAATAAGGTAGTGACGTCATTTGTTACATACTATATTGCCTGTGCCGTTCGGTATGCAGTTCATGAACGCGAAGAGGAGGATTCCGTAGAAGACAAGTACATAGGCGATGAAAAGTGTAAGTATGGGCTGTCGTCGCAATTTTAATTTCTTTTTTTTTGTAATAAATTCCTAGACGACGAGAAAGAGCGGCCGAATATAATTTTCTTTTTGTTACTATTTAGCGGCGAGAGGTGAAGACGGTTCACCTGAAGGTATGTGCTTGACGCTGGCAGGCAACACCGTCCCTTCTGTGATTCTATTCAGTTCACGAAAAAAAAAATAAACACTAATTACAGAGGAGGAAGATGCCATGTAAGTATAATCTGCATTACGTCGATCGAAAATTCGTTAATATGTGTAAAGTGTAGCGGTAAGCAGTGTAGCCATTCAACATCAAATACTGAATTTACCTGAATCCAGATAATAAGTTGTTTCGTTATGGTCTCAACACGCAAAGTGGCGAAGGGCGCTTAGAAAATATACATACTTTCTCATAAATTCCAAAATAAACGCGTCAGCATAATTCATAACCTGAGAAGGGTTCGTCCACTATATTACTATAAAGAGTGTTTCATTTTAGCTGCACCAAATCTTTAAAAATAGCCTGTGGCAGATAGCACAATTATAATCCTTGATCTAAACTACGCGATGAGGCGGCCATTACTTCCATGAGAAATCAAAACGCCTAATTGAGTAATTAGCATAAATATGCTAGTTAACTTTTTAATTTATGATTTTACGGCACATCTTTCCATCTACGAATTATAGCCGCTGAGTTCGCAAGGTGTATCCACTTGGAACGAATTCTCAGGACCTAACCAGTTTCGAGATAATTTTCAAAGTGTCCGACGAAATGCATGGGCGTTCCAGTTAACTTTGTGCTTCAATGCATAAAACAGCGTTTTCCTCAAAAAGTGAACTGGAACGCCCATACATTTCGTCGGACACGTTAAAAATTAATATCTCGAAACTGGTTCAGTCCTGAGAATTCGTTCCAAGCGGATACGCCTTGCGAACTCAGCGGCTATAATTCGTAGATTGAAAGATGTGCCGTAAAATCATTAATTAAAAAGTTAACTAGCGTAATTATGCTATATAATGACTCGATTTCTCGTGGAAGTAATGGCCGCCTCATCGAGTGGTTTAGATCAAGGATTATAATTGTGCTATCTGCCACAGGCAATTTTTAAAAATTTGGTGCAGCTAAAATGAAACACCCTGTAATCCACTGATGTCAGTCGCTCGCGCTGTCATTTGACATGGTCTATCACGCTGCCACGCTAGAGTATTTATTTTAACATATGATTAGTGCGTTAACTGCAGCTAAATATTGAGTTGAGGGATTATTGCAAGGTTCCTGAGGTTCGCGGAAAGATTGATACGTCGCCAAATGAGTGAATCTTTACATCTGCTAAAAATTCCTTGCAAGAAATAGCCGGTGTACTAGGATGTATATACCTGTAGCTATAGGGGACCTTACAAGTTCTACATGGGGCTGCTTTGCACCACATTCGTGCGTATCTGTCGTGCTTTAGGCAGGGTAGACAGAGTAGGCGGAGCAGAGCAGTGCAGTGCAGGGCAGGCAGATAAATCGGGTTGGCGGCAGGTATCATCTTGCCCTAAAGGTAAATTGACGTGGCCTAGCAGCAATTGACGTGGCCTTGACTCCCTAGCAGATCGATCACGCCTGCACTAATCATCTAGCCTTAGCTCTACCATTTGCTTGTTGAAACCCCCCCATCGGCCACATTGAAACCCCAATGTTCTAATGCACTGACGTGCTGTTTGGCGGCCACCACAGGTTGGGCCTTGGCGCGCTGGCGTGCACAGTCTGCACTGTCGCCATCTTGCTCGTCTTCCTCACAGTCCTGGCCGGCCTGCTGCTGATGCCAGGAGGTGCGTTGCCACTGTTGCAGGTTCTTGATCCCAAACAAAGCCGTTTAGCGCTCTCCTAAGCTTGGGACACAATTCACGAAGCTTTTCCCATCTTAAAGGGACACCAAAGTGAAAGTTGAGATGGATTAGTCAATTAACATTCGGCAATAAAAAAGAAAGACAATGCCACTATTAACGTGAGATAAAGAGTGATAAGCCAGAAAATGTGAAAGAGCGAGGGACTGATGGCGACACCGCCTTCACCGTGACTATACGTCTTACGGCGCTGAGTACATCGTCCAAACGTCTTTTTATTTTTTGTTCTGAGTAACACTGTTTTATTTTTATTAATGAAATCTATTGAGAGGAATCGTCCATACAAAAATATTATACTATTAGAGAGATTCATCTCAAAACTAAAAAAATTTTTAACTATTCATAAACTGATAGTATTTAAAAAGTCACAATTTATATACTGTGATTTCTACCGAAAATATTGAAAAATAGGCGTTTCCTCAAATAGTCAAGGCCTTCAGGAATTTCAGTGAAGCGATTAATTGCTGTACATCTAAACGCGAATGCGTACAAATGGGTTCGTTTTCATTCTGTAAACGTGTAACGTGTCATCTCACGCAATGCTTATGTTTATGCATAGCACAATTCACAGATGTACTCTTTAATCACACCTTTAATTTTTTGCTCTCCGGAACTTCGCGCTTGCAGAAAATAATCCCCTCGCAGCCACAGGTAACACATATGCAGGAAGCAGAGGCGCCCAAAATTTCCAGCGACAATTCGGACACGCCGAGGTCACGTGTCACTTGCACTAACGGCCGAGATCGCCAAGTCACGGCCACTTTGCCAAGTCTGGAGTGAGAATTAAGGACGGCTCGCATTGTGGCCACACGCACGTATGCCATCACGGAGGAACTCTGAAATGGTGTGAGCAGGGGTACAAGTGACCTCACCATGATTCCAAATAACATTTTCGTGCTCAGCAAAGGAGGTGCATAAGGCGCACAAAATGCGGGAGTGATCCTTTCACGGAAAGGCGTATCGTTTGTACCCAAGTAACGACACCCGCGCGGCAGCGCCTCCCTTGCATGGCAGCGCCTCAGCAAGGCAAATAGAAAGAAGGAAAGAGAGAGAAAACCCAGACGTGATTCGCTGGACCTTTGTAGTATACATGTTGCCTTTGAGGGGCACTAGCTTGGCGCTGTAATCCTGTCGTACGTATCACTGAGTAACCGGTATTGAATCGTTTCCATTTCTCTTTGCTCTCCGTTTAGCCTCCCGACCTCAGCAATTGAAGTCGGGCAACAGTAGCGACGAAGGTGCCGTTGGTTCTGACGTGGGCGGCCTCAGCACGCCTGCCAACTCTTCCGCTTCGACGGCGACGCCAGCGGGCGGCCTACCAGACCACTCGCGACGTAGGTTTCGCCTGCTAGCGCGACCCGAGTGCCAGTACAATGCCTCCAAGACCCAAGTGGGTGATCTCCGAGGCCATGGCCACTAGACCCGGCTGCATATTTGCAAATGTAGGGGATGCTCCGACTCGCGCTGGCATAGGGTGCCTTGATGCGCGCGCCCTCCGCGCGCGTCAAGGCACCCTAGACTGGCATAAAGCCCCTGGATCTTATAAAAGTAGCGACCACTGCAGGCAGCGCCGCATGGTTTGTGCCAAAAGTAAAAGATTTAAATTGCGCTCGCCTGGAATGCGTCGCGTTACATTAAGCGGCCGCGTGACATTAGGCGAAAAATCTGCTAGTTCGGCGTCTCTTAGCTGCTCACTCCTTCTTTCCCTTTGCATGAACAAGCGGGAACCGGGTTCACAGGTCGCCACGTGCCGATGCATGTACCTTTGCGATTGTGGAAGCTACGTGCGGACGCTTGCTGATTGGTTGCGAGCGGAGAGCGATTACATGCGCGGCGTGCACGACCTGCTTATCCTGGCTCCCATCAGGAGGCACGCTGAAGTTACAGTCCAATCGCCTAACTCGACGGCGAAATCAATACCTTTCAAGGGCTTTGCACTAGCAGTATATCAAATTATTATTATTATTATTATTATTATTATTATTATTATTATTATTATTATTATTATTATTATTATTATTATTATTATTATTATTACCATGTTCCTGCCTGTCATCACGAACACTCAACCGTCCACAGGATACAGAGTCTTTACAACGCTTACTTTCGTGATCTTGATATCTTTCATAACTCCTTGTCATCGTTCTTTTCCGAGCTTTGCCTTGTGTTATAATTTCATGCATTGTTCAAGTGCCCTTCTCCTCCTTTTTCTTTGTATTTACTTTGCGCTTTGTTCTCGGTACTCTCTTCTTTTCACAATTTTTATTTTTAATCATTTTTAGTGATATTCCCCTGCAGTGTTTTGTTTTTGGTTTGTAATATATGTGTGCGCCAGCACTCAGACCTTAGGGTTGTTCCTGGGCACGTTAAATAAACATGATTGATTGATTATTATTATTATTATTATTATTATTATTATTATTATTATTATTATTATTATTATTATTATTATTATTATTATTATTATTATTATTATTATTATTATTATTATTATATAGAGGCCGTGATTATTTGGATCTCCACATTTTTTCAATGTCGTAACCACGTAAACTGTTGTCGTACCTCGTGACGGATCTATATGCCGTAACGTCAGAACGTCTTGTGCCGACAGAAAGTTTTAGCGACAAAGCTCCTGAAACAATAAAAGTACTGATTGCCACTACAACCTACCGTCCATGGCAGAAAAAAATACTATCGTAGGGATTGATTGATTGATTGATTCATCATTGAACGCCTCAAACGACATTGCAACAATGAGTGACGCCGTAGTCGAGGGTTCTGGATTATTTTTAGCTTCCCGTGGTTCATTAACCCTAATCTAAGCATACAAGCGTCTTCGTATTCAGCGCCCACCGAAATG
The DNA here is from genome assembly GCF_013339745.2 of Dermacentor silvarum. Classification (NCBI taxonomy): domain Eukaryota; kingdom Metazoa; phylum Arthropoda; class Arachnida; order Ixodida; family Ixodidae; genus Dermacentor; species Dermacentor silvarum. Next base: position 15,043,641 of record NC_051163.1, read on the forward strand.
CTGCCGCTGCCTCCGGGAATCGAACCTGCGACCTCGTGCTCAGCAACAGTTCGCCATATGGCCACTGCGCCACCACGGCGGGCATGTGCAACAATTAAGTTAATCAGAAACCTATAGCTGGAGAATTTCAGTTGATCCAGTATAGTTAATCAGTGATTATCGCAATACTTATTCTGATGCCCACCGGCACGAATTATATGTCATCAAATAAAGTGTCCCCTTAATATTTGCTGAAAAGGAATAACTTGATGCCTTCGCCGAAGCAATCACTTTGCATTTCGTCACCGCGCGTCACCGCAAGACTGTATATAGCGGACGAATCTAAATATGACGTCTCAAATGCCGCTTTCTGGAGGCGGAAATAAAAGCCGGTATATCATGTAATTCTTCTGTATATCTTTTCAAAACGGTATATTTAGCGTTGGCAACGCATAGACAACATACCTGTCTGTTTGGACATCGAAGTCTGCAGCGACCAGACAAGATTCCTTAGCGAATTAACGAGGCACGTCCTGATTTATCCCGCAGCGATAAAGAAGAAGACCACCACCGCGAGGAAGGAACCGGGAAAAGGTGAGCGACAGCCACCTCAAATTCATCAAAGTGTAAACGATAAAGCATGCACGCTCTGACTCGAGTTGGAGCAGATCAAATATATTCCATCTGAAAATGGTGTACGAAAACTCCGCAGATGGAGTCGACTATATACAATATGCCCTCTGCAAAAAATTTATTTCCACTTTCGGGCTTATCTTGTCCCCCACAATAGCCGCCATCTATCTTGCGGGTCTTACTTTCTCTAATGGTGCCTGACTGGCACTTTCAGGACGCCAACATTATGCACGATATATCAACATGACGCGGCGTCCTTGACAGGAAAGTTGCTAGCGCCGGGTGTTGAAAAAAAGAATGCTCGCAAGATATTAGATGACCAAAGGATCTGAACTTATCTTAAAGCGTGCACGCTAAACGATTTTACACCATTCAGGGCTTGTCTTGTCCAGAAACAATAATCATCTATATTTCGTACATTTTTTTTCTCTATATTATCTTGTGCTCGCGATTTTTCCGTCAAGAACGCTATGTCATGCTGAAACGCGTATGCCGTTAGCGTCCTGAAATTACCAGGCGCGCAGCATTAAATACAGGAAAGGCTTGCAGTATAGATGACTGGTTATTTCTGATATCAAGATAAGTCCTAAAGGGGCCAAATTGTTTTTTTTAATGCATGAGCATTAGGAGTGTCAAAGTGTATGTGTGTGCAGATATATATATATAAACTCTGGACCTCCGTCAGTTGTTACTTCGCTTTTCTCTCGCATTTACCGCTAGATCGCCACTGGTTCTATTTTTTCTTATTTTTTTTTTTTTACTGAAGGTATACTTACGCGTAAGGAGTTGTCGACACTCCATTGTTTTTCTGTGTGCCTCTTGGAAATGTCGATGTTTGCTTTATCGCTTCACCGCTATCGTTGTTCCTCAGTTCTGCTTAACCAGTGTTGTTCTTCGTTTACTTTTGTGCAGTTTAATCGCTGTAAGGTGCCGTCCTTCTTGTTTCAAAAACTTGCAGGAAAGGGAACGCGCACTACTGAGACGACTGTGCCTCGTAAGTTTCAGCGGCGACTACATACGCCGATTCCACAGCGATACAGCTGTAACGGTTACCTCAGCCAGATGTAGTGGCGTCCGTTGAAGTCATCATCACCGCAATCATTATCGTAGTCGTCATGTACGTTTATCGTCATCGTCATCATGTTACTTTTGGCACAAGTCGCCAGAAAAGAAAAAAAAATTCCTGCGCTTGTGTAGTTCCAATCCAGCGCTAATGTAGCTCCACTAACGTGAAACCTGGGGAAGTGCGAAGCAGTGGTGCGCCAGCCTTGTCGCTGAACCATGGATGCGCGCCTGCAGCTCGGCGTGCATGACACAAAGGAAGTTAACTGCTTCTAAAGCCATATTCTTTCTCTCTTGCCACACGGTGCGCGCTGATCGGGTGCTAGAGTAGCGCTGGAGTAAGGAGGAGTCGAGCGCTTCGGGGGGGGGGGGGGGGGGGGGCGCTCTTGCACTGCGCTGGTATCAGACTGGCGTTTGGGAAACGATATTCACGATTTTCCGCTAATTAATGCGCTTAATGCTTCGTTATTCCTATCTTTTACATTATCCTGAATTATGCTAGTTTACTTTGAACCAGTTTTGATCAATTCTGCACTTGTCTTGACTCTGTTTTTGCGCGTGACCACGATGACATAAGATCACATTACACGCCGACAGCCCGGGCCCCTAGAGTGCTTCGCACTTAAAAGGCTATTTGTCCCCAGGAGCAGCTTAATCTTGGCGAGTTGGTTCATTCGCTGAAAACAAGAACACACGCACAGCAGCGCGTGTTGATTACCTCCTCTTGCGTCCTAGCCCTCTGCGCTGCGAAGCACCTCTTCGTCCCAGGTTCGTTCACAGGTCAGCGTTCACAAGTCGGCGGCGTGTGAGATGTCCTCGGCATTTGAATGCACTGTCACAAAAAAATTCAAATGCGAAGATATTTTTGTGCATGAGTTTGGGTGTGTTTGAAAGCTGTAAGCCACAAGAACTTGGCGTTGGTTGTAACGTTCACAGGAAAAGTGATTGTGCTGGACGTTTGGTGAAGTTCGTCTTTTTAACTATACGGATTAGAAAAAAAAAGATTGAGAAGCAGTTTCTTGAGTGGTAAGGCTAGATTAAGACGGTGATACGCCTGGAATTGCCATGAAAAGAAAAGATTCGCGCTCAGCACTGCAACAGCAGTGCAAGAGCACACAAAACTGTGTGCACAGAAGCAATAAATGACAGAAATATGAGTATAGAACAATTACAAAGAACTCAAACAAAAAGGTAAGCTAACGTGGCTCTTGAAAATAGTATTTTATGAATTAATTTCGATTTGAATAGCTAAATTTATCTGTGATAAAAAATATGATGTCATTACTCTTCTATAACTGCAGGTGACTTCGTTAATGTGTAAAATGTTTGCTGATAATTGATAATTCAGATCTAAAGTGTGTCTGACTGCAGCAGTTGGATCACGCACTCGGCGCAAAGTATATTCGAATGTTTATCATAAAACACAGATGAGCTAGCTTTGTGGCAACATCTTGACACATTATCAACTACAATTCGTTTGAAACGCCATTTTTATAGCGAAGCTCTACCTCTACCAACCAACGGTTCTTTCGTGTGCCCAGCAAAAACCTTCCGCCAAAGTGGGCCGATCCTGCCTCGCCTGTATACTACTAACAACCAACTATGTATCCTGAATGAATAATAAACTGAAGCTGAAATGAAATGATAGTGCAGAAAGCTCATTGGCACATGCCAGGGACGAAAAAGAGGAAGAAAGAAAGAAAGAAAGAAAGAAAGAAAGAAAGAAAGGGAGACAGATAAAGAAAGAAAGAAAGAAAGGGAGAGAGATGTAAAGAAAGAGAGCAAGAAAGACCGAGAGAAAGAGAAAGAAAGAAAGAAAGAAAGGGAGAGAGAGATAAAGAAAGAGAGCAAGAAAGACCGAGAGAAAGAGAGAGAAATAAAGAAAGATATACCTCTACCAACCAACGGTTCTTTCGTGTGCCCAGTAAAAACCTTCCGCCAAAGTGGGCCGATCCTGGCGATATTGCCGAAAGGGTCCAAGCTCATTGGCACATACCAGGGACGAAAAAGAGAGAAAGAGAAGAAGAAAGAAGGAAAGCGAGAGAAAGAAAGGATTAAAGAGAGATAGAAAGACCGAAAGAAAGAGAGAGAGAAGGAAAGAGAGAAAGAGAAAGAAAGCGAGAGAGAAAAAGAACGAATGAGAGAGAGAGAGGGAACGAAAGAAAATCACCACGAAAGTCCGAGAAACAAAGAAAGAGAGAAAGGAAGAAGAGGTATAGAAAAAGAGAAAGAGGGAGAGAGAAATAGAGATGAGAGAAAGAGAGAAATAAAGATAGAGAAAGAGAGAGAGAGAGAAAGAAAATCACCACGAAGGTCAGATACACACGCGATAAGCTTCGTTTACCCTCATTTTCTCGACAGGGGAAGGGCTGGTGATTTTTTTCTTGCATTGCTATTTGATTGAAAAAGAGGCAGATCTTATCCCAAAAAAGAGTAGTTACGTATTACATCGCTGCTCTGACACCCTTAGGCCAGCAGATAATTATAACATAGTTATTCACTATTCTAAGAGCTCTGCGCGATCTGTTTGTACACGTCCTTTTAAACACGTTGCTGCCACGGTTGATCCTACAAACGTATTCTTGTACTTGAATATACTTCTACACTAGTACGTCCGCACTATGCTAAAACAATCTCTTCTGTCATAAAGCTCCAGCAAACCGAGAATTAAAAATCAACTTTTTTTTTTTCAGCTAAAGAAAATACACAAGTGACGGAAACAGGTCAGTTCACACCCAAGCGCTTCGTTGTTTCATTAAAAGCGACGTGCTCAGTATGGGAATGAAAATCCTCGTGATTTAAGTAGATGTATAACTGGCCCACAGTGGTGTGTTGTATGGAAACGGTCACCCGTTGTGCTACGATAATGGCTGCCAGGGGAGTCCTGTAGAACAAGCGCGTAACCCTTTCCATCCGGCTCAAGAAATGCAAAATCAACAGACTCCCCTTACCACCACCCTTATCACAAACACACCACACAGGACACTGCACTGGTACGCCACGCACAAACACTTATGCTACCCAACGATGCTATCCAACACTGACGAAATACCTAATCAAAATCGGCGCAATGGTCACCGCATTTCTCCCTTCCCATGTATTTAGATAGAAACTCCCGAGTTAATCATTCCTCCTAATTTTTATTTTCACCTACTGCAGATAAGGAAATAAAGACTACGGCAGTGGCGACCCCCAAGCTCACTACAAGTAAGCCGCTATTTTTCTACCCTTCCAAACGTGCGTGTGACGAGTGTGGGAAAGAAATGACATCAAGAGCCACCACGACAAAGCGTGTGATATGACGAATCCCTTGTTCCGCGGCTTGCGTCAGATGTAGCTAATTCCCGCTGGCTTTTTTTTTTTCTGTTTCCTGTTTTTTTTTAACTGCGACATCAGTTAAACGCCAATAACGTTATTTGTTGTGCCAATCCGCCCTTTCTTTCGGTCGATCTCGAACTTTTCGAGCGCGATCGAAGCACGAGCTTCTGTGCATGCAGCCGGCTGTAAGTCAATACTGCGATCATGCTGTGTATAGCAGCGCTCTATTTTCACTAAGCTTGACACAGGTCAAGTAAAGCACGCTGGATGGTGATGCGACTGGAGTGCTACGAGTGCGAAGCTGGATGAGGCTCAGCGTAGTGCAGTCAACTTGTCTCTGCGTGGGACTCGATTCAAATGTAACTCATATATAGAACGTTCGCTTCACGCTGTTGCTGTCGCTTTTTCAGCTTCAAGACCAGAAATACCTTCGCCGGATAAACCAGGTGAGCAGGAATTATGCGGTATATAGCCACCCGGACAATATCACAAAAGCCAGCACAACCAGAAGATCACGCTAAGAAAGCAGCATATCGGGAACGAGGTGCTGATAAATGATGAATGGCTGCAGTCTAACAGTGCTAGCTGCCCCCCCCCCCCCCCCCCCCTCGGCTCAGCAAATGGCACAGCAACCGTCAGTTCAGTTTTTGTTCACTCGCACATATATTAGAGTACTTGCATACTTTAATCAGCACGGAAAGCAACACGAAAAGATCGACACCGGGCCACCTACACTGTCTCGTACAGGTTTAATAAGAGTGACACACACGAAGGAAATCACCACCTGCACCACACGCGTGCCATTAGAAGACATCACTAAATAAATTATCGAGCACCTGCATCTCACAGTCTATATAACAAGGAGATGGCAAGTTAATATACAGAATTATCATGCTGCGCTTTTATATACAGGTCTTCGACAAGTTCATACATTATCTGTTTCCTGTGCTTGATAATGTATATATATATATATATATATATATATATATATATATACACACTCAATTACCATTTACAGCCACAAGCGTTAGAATGTGCTGACACAAGCGAGGTAGGCGCTCATTTACGCTGTTACCAGTGTGTTCCAAATGTCGACTTTCTCACAAGAAAGTCGGATGTGATACAGACGATGCCAGGGAATGACGCAAGGAACAAATTACTGGTTTTGATGCCTTACAGTGCATCTATAGCTATTGCAAAGTCTTGCTCAATAGCGGTGCAAGCCTTTCGAACTTATTTCGTTCGCCCAAAAAGTAACGTCCAAGTACTTATACATTGCTGTATCAAAATGGTGTGACGTGTTCCTATTTCTTTTCCCAGACGGGACGACAACAACGGGTAAGCACAGCAGCTTCACAGCGATACCGGTCACATATATCCCAATAAAGCCTGGTCCCCGTAATGCCCAGCGTATCATACTTGCTAGGCTCAGTTTGATACCTCTGATTTCAGCACGGGAGATTTAAAGCATTGCCTATAGTAGCGATTTTGATACGCTAAAGGGAGTTTTTTAGTTGTAGGTAGTTCCCCATCCAGTCAATTAATAGTTATTTCTTTACCATAAAAATTAACCTTTGACTCGAATAACTTTTCATTGTTACTGTACAAATGGGCTCCCCATGGCCAGAAATAAAGGTTAACGAGCTTTTCTAATTTTCTCATTGCAGTGTGTACGAATTCTGCACAGGATAATGCATCAAAAGCAAATGCACTGATGAAAATAATGATATTTCAAACTTCACGCATACATCTTGAAACACTTCTGAATGAACATGTGCTGCAAGTTTGAAATACATGTGTAAAATGTTTTATTAAATCCGGTTGGAAGATAGACGGCTGGGTGCTAAGAGTCGATGTCAGATGTCATCATTCAGCAGGTTCGAACACTTATTTTGTTGTTTTTCGTGACGTTTGACATCAGGCATATTTTTTTCGGGCGACTCAGGATTCGTGGTTTTCTTGTACGCTACATGTGAAATAGTTAAGTTCTCATCTCTGACGTTTCTGTAAAGCGTTCTCGCATGAAGTCTAAATTCCGTAAACTTGACAAAACTCACTGAGCATGCAGCTGCACGCTTTTCATGATTCTAAAGATGCAAGAAATGTGGTGAAACTAAATTGTCAATAACGGAATTAGTTGACGATGGAAGGGGATTTGGAACTATGTTTGGAAATTACAGGTCAATCCCCCCCTTGCAAACACGCACACGCACGCACACACACACACTTCCTTTGTTGCGCGCAGTGAAGCCCCTTGCGAACAGCACCCTAATCTGCGTGCTGAACGCCGACATGAGCCAGAAGGAGGTATCGCAGTTGCCCGAGGACGGCCTGTGCGATCTCGGATTCTACCAGGCGGACGAGAGAGAGCACGCCATTGTGAGCGGTTTCGGTGGTCCGTTCAACAAAAGCCTCGAGCTCGTCGTACAAGCGGCCGCCAATCACACCAAGACCGAGTACGGCGTCAGCTTCGACTATAGGTGAGAAACGGCCGGTGAACGCCCTTATTCCCCCCCTTTCCCTAACTGATCACGGCCGCTATAAGCATGTAAGCGTGGGTGCAGTTGGTTATGATTGACACTGAACATTGTTCTAGCAAAAAATCACCCAAGTTTGTCTGTCTGCTTTGTTTTGTTTTCGCTACAAGAATGTAGTCTCAATTATTTTGTTGTTTGCAAACAGGGGTCTTGGAAGGCTTCCGGTTTAGCCCACCGAAATGGCGCACTAAGCTTAGCGGCCAGCAAAAAGCAGTACTGCGCCCATGCAGCAACCGGCCGATTTTGAAGGCCGGTTGCTGGTTTGGAAGCTGAACGCAATTTCATAAGTGAGCTTTGCTATGAAAATACGCGAGGAATTATTCACGCGAGTGCTTGAGGCATTACGCGAGTTTATTATGGCGACAGCAATTATATGGAGACTCCAGGCGCATTCCTGCCGTCGTGGTCGCCGTGTGGTTCTGAGTCCCATCGTGGCCGCGCGCCGTATGCTGTAGGTGCGAGTGAAAGCGCGCGAGGGTGAGCCGACGATGGTGGTTCGATCTCGCGCGCGCAAGGGAGGAAGGCGGGGAGCAAGCGCGCCATCTTACATCGCGCGCAAGGCACCAAAAGGGAGGCGGGGGGGGGGGGGTTCTACTCCGGCGGCGGCCGTATGGTGCAGGCGAACGCGGACGATCTGCGGAGGCGACAGAGTGCGCCGAGTGCTGATAGCTTCGTGGGCGCTGTGTTCTCGCCTCTTAGTTCGCGTTGAAGCGAGAGGCAGCACGAAGGTCAGTTCGCTCGATGCTGCACTTCCTCACGCCAGCGTTTTGACAGCGAGTGTCCGCGGCCATCGAATGAGATATGTTCATGTTTGTTTGTGCACGCGTGACACCGTATGTGCTTGTTAATTTAGTTAGTAATCGAATGTTTACAGGTTTATACGACCGATAAAACTACTATTCTTGCTATAGCTGTCTAATAATTTGTTATACCAATGGATACTTCGTCTGTAGGGCGAAACACCGTCTTTTTTTTTTTTTTTTTGAAAAAGTGAGGTGTCCCGAGCAAGTTGAACGGCGCAAGAAAACTCGCTCTCTCGGCAAAATGCGTAGACACGGGACCGCAAGATTTATGAAGCCCCGGACTCGACACTGGAGTGCTTTTTATGACAGAAAGACAAAGGCACCATACAGCACACTAATATTGAAAAATAAGATGGTAAAAGTAAAACAAAAACTAAATTTAGGGCCTGATCTTACTTTTTTTATTATATGCATTTTGTTCAAGTAGCAATATATTTTTCTTCGATAGTGGCGTGTTGTTATCTTTGATCATACTGTTGTCCGTTTATAATTGAATAGGAGTCCCAGGGGCTATGAGAGTGCATGGTTTTCTTCTCTGTCTGCGTCAATAGATGGCTTTCGCGTGACGTCGCGAAAGTAATAATCACACCCCATTCACAACTTCCACTTCGTTGCCGGCAACAAGCTAGAAAAAAGTGCATCAAATTAGTGCTTGTACACCAACATGACGGCCACGAAGACGTCAGTGCAAATCATCTGTAGCTAGCGTTATGATTTACACAGTGACACTGTAGTTCATTTCTTCAACTCCTGTTTGTTCCATACGTCTGACGTCCATTTATTTCAGTTCGATGAAAGTTACGCAAGGACTGCTGTCGACCGACGCGGCCAGGACGACTTGGAAGAGTTGTGGAAGAAGAAGATTTACCACTACGCCTTTCTCTCGTTGACGTTCTTCACTGTAACGATGAAATCGTACAGAAAGGTGTTTTACTATCTCAAGGTAAGCACGTAACTGTAGCTTTTCGCATTCACTCATTACCTCCCAACGTGAATGTATAGGGTAATGATTTTAGAATGATATGCATTTCAATTTGTTGAGCTTTAAAAAAGTGTGCCACAGTCGCCGAATTTGCGGTGTTTAACGTGTACCTGTGAGTTACGTTTTATGCCAACTATATGGTATAGTATACATGTATATGTGCAGCTGACGGACGGACAGATGGATATTATATGCATGCATGAAACGGGGTGGTGGTTGATGCCTCCAAGGTCGTTACCTTTACTCTTCTTCTGCGCTTATTATCGGCTCTTATGACTCCCTGTTTGTGCTGACAAATCGCTGAACCTCATAGGAATCTATCACCCTATAAGAACTTACGTATTTTCATTCTGTGTGTTCCTGCCATTCAGGGGCGTAGCCGGAAACTTGTTTCGGGGTGGGCAGCCTCTTAGCCAAAGCCACCTAGAACAGCTAGAACAAATTCTAGGAGGCGCTGTCTTGGCCCGGGACGAGGAAAGGGGGGAGGGGGGGGGGGGGGGGGCTAGGCAGGCCGCCTACTAACGCAAAAATTTCGGTGGTGGCGCACGTGTCTGGTACTTCAACGAACCTCTTTCACGCCGACATAGGTCACTGTAGATGTGGGACTGACGCCGACTTAGAGCGCTGGGTATGTGCCATTCGGTCTGTGCTCGTCTTCAATGAACCTCTTTGATACGCCAACTTGGGTAACTAGGTATGTGCCACTTAGAATGTGACGCTCTCCCATGACGAAAAAGATCCCTTAAATTTCTCCAATGCCGAGCGGAATCGAGCCCACGTCACAAGGGTTCCTCAGGGACGGCAACCCGCCGTTTCAGCAGGCTGCGCGGCAAATGCACTGGCTACGTGCCGCGTCTCAATGAACGTATTTCACGCCAACGCTTTAGCGAGATGCGGCATGAATGCACTGGGTATATGTGCCGCTCTTCTTTGAACATCTCGCCAACTTGGGTTTGAACCTCTCGCCACTGGTTGTGCGGAAAGCGAGCAAACAATTCTCAGCGTTCGCAGGCGAACCACGCTTCTAGTCTTGGAGGCCACGCGCGGACTTCTCGGCAGCGCCACTAGATGACGGAGCGTGTCAAGAAAGAAGTGCGAGAGAGAAGCCCGGTTGACGTATGACTCGTTTCCACACGCACTTGCGCGCCATGCATTTCGGAGGCCACACGCAGCCTTTGCGGTGGCGGCACTAGATGGCGCCACATGTTCTTAGAGAAGCGCGACAGAGGAGTCCCGCTGCAGTACACTCCTCATACATGGCTCGTTTCGACAGTGGCAATACGTTGTGTCGCTGTATTGATTCAATGCTAAACGCAAGTCATCGTGAGGTGGGTTCTACCGAATTTTTTTTCGTACACTCCTCATACATAGCTCGTTTCGACAGTGGCAATACGTTGTGTCGCTGTATTGATTCAATGCTAAACGCAAGTCATCGTGAGGTGGGTTCTACCGAATTTTTTTTTCGGCTTCGAATGGTTAGTGCGCTGCGCTTTGCCTTATCGTAACAGGTTACTCCTTTAGAAGTACCGCCACTGAATTGCGTGACGTCGTCGTGCACTGCGCTTTAGTTGCACCCCACGGGAAGTTTTGAGTGAACATTGCGTAACAACGTGCTGCCAGCGTTTCCCAGAACACACGGGAGCCGTGTTTCTTAAAGAACTTTTCGTTGTAGCACGGCTTCCAAGATTGGGTAGTGCGCAGTCGCGGCATCCCATCTCAGAGGCCATGGTCGTAGGCGCTACCGACGAAAGCTACTGAAGAGCAGTGCCTCCTGCTTCAGTCGAGGAGCGACAGTGTGTTCCACTCAGTGTTAAAGCCCCTTCAATGTTCATTAAGAAAGTTTACTCAGTGTTGGGTGCGTCGATGTCCTCCTCGCCCGCCGCACGGAGCGAGGGAGGAGGTGTGCACAGAGGTACCCTACTCAGTGTGGAGACACGGAAGTGCTCAGGGTCGCGAGACCCTTTTGGGAATACGGGGATTGCGTAGTTACCTTGTTTGCTGTGTCACCTTGCTTTCTCAGGATGTGAACCAAGTTCTTCACAAGGGACTGCCGCCACCGCGACCGTGTTTCTTCCTTATCGGTGAGAGCTACGTCTCCGTCACTTGGGTGAACTACGCGTTTAATAATATCAGGTAAGCTTGCTCCCCCGTCTGCATTTTGGCAGCGTTGGCAATTAGCCTCGTAGAGCGTTGTCGATGTTTGTATTTAAACTCAAAACGCGGGAACTTTATGAAGGGTTTTTTTTTTTCAAATTAGAAGGAAACAACTTAACCAAGATTATTTCGCACCATCAAAGAGCTAATTTGTGGCTTTTGGTGCATACTTGGGTGATTGTGTAGCCACTGTACGAATTCTTTATAAATGCTGTTTTTTTTTATTAAATGTCGAAAAAATGGGGAGAAAGACTGATACCACCTGTCATCGAATGCGCATGCTCGAAGTTTACCGCTCATACGCAGTTGTGGGGAAGTGGTATAGTGGTAACGGCCGGCAGGACGGTTACCGGTGGGACCGTTACATTATACAACAAAGGAAGTTCGGGTCAGCTGAGAAAAAATATATAACTTTAACGTAAAATTAACGGCAAACTCAAACCATACTTTCAACATGCAATACGTTCACAGTTCTTGCATTAACAAAACGAATGACTTCCACGTTAGTCGGAAACTGTGTGCACTTTTTATCTCTAGGGGTATCATCTTCCAATTTGAGCTCCATTACTTTCTATAACCTTTCACCATAAACGTTACGACCCCCATTTGGTTAAATTAAAATTCCCAATCGAGGCATATCGTGTATCACGTATACGAATAAAAACAGGTCAACGGGAAAAAGGGAGTTCCGATTAGTTAGGTCACTGACTGAAACAGCAAAGTGTAGTCGCGTACGGGGCATAAGAACGAAAGAACGTGTTGTGATCGAAGAATGTAGCCTATAGGTTGATTGTGGCTCATAACGCGCTATAGTTGCCATCCTGATACCAATGCAATTATGTCCTCGTAAGGGCTTTTATATATTCGTAATAGCATCATGTACAGAACAAAACTTGTCCCTGGGCCAATCATCAAGCTGGACATATTGTTCCCCCTTCGACCCCTTCTTTGTAGAAACAAGTATTATAGTGACATATTTAGGGTGCTTTGACGCTTGCCTGTTTTTTCTCTAGGTACTGCAGGGCTTGGGTCTTCACTTAGCGAAAAAAACAATTATGGCAGGCCAATAAATTTTATGTCGATACGTTTTTAAGCGCAACAAAGAAAAAACAGTCGTTGTGTTGTTCTATTTCGACTGTAGGTGATGATGTAGGCTCGTAGACATCAGCGGTAGATCATGTCTTAACTCACAGATGATCACGACGTATTTCTCTTTAGGGAGAGGATGCACATTCATGGCGCAGTCGTGTACGGGCACATGATGTTCGATGACCGCGGCAAAGGTCAAATTCTACCACCAAGCTTCTGGAACTCGACGCTTATACTAAACAAGAAAACTTACCAATATAATTTGGTAAGCCTGAATAAGCCTGAATGTCCTAAAACTGAAACAGGATCGAACGTGCTTCTGTCGTGTTTTCTGCATTTCGATTATATGCGAAATCAATACACAGTGTATTGCATACAATTTGTATACAGTGTAAACTTTGGAGCTGTGAACATTATATGGGAAAAGAAGACGTTCTTGACACATCCGTTGGGAGTCCCTTGTTATGTTTTGATAGCAAAAAAAAAAAAAAAACTTTTTGATAGCAAGAAAACTATGCTAACGATGCATGTTATGTACAAATAGAAACAGCGGCAAAATTCTATACGAAGTGTCCTAATGTGGACCTTTTTCAGCTGGTAACTCAGACAGCACAGTAGAGACAGCTTTTTTTTTTTTTTTTCCTCTTTCTGTGACGCATTATTCGCTCTGTTAGACACTACAAATACCGTGATGATGACTGAGTCACTCCTTATTTAAATACACTTTACGAACTCTTTAATCCAGTAGTTTAAGGAGCACATGGCGTAACTGAAGACAGTGTTCAATACATGTCCGTATAACTGTGAAATAATCTTCAGACTATACCATTACTTTCGAGATAATCGTACATAAATTCGGACGCGTAATGAATTTGGTGTTCCACATAGCTCGGTTTGTAAGGAAAACTCCCTGGCAATATAAATGGAGGGACGATACATTTTGCAGAAGTCTGCTGAGGGATATCTCAAAGCTGGTCTCGGTATACATGTATGTTAAATGGACATACCGTGAACACCGACTAGCTTCGATTTCCGAATAGAGAGATGATTCCTCGAGCAATTTATTTAAAAGTCAGTAAATCTATCAGATGAGTGAGCATGCAATTATTGCGAAATTCCTTAAGCCGTAACCGTGAAAAAAAAAAAAAAAAAAAGCTGGCTCGACAGGGAATTATTCACCAAAAGAAGCCGGTGAAAGTTCACCTGGAAAAATATATTTGCAAAAAGAAAACGAAACAAAGAAAACGTACATGGAATTTTAGGAAATTAGAAACCGAAAGCGCCTGAACCGCATTTATACACCGTCAGTAACCTATACCGGCGTCCGGTGTTTCCTGTCACATTGTGGTGTTTTCAAGGATTCGGCGCACTGGGCTCTCGGAAGGCTTTCGCAGCAACAGCTCGGCTACACTCGGTTCTTCCTCTCGGTGACAATCGGCGCCCGCTACTACACGCCCGCCAAGGACGCCAAGTACGAAATCCTGGCCGCCACCTACTACTCCAAGGACGAGCCGCCGTACATCGACATTGGCCAGGTATAGGTCGCAGCGTTACCGCGGCACTGCGGCGGCAGCGCGCCTATACGAGCACTGAACTGCGTTTGCCCTGTCCGTCCCTCCGACCGTTTGCCCTGTCCGTCCCTCCGAACGTATGTGTCGTACACATAGCGTATGGGCTCGTGTAAGGGCCGCGCATTAGCATCGGAAAGGCATCGCTACAAAATACCGCCCTGGTGCAGTATTCGGCCACTATCTCCCTCATGACTCCTACAATTAACCCACGGCCCTCAGTCCCCAGCGAGCAATATTCGCTGAAGTCGTGTAGCAACAAGGCTCAATATGATGCGGGGGCTGATAAAAAAAAGGATACTTCAGTATTCTTACATGATTTGAAGACGAAAGCATTATGACTTCCGTAATTAATCGGTTACGACCATGATACGTGACGTCATACATTGCCACGTGGCCGTCACAGCTCTACCTTAATCCGCGTTATATACCTCGTTCTAATTTGTACCAACCTTAATGCACCTTAATCCACTTTAATCCACCTTGCTCTAATTCGTGCCTCATAATCATATCTTGGTTTTGGCACGTAAAAACCCAGAATTCATTCATTCTAATATCATCATCATCAGTCTATATTTATGTCCACTGCAGGACGAAGGCCTCTCCCTGCGATCTCCAATTACACCTGTTTTGCGCTAGTCAGTGATTCCAACTTGTGCCTGCAAATCATTGGGGGTGGCGTGGAGCAGAGGTAGAACACCCGGCCTCTAATCTGGAGGTCGTAAGTTCGAATCCTCCTCCAGTCCACTACATTTTCAGGCATGAAGTAGCGCCTGACACCGGAAAAAAATACTGCCGAGAGATAGTGGGGCTATACTAGTCCAGGTGCAACCAAATTAGGAAGGTCCACTAAGCTTCAACAAAGTCACTCCCTCACCAGAATAGGAATTGGCCTCACTGGGCCGGTATTTTGTAGCGATTCGTTATGCTTTATTCTATAAGACTGTGATAAGACTATACTAGTCTTATCATCCACCGCTGATCCCGTTGATAACGTGAGCGGACAGTCGCTCTGACCACTGACCAAGCGCGAAAAGGCATCGCTACAAAATACCGGCCCTGGTGCAGTATTCGGCCACTATCTCCCTCATGACTCCTACAATTAACCCACGGCCCTCAGTCCCCAGCGGCTGCGGAGCACCTGACCAAGGCGGCGGTCAGACCTGCGACGCGGCAGAGGGTGCTGAGAATTTCTAGGTCCGGACAGGCCACCACTGGAATCATTCTAATATGTACCAACCTTAATCCACTTTGTTCCACCTTAATCTATCTTGCTATAATTTGTACGAACCTTAATTCGCCTTAATACACTTTATTTCGCCTTTATTCACTTTACTTCACTCTAATGCACCTTAATTCACATTTATCAATAATTACTACTAATTAACGTTGTTATAACACTTAAGACTTCTGTATTACTACTGACGTCATACAAACGCTGACGACGTCACATTGATTTTTGCCACCACTCGTTGAGGACAACACCGGCTTTTTCTGCCTCGTGGGACATGTAATGCTTTCGCAGTAATGAAAATAAACAAGAGTACTGCGTGCGTTTATCCTGGATGTGCTGGTGTGGGGCGGCTACAGCAATTGCAACGGGGCGAGTGGATGCATCATGACGTCATCTCGCATCCACCTCCTGAGTACAGAAACCCAGTTTTGACGCTTGTCAGTATCTTTTAATATGGTTTGGAAGGCTTGGACCTTAATCTAACGCTACAGAATGACAAGTGGAAAGTATCCTATCAGAACTCCCTATACGCTTCCCGGTGCAAGGCATCCTTTTAAACACTCTTAGGACAAAAGCCCACGTCACCGTATACATTTTGTATTCGTGAGCCCACAACGTGATGGTTGATTCCTCCATATTTGCCCTTCTCTCTTCTCGTAATCAGGTCTGCAAGAACAAAGACTGGTCGGCGGGCTTTCGTGAGGAGAGCCCCACCGGCGCCTATTACGCCAACACGAAGATCCAGAGGATCGTCACCTACGACAACGAGAAGTCGTTTCGAGCGAAGGTTAGACGCCACGATTACGCACAAATTTGCTACGAGAAATTTTAGCCAGTTGTTTGCTAAACACAAATACGTTGCGCTGCATGGTTCCTAAATGGATAGTTGTCACGTGATGTCATGGACGCAGCTTCTCACCGTGCTAGTGATGCTAGCGCCCAAACATGGCGGCCACGATGACGTCAGGACACAATATTATCGCGCGCACGTTGTTTTGCTATTTGACGGTGACGGTTTTACATCCGATCATTACTGTTCTTAATTTGTCGCTCGGCGCAGGTCGCGCCTGTCGTGTTCACGTTTCCTGTTTACGCAATTAGTATATCCAAGATGGCGGTCAAGATGACGTCAATGCGAACCATCTATACTCTCTCTCCTCTTTACCATTCGGCGCGGTATATCAATGACCTGTTGGCTCGGGCTAGTTGATTATACGTTCCTTGCTTGAAAACAGCGCGAAATTAATACACGGTGTCATGCCTGACACTGTCAAATACAGCCACATTGCCAAGTTCCCCATATTGACATCTCATATTTGTTTACAGCTACGGTGTCTGCGCTCTCTGGGATTGGCTCAAAATTTCAATAAGGCGGAATCGGACAGTGCAACAAAATAGCACCTTATACGGAGGAGTGAGCAGACAACACACTTCCATACGTCTCTTTTGCGTTGTTTTTAGCTATGGAACATATACATTGTCAAGTTGTAGTGACAGTGAAGTAGAAATACTGCCAAATGTATGAATTCAGAATCTATCTCTTATGAACAGAACAAATTTACACAATTTGTACATGTACAGAACATGTACAAATTATGTACAGAAATACAGGCTGTATACACTCGAGTCAGAACGATACCGGCCAGCAGAGGCGTCAACAATCGTCGTATTTAAACTCACGGGCGGCGCTGTCACGGGTCAAGTCTATCGGCTATTTATACACGTGTCACCGAACATTTCATAGTAATGTCTCGCGTACAGTAGATAATGTACAGAACTATTCGAGCCGCGCGCGCTGTCTGAATAGACAAGAATCGGAAAATCACAAGTATATAAAGGGAAATCCAAAGAGATGAAATAGGGAGAAAAACAGACCAGACTTGTGGATGCAAACGTCGGCCCTTCAAAAAATTTGCGGACTTACATAAGGTTATGATCGTTCTTGAAACCATGCCTTTCATCCTGCACAAGCGCCAGTCTCGTTCAGTTTTTATGTATTTGCTATTTTCCATTGAATCAGTAGACGAGAGTCAGCGTTATTTTGCGCTGTCTTGAATTCCGTAAAGCGAACATTAACCGAGCTCCCTTTGCTGTTCTCTCCGCAGTTATGCATGGGCAAGAAGCTCATAACCGAGGCGAAGTACGGCTTCGCCGTCTACGACGCCAACTTGGACGATCCGGGAAATGTGTGCGGAGACGGCGCCTACTCGCGCGTGCGCTACCTCAAGAAGTTGATGCACTTCTTCAACGAGAAGTTCAACAGTACCAGCGCTTACGATGAGTGCATGTGGCAGTAAGGCCAGAGTAATTGATTGTCGAATAACTGAGTGACCTCCGGTCACCATGATCGCGTATAAAACAATTTTCATCGCCGAGTTCTGCTGACTCATCCATCGATTGACATACGGTCCTTTGATTACCATGACGGCGTTTAAAATTATCTTTATCGCGCACTTTGATTGATTCCGTAGCGGAGGCCTCCGCACCTGGTATTTACCGCGCAGCCAAAGCATGGCGCTTGCATGCTTTTTGCAGCTCCATTCGCAATGTGACCACCATGACTGGGAATTCCATCATCTATTTGAGTGTAGTCAGCTCTAAACCCCGATTAGGAGAAGCGAATCTGCAGCGCACAAGTAGACCGTAACGCAATCGGCAGATGCTTCCAAGTTATTAACAGCTGCTTGCTGGTATTCTTTAAAAGCGTGTAATCGCCGCATTCTATATACTATAGTACCAACCTACGCCGGGTGCGCAACTTGGGCGCTAACAAAGACGTGAAAAGAAGCTAAGGTCGACGCAAGGGGGCGAAGAAAAAAATTACAGGCCCACCTTTAAACGACCGATGATCAACGGTGCGGCCTAATACTATATAGAAATCACAAACCGGACACCACATGACGGGAAAGGCATTTCAAAGGCAGCACGCAGGGCTCAGCATATGACACAGGATAGCTCAATAGGTCACGCGGTACTACACATAGTACCTTTGTCGTTCCGTTAATCAGGTTGATTAAAAGGGTGGATATCGCAATCGAATGCAGACTCGCCCATAATCCTTAACGGTACGCTCAACACGCTGCACGTTGAGTCATGAGCGTGCGTAGTTGGTGTCATATTGAGCAAGTGTAGTGCGATTTGGATCACGCAAGGCCACTCACAGTTGTCATTACGTGTCCAGTGTATACCTTCTAAGCTTTTGATTCGCCTGTGTGGTGTGCTTTCCCCTAAAGCTCAAGCGGCATCAGCAAACGCCACTGCTGTTGCAGAAACTGTGGACAACAGAAGACGACACTATGGATGCCCTATTAACGCCGTCGCGTTTATTAACGCAGCAGCTCGCCGGGCAGAAGATTAAATCCAAAAACGTAGAGGCGAGACCAAAACGAAGGAGACGCGTGGATATGTAGTGTCTACGCCACGTGTGCAAGCAATCCCGCACGCACGCGTGTTCTGATCAGGCATGCCCCCGTGTTAACGGTCAAACTGCAGCGTGTGCCGCACCATCCGCGTTCTCGATGTCGCCGTCGCTCTTGCGCTTCCACACGGGGCACTGCGGCGCAGCATACTCGCGCCCGCACTTGAACGCTTCCTGAAACTCCTTCACGTCCATGAGGGCCAAGTTGACCCGAACGTCCGGCGGCTGGCTCAGACGATAGCGCATGCGCTCGTCCACCTGCGCCGCCTCGCTTCTGGGAACGCAGAAGCCGGCCGCGTAGTTCACGAAGAACAGCCGCCACACCGTACGGTTGGAGAAACGCCTTCCGTTGGGACCGAAGTGCGTCGTCCCGTGCGAGAAACGCCGGAATGCCGTCATCAGTGGCTTGACCGCGGCGTTGTCCGCGAGGATCTCCGCGAGGAAGTAGCGCACGTTGCTCGAGGAGACGCGAACCTTGCGTACGCCGCGTTTGTACCGCTTCAGCAGGCAGTACTGGAGCTCGCCGAACCGGTCCTGCGTCCAGCTGGACCACTGCGGGTCGTCGAGCGAGCACGAGAACAGCGCCCGCGTCACGTCGGCCGCGAGCAACGGGAACAGGGTGGACGGGTACCCGGCTCGCGTAACCAGCGCCGCGGAGGCCACGCCGCTCGACGTCAGGTACACGCCGAGCGTCGACTCCGGAGCGCGCGTCCAGGCGGCGTCGAGGTCACTGGAGCGCGGGCTGTGGCTCGCGTCGTAGTTGGCGTCGCCCGTGCGCGACCTCCAGTACCTGTGCAGGCTGCCGGCGAGCAGCTCTCCGTAGTAGCGGACTAAGTTTTCCGGCCCGTAGGTGAGGTTCGTGGGCGCGTAGTACTTGTCGAGTCGTTCCTCGCGCTCCCGGCCCGCGAGGTAGCCCACCTGCAGAGCTTTGAGCCGCTTGATGCTGTTGGTAACGTCCACGCTCTGCGTCCACACGGCGCCTTCGCGAAAGGTGTGCGCCAGCGAGGAGACCATGTTCTTGGTCGTGACGGCCCACTGGCGATCCAGGTCGGGAGTCCTGGCGAGTATGTCCCGCAAGATCCACCGGATGCCGTGCGGGAAGAGTCGATTGACCAGGTGGAAACAACTCTGAGTCCTGGGATCCACGTGATGTTGGAAGCTCGGATAGCCCATGCGCACCAGGTCTCGCGGGATCAATTCCTGCGGCAGCAGCGGAGCCACCTGTGCGATGACGCTGAAGCCGAGAAAATTGAGAATAGTCCGCGGAGTGGGACTGCGCAGGATGGCCGAGAGGTTGCTGACGTAAGCCTCGTTGAGCACCACAACCTCGTCCGAATGACGCCGCCGCAGGTGCGAGAGGTAAGCGTCCACGTGGAAATTGGGAAGCTGCGGGAATTTCTTCACGGGGTAGACGGCGTCTTTCCTCCACAGTGGCTTGGAGACAGGCTTCGAAGCCTCCAGCAGTTGCGCTTCGAAGTTTATGACGTCATCGGCCAGTGCTCCGCTACGGGGCAGCGTCTTCCAGAGTGTCAGGGTCTGCCGGATGATTTCCTTGTAAGGAAGGGACGCGTCCGTCTTCTGCATCTTGTACTGCACGAACAGGAAGTTCCTCGGCGCGTCCAGATGGAGGACGTAAGAACCGCCGTCTGACAGCTTCCGCAAAAAGACGTAGACGATGGGAAACACTGCCATTTGTCGGTCGATCAGCTTCAGGACCCTTTCGAGCTGGAAAGGCTGCTGCGGCGGTTCGACGTACGGCCAGTCTTCAAGACCGACGTCTCTGAGCAGGCCTCGGATTCCGTCCCAACGCTCGACGCCTTTGGGCACCGTGTTCTTCACGCAGCCACTCATCACAATGCTAGAGTGGTCCAGGAAGTTATGCTCGCCGTGACTGACATCTCTGGTGGCCGCGGATGGTACCGAATGGGCGTGTTCCTGGAGGTACCTGAAATATGGTTGTTGCGCTGTTAAAGCTAAGACCTACTGGCTGCTAAACAATGCACAAATAGAAGGCGATAGCATTACTTAACGAAGGACTTTTGAACGGTCTTCAACGCATCCAACCGTAAACGTATCCGGCCATTATCATAAGCTTTTCTTCATGGTATCGTGGTCCGTCATTTTACCTTTCTTTTTCTATTTCTGTTTCCCTGGCAGCCTATTAGCGTTCTGTTGTTTAGAAAACGTGGTCACAGGTTTAATGCCTGACTGTGGCGGCACCGTGTGAACCTGGCCACATGCATGAGCGGTAATACACCAAGGTTTTATTTAGCGTTAGATAGCCCGAGGAGGAGAACATCAACTCAGTTATGAGGGCTCTTGGTCATAAGGTGTGGGCTTCCCGCGTTCTTTAATTGCGCGTCAAGAGTCTTCGGCCAAAGCAACAGCTCCTGCCATAAGCCTATAGCTGCAGATGACCATATAAATGTATAAGACCACCGTTAAAGATGTGGTAGGCAAATGTATGTTAGAGAGAGAGAGCAAGCGAGAGAGGAAAGGCAGGGAGGTTAACCAGAAGTCAGTTTCCGGTTTGCTACCCTAACACTGGGGTGGGGGATAAAGGGGTTGGAGAAATGTATGTTAAAAGCATGTGTCCCTATATGGGTCGTACATCCCGTAAAGGAAGGACTGAGCTCAAGCTAGAACGAGAAGCTTATTTTAACTGGCTACAAAAAGGTCCTTCTAATGCATGAAAGCCTGATCATAAGTGTATGCATGCACACTGCAAATGGGCTATATATCCGTCGCGTGGGTCACAATGTATGCTAATTTTTTTAATCAGGGTTTTCACGTGCCAAAACCACGATATGATTATGAGGCGTGCCGTAGTGGGGGACTCCGAAATAATTTTGACCACCTGGAGTTCTTTAACGTGCATCCAATGTACGGTACACGGGTGTTCTTGCACTTCGCCCCCATCGAAATGTGGCCGCCGTGGCCGGGATTCGATCCCGTGCCCTCGGGCTTAGCAGCGCAACACCAAACTCGTTACGCCACCACGGCGGGTATGTATGCATTGAGCTGCAGCACAATAGTAGCATCAGATTTAATCAGAACTGGCGTACCTTGTGACCTCGTTGATGAGAAAGGCCCGTCCCGCCGCCCTGTAAGGAAGGTCATCGCTGGAACGTTCCCAGGAGGTCGAGCAGACGTACCCGTAGAAATCCTCGCACGGGTCCACCGTCACGTTGAGCCTGTAATTCACGAGTCGACTCTCCCATCGACACGACTCGGTGTCGCACTCCACAGAGGTCGCATCCCCGTCGGCGTCACCGTAGCCAGCGAGGTTGAAAGATCGCTTGCGAGTCGCGACCGTTTCCTGTGGTGCAGTCACGAGATCCGTTGCCACGTCCTTCCCCGCCTCTTCAGCGCCGCTTCGACCCTTCTTCCTTCCGGTGTCTCCCGAAGGACGGATACTTCCGGCGTTGTCAGCACCGTGATGGTCGCTAGGCTCCCGAGCCAGCAGGGCAGCCGTGATGATCAGGAAGGACACGATCAACACGGAGACGAAGGCCAAAATCATGATCGGCGCGTTTTTCTGCTCCGGTGTGGAGCCCTTCCACATCAACGACAACTCTGGGTCTTCTGGGTTGTCTGTGTCTTCGCGGTCTTCGGAGCTGCTCTCACTTTTCCGGGAGGCTTCCGGCGATTCCTTTGCCGTGACCGGTGAACTCTTTTCGTTCGCTTCCGGTGATTCCTTTGACGTGACTGGTGCATTTCTTTTTATCGCTGGTAGCGGCGCCTCCGTTTTCCTGTCCTTTTCCGTAAACATGGTACTAGACCGTGCGGGCAGTGGATCGCTCGACGACCGGACACGTCCGACGGCTGGAGCCTTCGCCGCTGCCTCTTTCGGCGCTTGTGTAGCGACGACAGGATCTACGGTGATCGCCTCTTCGGATGGTCCGGCGGCCTCTCCTTGTCTCGCATCCGTCTCGGGGAGTTTTATGTTGTCTAGATCGGGGAACCGCGGGCAGTTTGGGAACAAGCAATGCTCCAGGGTTCGGCTTGGCATCTGCAGAGGACGCGGCCGTAAGTATGAATAGGGCTTGTCCGTTGTACTGTCCATTCCTGATGCGACGCAGGCTTTGCTACCGACCTCACAGTCCTGTGCAATGTCCACGCGGGGGCCGCAAGAGATCGCCGCGTCTGCTTCGTGCTATGCAGGAAAATGCAAAGCCTGGAAAGAATTCGCAAACAGCTGTAGCGCCTACCCTGCTGGAAGGGGCGGCTAGAATGAAGTCGAGCTACGATGCCGAACCGCGGTAGACTCAAAAGGCTGCTAAATGGACCTGATGGTCCCGACGAACGTGGCCACGAGGAGTCCGGCAGCACGCTCGAGCGCTAAGAACGTGCCGACGAGAGCTTCTTTCTCTTTTCTTCACATTTCAGGGCCATCTGGATTCATTGTTGCCACAAGGGCTCTGAGCTACTAATATACTGTCATTCACAAATTTTATCCATTCTGTACAAAATGCACGTACAGCGCCAACACGCCGATACAGGACGGACTTTTTTTTTTCTTTCTTTTTTGTCGCGTTGTCCTCGATCATTCAAAAAAAAAAATCTCTTTACATCAAGTCTACCTCAAGTTACATCTCAACCCCAATAAACGAAGTTGCATTTTCTGACAAACTGGCGTGTCCCACCGCATAGATAGGCCTCCGCGATTGACCTGCAACGAATGATAGAGAACGGATGATCGTTTTCCTTGCCGAATCCGACCAGCGACCGACCACAACATTGGCCGAAAGAGCCAAAGAAAGCTGATTTCTTTAAGAGGAAGCTTTAGCTCGACCCCAATTCCGATGCCGCCTATTCAAATACATGTAAAACGCAGAAAGGCTTTTCCGAGATAACCACTGGGCCGATTTTAATGAAATTTGATGCATGAGAGAAGGAGAGTTAAATTCTAGTGACTCTTGGAAGCGGAATTTTGATTTGGGGCTTGAATTCTTTAATGAAATTTTCAGAAATTGGTAATATTGAAAAAAAAAATAGAACCACGAAGTTTACAAATTTGTAGCTCAGCACCTATAATAGATACCGAATTTCTGTGAGCTGCATCCATTAGAGTATCCAAAGCGGGAAACTTTGATAAGTAAATTTATATCTTACGTGATTTTGTCACATTGCTTACAAGAGTTTTGCAAAAGTTCCACTTACACATTAGTGGTCAATTTGAGAGCCATGTATAACATATCAATTTTGCCCACTTTAGATATACTATTAAGTGCAATTTACAAAATTGTGATATCATTTTTCAGTGCTGAGTTCCAGAGTTGTAAACTTGATAATTTCGTTTTCTGAAACATGTACTAAAAGATTGACGACCTAAATAAAAAATTCATGAACAGCACTAGATTTAAAATTTTTCTTTTAAATGCAAAAAAAAAAAGTATTATCAAACTTGGTGCAATGGTTGCCGAGAAAAATGGTTTCTCCTTTCCCATGTATTTAAATAGGAGGCCCCGAACTAAAGTTTCCTCTTAAAGCTCTGTTGTTTTACAGGGCTTTAAGAGGAAACTTTGTTGTATATTCTACTCCATCTGTAATTCCTACAAGTTTATGATCAATGAACTCAAACTTGAAACTGAAACTGTGCCGGATATAGCGAAGCACTTGCTATGTCTTGTGTAGATTTCGAGCAGTGGAAACATAGACCCCTAGGACTTCCGAAGGACGTGAGAACTCCCTACATCTGCACTGTCCTTTCTGTATGAGTTACTCGGATTGGCATACATCTGCATTTTTCTTTGCTATATTGCGGCTCACAAATTTAAAAATCTGCCGCGACAACTCTAGGTAGACCCAATCATCACCACCTTCACAGCCTCATCAAGGCTAGAGCTTGAGAAACGCCTCTGAAAGCACTTTAATTGGCGTCTCACCGAACTTCCCCACCGCGTGTAGTTCATTTGATCGCTGACACGCTACTCTGCCTATGAAGGAGAGATAAAAGGATGATGACGACGATTATGTTTATGATGATGATGATGATGTTTTTCATATTATAGCACATACTCACAACAGTCTAGGCGCACCGAGGGCTGATTGCTTCACCCATGTGTGCTTATTGCGCCTCACCCGCTTTCACGAAGTGAATCGTCACTGTAACGTTTTTCTTTGTAACGACAATCGACGACTGAAGAAATAGAAATTCTCGATTGTCTCCGGGTCCTTACAGAAGTAACAGAGAGCGGTCTGCGTCAGATCAGCACTCCGCAGATAAACATTTAACCGCGGAATGCGGCATCGCAATCTTGTAAACGCAACTTCATATTGTCATGCTGTACGTCATTTGGAATTCCAGGGGAACTGCAGATTCTGGAAGCCAGAATTCAATAATATTGCTTAAGGCATATGTCTCTGTACCTTTCTGAAGGAACAGTGATGGTCTGATTGTTTAAGCGCATCGAACAACGAGGGCGAGCAAGCGGACACACACAGGCATGCTTGTCCTCGTTGTTCGATGCGGTTAAACAATCCAAAGTATATCTTAACAACAAAGCCCAACGGCTACTCTTGAAAATGATGGGTCAGGCCCTATCTACCACCACCACCATCGCGATGCGATCTGTGTCTGCGCGCGCACAGCTTCACAGCACGCCGAGAGGAGAAGAAGAAGCTTCGCAACCATGGAGCGGTCGTGGTGCGAATCCCAGTCCGCGGTGCCACGGCCCGCCGAGCCAGCTGCGGGCATCCTCAAACCTACACCGGGCCTTTTCGACCCGCCGAAGGCGCAGCCGACCAAGACGCTCAGGTTCCGGTCAGAGCCACAGCACATCGAGCCGCCGCAGACAGAACGGGCCTCGATCGGCAACAACGCCGAGCTCTCGGACAATAGCGACGCGAGCGCCAACAGCGCGTCGTCATCGTCGTCGTCGTCAAATTCGGACGACACCGGCGGCGAAACTCAAGAACGATCGGCCACGCAGTCGCGACCCCGCGGCGGCGACGGCGCCGCCGCTTCGGGGCCGCCGACCGCATGCTCTCGCTACCCTCGTGGTTCTCCGGGCACGTGAAACGTTACCTAGCCGCGTTCATGACGCGCGCCGAACCAGACGGCCGCGGCCGAGACGGGAGCACGTCGTCGAGCGACCGCGACCGACCGGCGTCCGACAGCGATGCCGGCGTCAATCGTCCCAGCCGCCGGAGACGCCGGCGCTCCGCCGCCGAGAGGTACAACCCTCCGTCGCAGGACGACATGCGCTGGCGGGTGGCGCTGTCCCGATACGCGCTTCTCACGGTGCTCGGCGTCGTCGCGCTCCTGTTCGTGTTCGCCGCCGCGCTGCACGTGACTCGCGGGAACGCGCCTCGGCTCGTCGAGCAGCAACCTGCCGCCGTGACTCTGGACGCCGGCGAAGACGACGGATGGCCCGGACGGCCCGCACTGAAGACGAGCGCGCGAGACGACGACGTCCGGCCGGACCACGAGCTGACCGTCGAGGAGACGGGCTATGACACGGTCCTCACCACGACGGAAGGAGCCCCGACTACTGCCGAGCCGCCCACGTCCGGCGGAGCGGAGCAAATGACGGTAGACCTCGTGAGCACCAGAAGGGCTGAGGGAAGCTCAGTCCCGGCGCCCGAAGAAAGGACGTAGAGAAGCTGCCACGCTACGCGTTGCGAGCGATTGCGTAGCGCGAGCAGCTTTCGTTAAAAATATACGTTTTAATGTGCTTGTTGAAAGCGCAGCTTCCAACAGCGCTTTGTGGACGGATGCACCTGCAAACCTGAAGCACGGCCTCAACCATCGCGCTCAAGGATTATATGACGTCGACACATACTTCTTTTGAACTAACAAAGAAGCCATAGTAAGCAAACTTTTCACGGTCAAGCAGTACGCACAGGCGACCATTGTGATGGCAACGATTCCGTATAAACATAAAATGCTTCTTCGCGTCTACGTAATTGTATACTCTAATGGTCAGCGCTTATCTTTAGAAAGGGTCCGGTCAATGGATATCATCGCGTTTCAGCACCAATGGATTGCTGGGAAGTGTACGAAGGAAAAGGCATTGTGTGCACGTAGCTTTGCTTTCGAAGCTATTCCGCCTAAGCACAGTTCCTGTAGTTAATGTCGGGTGGCTAAATGAGAATATGCCCATTCACGTTAGTCGTAGACATGAATATAACAAGCGCCGATCACGTGCGCTGTACAGTGTACTACTATGTCCGCCCGTCGCCTCGCCCCATTTAATATTTTAACTTAAATAACCTGAGCTTACAGCCGCAACCTCCAACTCAGAGTTGGACGCAAGCGCCATCACCAACGAAATGAAGGAAACCAGTAAAGCGGGCTTCTCCACATAAAGCCTCTTACTGCGGAGAAGCCCACTTTTAAAAGGAACGTTAAAGCGCTTTTGTCAGGTTTCGGCTTTGCAAACGGACCATCGCGATTTGTTTGCTAATTCCTGCTGATATGTAAAAAAAAAAAGAGGGACCTTATAATAACGGAGATATAAAGAGCGCGATGTTTACTTTCCTCACACCCTCTCAACACAGTTTCCTATCAGCTGAAGCGGCGCCGGCAGCAATGCCCTGCCTATATTGCACCTTTCTTGCGATTTTTTTTTATCTTCCACAACGCGCTTATGGTAACCGTTCAAGGTTGGTGTCTGACACAGTTTCCTAAAAAATTACGAGAGAAATATCTGACATTGCGATAGTTCAGCTGCCGAGGGAATGATGGATAGTCAGTAGCGCACCCAGGATCTCTGCCGGGGGGGGGGTTGACAGTTTGCCAATACCATCTAAACAGCACTAATTTCAATTGCTTCACGGGAAATTGTCAAAAAATGCGCTTTTTGCGTACTCGCAGACGATTACGCCTCTTACATCTTAGTTGCAGTACTCAAAGGCGCATAGAAAGAAAAGGGGTTATACAAAAGGGTGGGTTAACTCGGCCTCAGGGGGGGGGGGGGGGGGGGGTTACAACCCCCGAATGCCCCCCCCCCCCCCCCCCCGTCGGTGCGCCACTGTGGATAGTACTGCATGAATTTGTCTGGTCTTCGCGCTTGGGGCTTCGGACGTTCTCGTGGCTTCATTTACACGCTTTATCTTTCTAAATATCCAAGCAATCATATCTGTAGTATAATGCACGAAGGCAATAACTCTCTGGGCACATGCATAATCATTGCAAATTTTCGCAATTATAACGCAGTCTTTTGACGGAAATGGGCATTTTAAGTCACGAAGCTGTTTGATGGCGGAATGGCGAACTAGGGTTTGTATCCGGGCTAGTTCATTCGCACTGCGACATTTCAAGGCAGGTAAAGCACAAATAAAACACAGACAGCGGCAAGAAGCGTTCTGTATGTACTCATTCTATGCGCTGTCGGTGTTTTGTTTGGGCTTTACCTGCCTTCAGAATGACGAAGCTTAGGAAAAATCCGCGTACTAGAAATCATTGCCCATACTGACTGAACCACCACACTTGCAGCTCCCGTAGACAACTAGCGCCACAGTTACCCCTGGTAGTTTTTGTGGAAAGCTATAGGTTCCTGGCGCACTTTTGCTGCGACGGCGCACCTTTGCTGCGATCTCGGAGGCCATGGCCCTGACAAAGGTGCCGGAGAGCGAAAACAAAGAAGCGCGCTGACCGGACGGGCGGGACGCAACAACGACCGCCGCTTCTCTCCATTTGCTATAGAAGATTAGATACATGCGTGGCGCAAAGCTTCCGCGCGGGAGTAACTCGTAATCAGGAATAAAACATGCGTGCGAGTGACGCACTCAACGGGCGGCATTTGTCAATTAATATCGTCCACAAATTAGCAAGAACATTGGATTTGTCGCCTTCGAGAATTATAGGATGGTGACTGTGCGCGTGATCAGGTTTAGATGCACGACCAACAGGAAATATAATGTCGACCATTGTAGGCTTCTCGTAGCGCATGACAGGCAGATATACATACCGAAAACTGGGTAAAGATCCCAAGGAATGGTAATTTGATTAAAATAACTGTGCAGAAACTATCGACGATTATCGTCAATGTAAGTGAACCGTCCGAACGATTGTAGGAAGATATTCGCTTTGTTAAGGGAATGATGCACGTTGATGCGTATATTTGTTGCATTAAGCATCTTTAGGTAGTGTTTGCTGTTCCACTGCGTATTTTCGTAAAGAAGAATGTGGTTAGCCAGTACAAATAGCTATTCACGTAAGCCTGATCCGTCATATGTGTGTTGTCACCACCGGTGCGAGCGCCGATGTGGAAGGCCACTGCCATCCTCCTCTCCCGCCCCCGGAACCCTCTCCTACAGCCGGTACAGGAGGAGAGGAAGAGGAGGGTTGTACTCCACCACGTCAGCACAACTTCATAAGGCCCGAAGCTCTCGCGTTAAATAATACAGTTAAAACTCGATCTAACGAAACCCGATTTTACGAAATTTCTGATCTAACGAAGAAATTTCCATTCCCCGGCAAGTACCCATAGGGTTCAATGTTGTCATCAACCCGAATTAACGAAACTAATGGCCACCATTGCAAACCCGATTTTCCTTAAATAAATTAGTAAAAAAAATGGTGATTTCATTCTAATTTCGACACAGACGGGTTTTTCTTCGAGCGTGTGCTCTAACGCTGTCGCGTTAAAACATCTAGGCGCCCTAGTCACGGTAGTTGCGCCCGCGTCTTTGCATATCGGCAGCCCGTCATAGCTTCACGTGAACGTCTACCTGGCCTGCGTCGCATGTAATTCGTACAAGTAATTTGAGCCACCCTAGAGGACTTTTCACACGCGCATGCATGGGTTAGCGACAAAAACAATGCCGCAGTAGCTTTTGGGTGTCTCTACGTTGCAATTTTAGATTTCAAAGGACCGAAAAATTTCTTCCTCGATTTTACGAACTTCCTCATTTATCGAAATAATTCGAGCGTTGTCATCACATCGTTAAATGAAGTTTCAACTGTAGCGGGCGTTCGGCAACTCGTTGCGCGAGAGCACGTGTCCTTCACATCGGCGGTGAACGCACAGTGTAGTTCAGTTCACTGTAGTGACATTTCGACCACCATGAAAACGGGCTAAAGAGCAAAATAATGTTTTTCGCTTTAAAATGAGAACTGACGTTTCGGCCGCCACACAGAAGCGCAAGCGCCTTGTTCATTTCGATGAACAACGCTTCCGCGTGGAAGGCCGAGACGTACGTGATGATGATCTATTGGCAGCCGCTTTGAAACGGGGCGGTGATGACGTCAGTCCTCGAGACGACGTCATCTGGTTCACACGCCTCACGTATGCATCGAGCTGCAATGTGCAAAAACGGGAAAGCAAGGCGAAAGCGCTGCTGCTTAGACAGCTGGCAGCCAGCTTCATCGCGATGTGCGACGGACATGCGCAGACGTAATTATAAGCACACGTACGCTGCAACAAGGACACAAATTAAGAGACTATCCAGAAGGCTCGTTAAGCGAAAGAAAAACTGCATTCCGGGACAAGTGTGAAAAGGGACAAGAAGGCCGCAGAACATGCCCAAGGCTTCACAGCTAATTCAATTCAAGGCGGCGACAAAGTTGCGAAAGTGTCAGCGACGTACGGCCAGGGTCCTTCTATCTTGGTACGGCTTTTGATAGAGAAAGTTAGGCGACCACTTCGTCATCTCATACGGTACATCCCTGAGGCGAATCGTTTAAGCACTCACCCATGTTCGTGCCAGCTTCTGGATGTTGATATATCGAAATAGCGAGGGAGCTCCACACAAGCTTGTTCGTTGCACCAGACCATAACCAAACTTCGCAGACTGCGC
Organism: Dermacentor silvarum; assembly: GCF_013339745.2. NCBI lineage: Eukaryota > Metazoa > Arthropoda > Arachnida > Ixodida > Ixodidae > Dermacentor > Dermacentor silvarum. The sequence continues at coordinate 15,074,166 of NC_051163.1, forward strand.
CGGACTAAGCCGCTCTGCGCAGACTCGCACTCTCTTCCACGCTCTGTATCTGATAACCGCGCTCCGATTGCATTGATGGCTTTCGCATGATACGGGTATCTGCGCACCCAATCGTCATCGCCGATCGAAACTTGCATTGACGGATGCGCTGCACTCACGGAACTCCACGGAACCAGGTAAAGCATGGGTGCGACAACTGCGAGCATAACAGATCGACTTTTGATAGGTACAAATCCAAATAAGTTTACTTATCTTTTTTTTAAGTTTTTACTGATGTTTAGGCGACCAGTGGTCTTCTGCGCGAGGTTTCTAAGCTGGTGCTAGTCTATCTACGTTCAACATAACGAACAGCGCAGACTACTAGATAAGTGACGCAGCGCACATCTGTCATCCCCGTCGTCTGCGCTATAACGAACTACAGTCTATGGCCCGCGCGTGCTTTCTATGAAAGAAAAGCTAAAAAATTTAACGCCACAACGCGCCACCTATCATCTTAAAACAAACAGCTTTCTTTTACTCTTTCGGCTGTTTCCGTCGTTGATCGTCGGACTCGGCATGACAAAAGTTCGTTCGCTCTCTCTGGCTCTCTATCTCGCTTGTTCGGGCTATTCGCTTGCTGACAATCATCGTCAATGGTTCCTGCACAGTTTTTTAGAACGCAGGCGCCCGTTCCTACGTTTTGCGTCGTCAATCGGGGTAACCGAGCACAGCGAAGGGTGAAAGAGCTTACGCGGAGTGCAGCGGGGGGTGAAAGATGGCGATAGCGAAGAGCGCGCGAGGAGGAGGGTGCAGCGAAACCATGAGGCGGAAAGCGGAGGGTATTGTCAAAGCGTGAGAAGCGTATACATATATATAGTGCCGCGCAACACGAGCTCTGCGGCGACGACCGCTACGAGATTGCGCCAGAGTAGCGCGCCGTCATCTGTTCACCGATGGCATGCGGCGAGCGCGTCCACCGATACCATATATGAAAACAAAGCGCTGCATGAGCGAAGGTCTGTCCGCGGCGGCTGCTATATGAATCGCGCCCACGCGCTGTCTCTCGCGATCTCCCGATTAGTGAGGCAGTCGCGCTACACTTGGCACCGTTCACAATAAGCCGCACGAGACAGATTGCCGCGCCAGCCAATATATCGCGAAATGAAAAGACGTAAAGGGCTGCGCTCAAATTTCGCATCAGGGAGTAATTTGGTACCTCAAGACGTCACTGCGGAAACCCATAGCAGCGTTTTATTGCGACAGCAATTTTACTCGAGGCGAGTTCGTTTGCGCCGTCGTGCTGCCAGGGTATTGACGGCGCATGCGCGGCCACGCGTGTGTGATTCAGATACGCGCAGTGCGCGTTTCGCTGCAAAAACGACGAAGCCAAGTGGACGCACCCATGGATTTTCTTACAATAAAAACTTTTATGGACGTACCGTCACGCTCTGCTCAATCGGATCTGCAGCGGAGCCGAGGCAGCATTCTGCCTTCCACTGCCGACATATGATCATTGTGCACACTAACACAAGCGTTCCTGCTGAGCAGCTGTGTGCATACCACACCGTAGTGCAGACAGCAGTCCGAACGGAAGCGACAGTAAACTTCAAGCTACGAACGCCAACGGTTTTCATTCGATATCAACTCGTACACACAATCAAGGCGCAACGCCTGCAACGCCGCTGGCGGTGCTACTGTTCACGATAGTGTTCTTGCGCCGTACTCAAGTTTTCAGGTGTGTGCTTTTCCTGTTCTCGGTACTTTCTTTGATTATGAACTATTTTTAATTGTAACTTCTTAAATTTAATTCTGGGGTTTTACGCGCCAAAACGACGATATGATTACGAGACACGTCGTAGTGGGGGACTCCGGATTAATTTAGACCAAATGGCGTTCTTCAACTGCACCAAATGCACGGTCATCATCATCATCATCAGCCTATATTTATGTCCACTGCAGGACGAAGGCCTCTCCCTGCGATCTCCAATTACCCCCGTCTTGCGCTAGCCGATTCCAATTTGCGCCTGCAAATTTCCTAATTTCATCACCCCACCTAGTTTTCTGCCGTCCTCGACTGCGCTTCCCTTCTCTTGGTATTCATTCTGTAACCCTAATAGTCCACTGGTTATCCATCCTATGTATTACATGGCTTGCCCAGCTCCATTTTTTTCCTTTTAATGCCAACTAGAATATCGGCTATCCCCGTTTGCTCTCTGATCCACACTGCTCTCTTCCTGTCTCTTAACATTAGGCCTAACATTTTTCATTCCATCGCTCTTTGTGAAGTCCTGAACTTGTTCTCGAGATTCTTTGTTAACCTCCAAGTTTCTGCCCCATATGTTAGGACTGGTAGAATGCAATGATTGTACACTTTCCTTTTCAACGATAGTGGTAAGCTCCCAGTCAGGATTTGGTAATGCCTATCGTACCAATGCACGGTACACGGGCGTTTTTGCACTCCGCCCCCATGGAAATGCGGCCACGACTGTGATTTGACCCTGCGCCCTCGGGCTTAGCAGCGCAGCGCCAAAGCCACTGCACCACGGCGGGTATTTCTGCGAGCTAGGGTGTCCGTACACCCTTACGTTGCAAAGGGTGAAGCAGCATCCTGTATATTATACAGGAACACTAGTTCACGTTAGCATTAGGAGACACCTGGCAGCTGCCATGGCACTTTTTCTACTGCACAGCAGCAGTTGCTTCGCGTGCTGCATCGCGCCAACATGTCGACCCCGCATATTGTTGAATATCCTCCGAGGAGCCTCAGCATAGCGCTAAAGGTTGCTGCCTCTTTCACTGCTTTGCCCGTTGGGTGAAACTGCCTACTCTTTTGACATGCTGAAGAAGCTTCAGTTGTGGATAGGTCAGCAAACAAATTATAAGTTACTTTAGCAATTAAATTATAAGTCAAATAACTTTTTTTTATGTGTGCGTGAATACACTCTCCATGACCAGAACTAAAAGTGAACAAGTGTCGAATAGTGTTCGAGTTTTGTGGGGTCAACAAACCAAAAACACAAACGTCGCAACATCGCGATTCTACCCTGCACGATTGCAACTGGTTAAAACAGACAACCTCATGCTTGTTTCCAGAAACTGGCTGTGTGACAGATCATCAAGACTTCGGCGAACTGGAAATCACTTGCACATTTGTAAACAGCGATGCTACCATTGCAACTCACTATGCACAGCACAGGTGGTAGGGGTGCACACAGCATGCTTGTTCATTGAACACCCATGATATGGCTATACCAGAAAGCCCCAAACCAGCCAGATGCCTACGCCAAAACTGCATTGGGTAAGTTTTGTTCAACATAGCTGGCACATAAGCCTCTCACCATAGAGTGCCACCGCCAATCATTATTAAAAAGCTTTAGTTGAACAGCTGCCTTATCTACAGGGAACAAGAACTGAGCCTGCAAAAATGTTGCTCTCAAAAGAACCTTTATTATTCAATAGAAAGAGAACCATTTAAGCTATGTCGCATCACTGCTTTGTGGGACATTCATCATTGCACCCGATGTGAGGACATTTGACAGCTGAGGTCATCAAAATACGTATTCCACAGTCTGAGTTCAGATAGTTCTGAAGGGGTGTCAAATTTTCAGGTTTTCGTGTAGCATATTACAATAGACTACATACTTTCATCTCCCGCATGCAATAAGTTAGATCATGTAGTCATGCTGGCAACCAGATGAGGAATTGTCTGCCCACTTGACTTTTTTTTTTTTCTAGATGCCCACCAAGGCTCAAAAAAGCACAGTCTAGCCTGATATGCCTGCCAGACAATTAGTAAAGCCAGCAGGCATTGTTCCTGCTCACAATGTGGACCATTATATCACTGGCCAACAGCAGGAAAGGAAAGTTGCTGCTGTGCTGAAAGCATTGCACTCTTCCCAATGTAAACACAGTTGACAAAGACAGGACATGCCAACAGAAACATCATTTATTGGAGCACTGCAAGGCACCACAAAAAGAGAAAATGTCAAATAAAATGTGTGCACAGCTACTGAACCCTGCTCCATTGGCAATAACTTGGCCAAAAGAAGCCAGGTCAGCTAGACTGTGCAAGGTGATGCTTGCGTGACATGCTCCTGCTGTGCAAGGGTTGGCCACACAGTTGACAACACACCTCTCCTCGACGTCAGCGTCAGCATAGCTTTTCTTGGTCCCCAACACCCCCTTGAACCACAGCCTTCTCTTTTTCGCTGCGCCGTACAAAGCCGCTGTGTGTCAGATCGTCCCATGAAACACAGTGCATGAGAGCCATCACACACAGCACACTGCAGAGTCCCTCAGAGTGCCACCAGTGCAGTACAATGGCAACAGCCTCCATTGGCAGCTTGTCAGGTGAAGTGCCCCAATAGCTTGTGCCCATAGTGTGCACGTGCTAGGGGACACCAAGTTCCAGGAACGTCAGGCAGAGCAGCAAGGGTGCTGGGGTCACTGGGCCGAGCCAAGCCGATCCCAAAGCCAGTGGAGTGCCACCTGAGCTTGATTTTGTGCAGCTGATACTAACTCCCCCGCCTGACTTTGCAATTTTTCCAGTGACCATGATCCCCTGCACAGTTGGTCCGACAAAAAATTATTATGGCGCAGCTATAAACAACAAGAAGCAAGAAGGCATTTGAACTTGCAGAATTATACGAGCACTTCCCTACATTATGTTGAGATCAGATTGCACAGATCGTGCTGGCCTTAGCTGCACGCTGACAAACTTGACCAAGAACTACACCACAAGCGCACACAAAAACCTTACAGAAGCCATTGATACCCTGTTTAGCAAACTCTTGGAAACTGACCTTTTGCTAATTTTCCCAGAAAATAAACGAAACTGGCACAATATTACAAGCAATTGAGCTAGACAAAAACAGACTTGATATTCGAAATAGGCACCATAAAATTACATATACCTACAAGTTTCCATCACCATAAACTCAAAAGGAAGTATTTTTTTAATATTTGGTCTATGACCAAACTCTCCCTTGAAACATTTTCTTATAGCTTGTCTTTTAGCCTCAACATAACCCAGTGATAAGCATTTCTCATTATCGATGGCACGCAACAATAAAATTTGTGACAATTTCCTGCACGCTAAACATGGCACAGCTGAAGTTACATTTAGTGAAATGACAAGTTTTATGTGTTACACAGGCATGTCCTTATGCATTGCAACTGTTCTTTCTTTTTTTAATTCTTTTTTAGGTTACTTCATTCATTGTCATGCTATCCACTTTGTTCAATTTCACATTGTTTCAGTGTTATTCCATAACCACTTATTTAATTATGCAGTCATTGGCACTCAAGCACATTTAGTAAGTGCACTTCATGCCTGCTTGTCCATTTATTCACTAACATTTGCCCTCGCAGTTCTCAGTGGATAGCACCCAGGACGCCAACAGACGTGGCAGCCTTTGGACGTGTGTGTCACACTCAAGACAGAACTCACGTGAGCAAGTTGTCGGTGAGCCACATGGCTGAGATGCGGGCACCGTTGACCACATGCTCTAGCAGCCAGCCCACGGCACTGCCCACCACTCTCCACGTCTCGTGCGCCGCTCCCAGCAGACTTGCCATGCACAGCGGGACCCACTCATTGCCCTGCAAGGGTAGTAGCACATTACACATCACTGTTTACAGCTGCTTATGCAACATGCATATTAGCGTTATAGCGTCCCGAAACACCCCGACTATGCAGGCCCAGCACGTGGTGCAGAGGCATTAGTTAACTAATTGAATTTCTCAAAGTAAAAGGCGTCAGAAAAATCGTAAAGTACGACTTAACCACAACCTGCAGACATGATAGCGTCGGATTGTAATTTGAATATACGAGAAAACATAATTCTGTTACGCATAAACTTAAACACAAACTCCCTTTCCAGCATTTCTACCATTCATACAGCGGCGCGCCCGGGTCGGTTTCTTGCAAAAACACCATCCTGATGGTGCTTGCCTCGGCAACGGTGCACCGAGGCGAAAGTGGAGAAAAAAAGAAAGCTGCAGTTGCCGGGAAGCCTGACAAGCAATCGGGGATCTTTGAATGCTATCGCGTTCCACTCTTAAAGGTGAAGTTTAAGCATCCTCCAAATTTCTTATGTAGCAGTTATGTACAGAACAGGCTGCGGGCAACCACAGTACACCAACATGTTAAATAGGTACCAATTGAGAGCTTTATTGTTGCGTATGAGTACACAGAAAAGCTGGTAGCGAAAATAGAAAATTTCGCTGTTAGAAAACAAGACCATGTGGGAAGGAAGGCACAAAACACTTAGTGTAAATAAGTATGAAAAACGAACTCAAATGCGTTCAATACATCCCTTTTCTGCAGCATCTTTTCTCCAGATTTCCCAGATTTGTTCAGCAGATCATAGACAAAAGGTTCTGTGCAATGCAACACTATGTTTGACTAGTGCAAAACAAGAGATGAAAGCAATGTCTGCAACAAAGCATTGGTATAATGAAGCAGCAACTTCACCTTTCTCGCACCCTATGAGGAAGTACATTTCTTTTCTTCATACAATCCGATTTTGTAAGGGCAGGCTGAAAGCAACGTCTGTTCTCTGTGTGCTTTCAAACCGTGCCTCTTAAAACTACAGCTCTTTCAGGTTTGTGCACGGCGTGCATCACTGAGTAGATGCACAAGAAAGAGCAGCGTGCATACCAGTGAAGCCCCTGACTTCAGTCACTGCACAAAGTTTATTGTTAGTGTAGGCTTTATAAGGCTGGGCATTCTGCAGTCTAGACTCCTTTGTAGAAGCAGGGCCCTCTTTCTAAAATCTGTGTTTTACAGAACCTTCTTTTCTGGGCTAACCTCGTGGTATAACGCAAAATGTATCTTCACTACCAGTGCCACATATGAGCACTGCCTTGCAAATAGCTCGGCTTCGAAAACCATGATTCCTGTTGCACTCAATATACTTAGAGCTCAGTACAGTCAAATCTCATTACAATGAAGTTGCGCGTGACCGGAATATACTTTCATTACACTGATATTCGTTACAAGCATGTATTTGTTACATGCTGATATTGGCAAGAGACAGTTCATATTTATTTTGTTAACTAAGATAATTCATTATATTAGTGATCATTATGTCAAAGTTTGACTGTATAATAATTCCCTATTTTTACCTGGTGCAAAGTTTTCCTATGATCATGAAGGTAGGGACTTCTCACAGCACTGTGCCCGTCACCATCAGCGCATTCATCATGGCTCCGCAGTGAAGTGCTCACGATAGCCGAAGGTAACCAAGCTTACGTAAAGCAATGACAATTTAACGTACACATAAAAGCTGTCCACGAAAAGCCCACGCTCAGGTACCGCCGCATGAGCTTGTGCAGCGTGCCATTGAAATGCAAACACAAGAGCAGCAACAGCAGCACTCACCCAGAGAAGCAGGCTGTGTGTGTGAACAAGCAGTTGCGAGCGCAGGGGTTCACTGGCCGTCCACACTGCCACGGTCAGCTCTGCAAGCTGCTCCCATGCTTTCTCCAAGGGGGGACCCAGCCGACGGCTAGCCTCTGCATACCACACTGGCAGCTTCTCGGCAGCCCACCTGCAAAAAGACACATGGTCACTTTCCCCTTCATGGTATGAAAAGGTACGAATTGCAAAAGACTGCTAACTAGGGCTGGTTGGTACATGCTCTTGCTATAAATAGAGTAACAGCGCACACAACAAAATAAGCGGAAGGAAACAGGTTCCCATTTATTTGCTTCCTGTACGCATCCGTTTCCCTCCATTCGTCCTATCTCACGTGCTGTTACTCTATTTAGATACGACATCAAGAGGCAGGCGTACAAAGCATAGACACAAGAGAAGCAAGAAGAGCAACAGAGGTGCCGACTGGGGACAAAACATAGACACAGAAGATACAAAAAGGACCACACATTCATGGTCTTCCTGTCTGTCAACCATAACAGGTAAGCAAGCTTATCAGTCCAAGGAAAACCCTCCTCGCTCTGTCACCAATCTCTAACCCCTTCAAGTGACAATTAATTCTGTCCAGTGACAATTTAGCTGTGTCGAAGTTCTTGCATCTTCAGAATCATGAAAAGTGTACAGCTACAAAACAGACTAGGAATTTTCAATTCTTCAGTGAGTGTTGTCATGTTTACAGAACGTCGGCTTGATGCAAGAACTAAATACTGCGATGTAAGATATGAGAACATCAACTATTTCTTGCCTAGAATGCTTGGAAAGCACCTATCCAGCCACTTGAAAAAATAAGTCTGATGTAAAACATTGTGAACAACAGTTAACGAAGTGAACCAGCTACATGATGACAAGCTAACAAGGAGAGCAAACACCCATCCATCTTCCTTCCAGCGCACTTTAGTAAAAATGTGTTACACATATTATTCAAATTTGTAGCACATACACGATTTAGAAGTGTTCCAAGTTGTATATAACAGCATTTACATATCATTATTTTCAACAATGCTTTTGCTTTTCATGCACTATCTTGACATGCACAATTGTAAGCACAGCACATGGAAAAGGTTAACTTCACAACAAATATCCTCAGCTTTCTGTGTAGTCTGGCCTCACACCAGTGTCACTCTGCAAGACAGTGGGAATGCACTCACGTAGAGCCCTGGTGCAAGTAGATGGCCGCCTCTTTGGACCCCTTTTGCCAAGCTGACAGCACGCCAGTGTCTTTCAATACGGCATGCGTGCCAGAACCTGAACAGAACACACATTCACATTATGCAGCACTTTTTTTAAACGCAACCACTGTATTCACAAGCTATGGTGTCCCCTTTTTCAGGATTCTTCAGTTGTGCACGTGCTCATTCAGTCACGTTAAAAAAGATGCTGTTAAGACAAGTTAACAACATGTTTGTTACAGCTTACATATGAAACAAAACTTCCACATGAAAACCAAAACACAATTACTAACCTAAGTTAGAAACCTCACTGAGTTAGTTCACACTGACAATTTGTGAAGTACAAAACAAATAACATGGCTGGCGCAAGTTCACAAATCCAGTATTAGCTGCCAATTTCAGTCATTAATGCATATGCATATATCAGCTTCGCAAGGCATTGAAAAGTGTACTTTTTTGTGAGGACCTTCAGAGCGATCTCGGCGCACTGCACAAATAAAATTTACCTGTCTGTTTTTCATAGTTTCTTGGTTGTGTGCACACCTGAGCAACTGCATGGCTTTCTTTTTTTAAATATTCTTACTGTGTAGCTCTTTCCTTCTTTATTCATTACGTGTTCTGTACTAACCTCTGTTCAGTACATATTTATTTCTACAGCAATGTCTCAGAGTCAATAAAGCTTCCAAGCACACTCAAGCCATGAGCAAAAACTTCTCACCAAGTGTCTAGCTATTCGTTAGAGATGAAAATTTCGGATCCCTAAGAATTGTTACAGGGGAAAAAAAAGGTGCCTGCATCCAGGTTCCAATCCTCTGTAGCCTTGCATATGTGGTACCCTGCAAGACTACTTGTAAAAAAACGGCCCTAATTGTCACAACGTGCCTCCGAAACAGCCTGCCCTACTACTGTCACAATATGTCACGGCACTATTTAATGAAATATATACATTTTGTTAAATATACCTGCCACTAGCCACAATGGCAATAGGGTCCAACAATTATTTGAGTATGTGAAGTGAATTTTTTGGCAGAAGTAAAGAAATATACTGCAATTATCATTAGAGTTAATAATTCGCTTCATGTATTGCAAACTGCATGGCGACGCGTTGCACCATCCAAAAACAGTTTGAACCATCTGGAACAGCCACACTACAGTGCACACTCACAATTACATCTTACCTTTAAATTATCAGCAACTGTGCTCCTATTCCATTCATAGCTGTTTAGGGTAACCTCACCACTAAACTCATGAGAGTGCAATTGTTTTAATATTGTTTGCAAGCAGATACTTCACAATTACCACTGACATTAAATTACATGCAAAGACTTATTTGCAATGAAAATCATGTCAAATCTCTGGTCAAGTAACAAAGTGACAAGCATTCCAAATCACAGAGCCCAGATTAAAACTGCATAGTTGCAACGAAACTTATAGTCTTTAATTTAGTGAATAAATAAAATATGACCACATCTACCACAGAAAACAATGTTGTTGTTGCTCCAAGTGAATCCGCCATACTAACAGCCAATGAAAAACACTTACGCTCGAAGCGTCCACCGTGCTGTAGCCGGACATCCCAGAAGATGACACCACCAACACCCAATGCAAGGGTGGCTAGTAGTAGCCGAACCCACGGGAAGCCCTGGCCACCCATCTTGCGCTCAAGTACCTGCATACCAAGCAGTGCAATTCTCAAGCAACACAGGAGTAACACTGAAGCAGAACTGGGGCAACCGTGGAATACCCTTTAAGCATAGCATAGAATGCTTACTGGCAGCCCCAACTAAGTTTTATCTACACTTTTGTAGGATCTTGGCAAATAAGATGTATTATTGGCCAAATAATGGGTCAAAAAAATTATAATGAGAGATCTGTGCCGCTCAATGAACTGTCGACTGACCTTTCGACATCCACATTCCCCAAGGCTAGCTTTCTTAAGCTCTCCAGCACAATCAACGTGCTCTCACACACAAGAAAAAGCTTTTTTCTTTCTATTTCATGATACAGTGATCTCCATACCAATGCATCCTTGAATCCAGTGGTGCAACACTCCTTATGGCTGCCCCCATGTACTCGAAGAATTGCACATTAAATGTCTTTCAAATAAACCTGAGGGGGGGGTATTCTGTAAGTGTCCACCTAGTGGACATGTCCATTTCGTCTGCTGCTGAAATGCTGAATGGCTGTGGTGCCTGACTCCTGCGGTAGTGCACCCCAGCCCAGCCAAGCAGAGCTTAAACAGCAGACGAAATGGACATCTCCACTAGGTGGACACTTATAGAATACCCTTCCTGGACTCAGACACTTTACTGGTGGCCGTTTTTGGCATCTGATGTTTACGAAAACACCAGGACCTTATACACACACACACACACACACACAAGCAGAAAAACAACAGAACATACAACACGTACCTTTCAACCCAATACTACCACCAAATTGACAGACATCTGAAAGCCAGCCTCTTTATCCTGTTCGACAGTCGCAACTGCTAGTCACATTCCACGGAAATTTGTCACATAAGGAAAAGAAAAAAGAACGCAGTTTTCTCGCCACCTGATGATGACGTCACAAGTGAAAAAATAAATCTGGTAAACAAAGAAAGTGATCACATGGGCATGAGGCAGAAGACTTGAAAACACCACAGGGTAAAGCCAACATGCCTTACAGCTGACAAACCGCAATTTTCCTGGTACAGGTACACACAAAGAATTGTATCTTTTTTTTTTTTTTTTGCACGCGGAAAACGGCATAGAATGAATCTACATAACGTAAAAAACAAAGGAGAGAGAGAGAGAGACAAAGCAGAAGGACATGGCGAAAGAACATCACAACGAAGGCTATGCGCGCACCGCTTGGCTTGCTGCCACAGAACAACTGCAGGGGCATCACCGAGACGCGACAGGAAAGAAACACAGCACAATATTTCCAACATTTCCGTACGCCACAGGAGCCGCAGAATATATATTCTTTCCCTCACTGCTACGTACCCTATGAAATACGGGTGCTTTGCGGAGAAGCAACACCGCGCTTTCGCAGAGACAATCGGCGCGATCGCGAGGATCGTGTACGCACTAAGTTCGATCGAAGGAGGCAAGGGCACCGATATCGGTAGGGCGGCGACGATTGCGAAAACCCGAATCGCCTGCGACCACTGAGCGCATCGCAAATACTGACCTTTTCTTATTTTTCCTCAGGGCATGCGGCAGCTGCCTTCGGTAGTCATCGGGGCCCGGGGCTCGCAACTGCGGCGATCTCCGTCACCCGGTTCCGGAGAACAATTAAACACACACACACACGCTTCGCGGAGCGCGACTTCGAGAACACCCACCGCGATCAGCCCCCACGGCGCCCGCTGGCCCGCTATCGACCACACAGCAGTACGCCCCGCAGCAGCAGCCGGCGGACGGCCTGCGACGACCCCGACGACGCGCCGAGGCGGTGCTGCCATCTGCGCGCGCTCGTTTGTTTACAATTTGTTCCACCATCCTCCACATCCCTTGCCGCATAGAGTTTCTCACTATAATGTGAAACTCTATGCCTTGCCGTATGTCCACCGGTAGTCTGTAGTTGCGAAATCAGCTTTATTAGAATCGCCCGAACAATCTTTGCGAGCTAGCTGACCTTGACGCCATCTATCAGCAATAAATAAAGCTAGTCTAACAGCAGCCACGAGAAGCATTGCCTCTGGGATCGGCATTAGACGTCTTAGTTCACTAAAATAATTAATTACGGCAGGTGCCCCAGAGAAAACCTATGCGGCCACCACTGCTGACCTTGACGCAGATTACGAGCTCAAAATAAAATAACGTGGTCTAACAACAGCCACGCGAAGCACGGCCTCCGAAACCGGCGTTAAATTTCTCAGTTCAATTTTCGATGCAAGACAGGCGCAGGAAGCCTACTGATAAAGTAGGTGTTCTGAGGGAGAGCGTAGAAGTTCTACGCGAGAGAGGAAACGGGACTTGGCGCTGCTGCTTGCTGGTTTAATTGCTGGTTCTATGCAACCTTTCTGCCGTTCTCTAGGGTCGCCTCGTGCAGAAATCTCGGAGGACACGCGTCTCGTTCATAACTTCAGCCAACTTGTGATAGAGTGAGTGCATTCATCGAACGTGTACCCGTCTCGATGTGGCCACCGCCGACTGCCACCGTACGGTGTCTAGAAGCCACCGTAGCCACCGCGAAGGCGTTGAGTATCACCGGTATCGCATCGTAAGTGGAGGGGAAAAACGAGATAACAAAAACGTGGAGTGAGACCCGGAAAAGCCTACGACAGACAGCTCGGGCCGCTCGGGTCAGTGAACCAGCCCCGTCCTGGCTTCTTAGGTGCGATCCGCGTGAAGGAGGAAGCGTTAATATCAGGACGGCGAACGGGCGCAGCTCGGCCTACGCTTTCAGTCGCCCGTATGGTCAGCGGCGAGAAACGGTGCGAAAGAGATCGACCGTGACTAAAAAATCGCTTTTTTTTTTTTTTTTTACTTTTTTCGTTGTTACGTCCACCAAACCGTGGGCGCACTTTCGGTTGCTCCACGTTTAATGGGCTGCCAACTACGACGTCACGTTCAGCGACAAAAACTAAGTGCGAAAATTACACTCTCTGATGCGAGCCCTAATAGAAATCTGGCGCCATATTTAGCAGGAAATTAAATGGACACATGCGGGAGCAAGCTTTAAAGGGACACTAAAGCAAAACAATAAATCAATTTATACTGATAAAGTATTCTTCGAAATCTCTGCTGTCGTTAATTACACTGCAATTGGTCAATTATTAGAAGAGAAAATGAAGGTCAAGGTTAATTTTTTTTTTATTTCGCGCGGAAACCCTGACGTCAGCACTTCAGTGTGACGTCACGACTTCTAAAGTTATTTTTTGTATTTGGGCCACGTTGGCTCAGTAAAAGTTTGCGAAACTTGCCCATATTCAGTCTTGGGCTCCTTTAAAACACAATGGAGTCAATCTTTACCACTAAAGGATTAACTGGGTCCTAGAAGACGCTTTCAAAATCCATGACGTCACGGTGAGCTGGTGCGGGAAATTGAAGGAGGCGTCGCCACTCGCCTTCTGTGTTTTTAGTTTCTTTCTGGCTTACCAAGCGGCTTCTCGCGGTAAGAGTGGTGTTTTCGGTGTTTTGGACGGGTAATCTACTGATACAGAAGAAATCATTTTCCTCTTTAGTGTCCCTTTAAACTGCACATTCGTGACAGCAAGTGGAACTATCGGAAGCAGAAGGGACCATTAATAATGGCACACTGCAGGCATAAATATAGGCTGATGATGAGTCCTCTGTAGACTGTTTATTGTTCCTGTCAGGCTCCACCAATATTTCATTCAAGATTTTTTTTTTTCTGCTTGTCTGCTACAGTCTCAATGCATTATAAATAACCTTCTTCGTACAAACTGCAGTTACAAGTTGGTGCTTAATGCATGGTTTAACATTATCTACATTATATTTTTCTGCAGATGTCGTGTCTTGCAGATACCAGTTTCAGTACATTTCACTCGCACCCAAATAATTCCAGATGAAGACAAGCATGGAAAAAATGTATACGTGCACGGAAGCTAAACATTTTGATAGAATTACTTGTGTGGTTGGGTTAATTAATTACAATAATGTCTCTGAGAAAAACATATGGTATTTATTAAAACCAACATTTTGGGTTTATCAAGAACTTTTAAGAAACTGCACCCCGCTGCCATCTGTATTTTAACCCCCGAGGAAAGAATCAAGTGGGCCTCAAAACATTGGTTTTAATAAATACAGGCGAACATTGTAATAACAATGCCGCACGTATCAAAAACCACCTTCACTATATCTAAATGTTATAAGCATATACTCGTTACATGCTGATATATTTACTATGTTATATCCATGCTCATTAAATTGAGGTTTGACTGCATAACTATCTTGACACTGTCTGCTCGGGCCTAGTTAATTTTTTATGAGTAAAAATGGACTACAGCATATCCCAGAAGAGCAATAGACTGAACTTAGGAAGTTTCAAAAGCTTTTGTTAAACCAGAATGGCCAAATATGCAATAAAATGCTTTGGAACCCGTGACATCATGCTGATGTACTGGCTACGTCATGTTAGTTACGTGGATTTTGCAGGGTTTGTGTGGGGAGCGTGAGAACATGGTGGATCCCGGAATGCTAGTTCGGATCTCAATTTACCAAAGCTGCTATTTTCTTAATGGTACTTGCAAAAAATGATATCATATTTCACCTAGCTTCTATTTGCCTTTCATCAAAAAAAAGCATTAGTAACAAATTTGTAGTTCTTGAAGTTCTCTCTTTGCACGCTCCAATAAGCCAAGGCTGCCACCACTGATACAAAAGTGCCTTGATTTTTTTTTTTTTTTTTAACAATGACCTCACAACTTTTATGATTGGTAATGCGGAACACTACTACAAGCCTTTTTTAGACTGATACATGTAGCAAGCTGTAGTCATTTTGCATGCAATGGCAACATCAGCAAAAGCGTCACACTGAGACCACCATTATTCCAGGATGCACAACAAACTAGAATGTAGTAATGCAGACAAGAAGAAACAGTGCAAAGCAACTCACACTTAGGCTTAATTGAAGTTTCTTAGCGTAGTCAATGCATAACCAGGTGCCAAGAACAGTTTGGGTCTAAGATGATTTGTCTGAGAATGAATTTAATTTGATAGTCGGGTTAGCACCCCTAGGCTGCACACAGCTACGGCTATGAGAGGCACTTTGGTGGAGGGCTCTAGACTAATTCTAAACACCCCATGGTGTTTGACATGTAGCCAAAGCATGGTGCACAAGTGATTTTGGATTCTAGCCCCATTGGCATGCAGCCATCACAGCAAGGAACCAACCCACAACCTCATGCGCAGCAGCGGAATGTCATAGCCGACAAGACACCACCGTGAGTAAAATTTACTTAGGTAGTCTTTAAGACAGCAGGCCAAGGAAAGCGTAGGCCAAATTGTACCTTTAATCGAAATGTATAAATGATGAGGAAAAGGGAAATGAAAGTGGACAAAAAGACAACATGCCACCACTGGTAGCCCAACACATCTGTTCAGCTAGCCCTGCATTTCCCCCTTATTCCTTTAGCTCACTTCAAGTAAGCACTGTGCAACTAGATGCCAAACGCACTCTAGCCCCAAGATGAAGTGTCTGCGAATGAATCACACCAGCGCCACGCACCCCCTAACATATGAAGCATGGGAAATGCACCTTCTCGTTTTGCTTTTTCAAGTTCAGATTTCATACCAGTGCAAGGGTACACAAAATTTCCCGGAAGCTCACTGCTCGCCTCTTGCTAATTACCTGGCACTGGGTGAGGGCGTCCTTGAGTGCAGCCTCCGATGTCGGTGTGGTGGAGCGCCAGGAGATCAGGGTGGCCTGCAGACGACGCTGTGTCGGGCGAGGCAAGTGGCGCCAGGCGTCCTTGGTCTCCAGGTGCTGCAGCAGCCGCGTGGACTGAGGCGCTTGGCGCTCGAAGAGCTGCCGCCACACGGATAAGCACTCAGGGTCCCGGCAGAGGCACTCCTCCAGACTGGTCAGGAGCTGCACGGCACACCAGGAAACCAAGGTTGTCATGTGGGCTTGGAACGTCATCCAGAAGCCGTTCAGCTTAGCGCAACTGGTACACAGACACAGTGGAAGAACAAGATATGCACTCTTCTGTGTCCTTGTACTATACACCCTGTTACCAACTCCACGCAGGGCAGTGAAAACTAGAGGTAGTGTCATCAATCACCGCCCGTCAACATTGTAACATAAGCAGAAAAGAGAACCAGTGAAAAATGCTCCTCCATTGTCTTCCCTTTAACCACCCACCTTGCAACATTGGTTGAATGGAAGTGCCAGTGTGTACAGTGGACAAGTCCTCTACATTACAGCAGGCTCTCATTACTGAGCAGCTAACGTGAGACCTAGCTTCCACTGCATTGCATGTAGTTGGAGAGACAGAGCATAATTGCACTACGTTGAGTGCTTTCATGACCAGGCAGAGGCTGCAAAATGGGAGTGGGGTTAGCCTTGGTCATGGTAGGCGCAGAGCAGAACAGTAGTTTCTAAGTTGGCAAGGAAGCACATTTTCAGGATCACCAATGTCCTCTCTTTTAAGGAACCCGTTGTCAGAATTTGCCACTTCCATCTACAAAAAGTGTTCTATAGTTGCACCCACTTACATGCATTTAACTCTGGTATTTGAACTCGGCTTCTGTATCAATCACTGGTAATAATCCCTTTAAAATTCAGTGCAGTTCAAGCACCCATATTGCGAGAATACTGTCTAAATACAAGTAACACACTTCCTTATGATGGCAACATGACCCTAAGATATATACACAAATGGCTGAACCGTTTGTCACAGTATATTTACTACTTACAGCATATTACATGCACTTTTCCATCGTTACACCTTGTTCTTACTCTAAAATTTTTAATTTGCCTTTGTATCAAGCATGCACTGCAAAATGACATAGCAGATGGGAGAGTGTTGAAAGGCCTCAGTTAGACTGAAAAAACAAACAAACAAAAAGGAAGATACACAGAACAAAAAGGAAGATTACAATACATCCACAAAATGCCAACTATCGGCAGTTATCACTTCGAACATTGCACCACTGCTCAAGGCTCAACTCGTCTTAGATAACATGTTGGAGGTCAAACAAAACAGAGGGCGATAGACCTGTTTACCAGCTGAGGGAGGTTATCTAGATCCCCAAAGCACTGCACAGAATCTGTCCTGGCCGTCTGTTCACGGAGCAGCGGATGTGAGAAATGCAGCGGATGTGAGAATCCTGTATCAATAACACTGCATTTCTCCACTTATGCATGCCTACCTACTAGAAGAGCAGGATGATAGTACACAGCATTGTGTTATGCTGATTTGGAGGAATCATGCAAGAAGTAAACAGTCAAACCTCGTTATGAGAAAACAGGATATAATGAAATAAACTTTAATAAAGGATAGAATGAAGTAAGTGAAATTCCCCTTGAAATCCCCAGAGAGATACATAGTGCAGTGCGTGTAGTATTAGATATAACATATAATGAATATAATAAAGGAATTCTGGCTCCTCCAACTTCATTATAACGGGGTTTTACTGTACATATATTTCACTTTGCTGCCTTATAATAAGTGTGCTCATTGTCAATAGGGGCACTTGAATAAGGCCAGCGGTCATCAAACTCTCACCAGCTGCAGCTTCAAGCTTGTGGCACATTTTTGCTTTGAAAAACAGTCACCGATAGTTTGAGGGGTTTCTCACGTCATTTGTTTTGAATTTTCATATCATATTTGCTACTGTACAGTTCATGCTGTACAGAATTGATGTACTAGTATTTCCAGTGAAGAAGTCTAGCAGATGCAGGCAGCTGCAATGACCATTCTGGGATTATTATGCTAGGTAACAATGAAAGATAAGGTCTGGAATAACGACACCCAAGGAATAGTCTATGTTACAGACATTGCATCCAAGGTTCAAGAGGGAAGATAGTTCGGTCATGTAATAGAAAGGTATTAGGGTTGTGACAGCCAGAAGGTGACAACTACAGTTGCAACAGGAAATAAGGTTTGTTTATGAAAAGGCAGTTGTGGGTTCTTGGTGTCTCACAGGAGACCAACCACCGCGGGTTCGAGCTTAGCGAGCCACAGGGCCGCGTCAGCCGTCGCCTCCAGCACCGCTCGCGCGCGAGCTCAGAGGCCGCAAGGGGCTACCGAGCGACGCACGCAAAAACACAGTAAAGCCCTGAGTTGACGGAAACCGTTTACTGAAACCGTCGGCACCAGCACTGCACAAACGCCCGCACGGAGGGGAGCCAAAGGGGTCCCGCACCAGGGCGAAAATACAATAACAGGCGCCTATAGCACGTCGCGGCGAGAGCACAGGCTCAAGCTGGGACACGCCGCTAGGAAAAGTCCCGGCGGCTATGCTACTTGCTCTGGCGATAACCAATGGGTCAACTCGCGAGAGCACGGGCAATATCCTTCGGCTTAGGCTTTCGGCAAGTGCGGCTCGGCGAGGTACGACCTCGCGCGAGCACTAATGGCACCGCTCGTCGGCTTAGCGTCGGGAAAGGATCAGCACAAAGTACGCGCTCCCCGCACGGGCAAAGGCCACGTGCGCGAGCTCCAGTCCTAGTCACAAAGGTGTCGGCGGACGAGAGGAAAGCATGAACGTACCGTGCGCTGGTCCCGGAGAGAAGTCCACGCTTCCCCGCTAGCGGCCGACCACCGGCCGCGTAGTGACGTCAGCGCTCCGCCCCCACCGCCAACCGCCGCGTGCGCAGCGCCACCGCGGGAACCGGTTAGGCGGCGTGGGCGGAGAAGGAGGCCAGCGGGGAACGATGGCGAGGGATGGCAGAGCAGGCGAAGCGCGCGCGATCATGCCGGCGCAACCCTCAATCCCCACATCCTCCTCTCCTTAAATGCCCCCCTACCAGCCTGGCGAAACAGCTAGTAGGGGCTTATGCATCAAAGACAATTGAGTCTTTCATGCACAAGCTAAATGCTAACCTCAGCCCAGCAAGTACTCTTAAAACACCGCGTTCCGACATATAAAACAAAACACTTTCATGCACTATAAAAATAATAATTATATACAAGGATCGTGGGAAAATAAAAAATTAAACTGCTACGCTCTATAATACAAAAAAAAAATTGCCGCGAGAGGGGGGAGAAATATTAACAAAATAGTCGGCCGCTGGCGCGGGACAGTGTCCAAGGTGCGAAGGGGAAGCGGCGCGTAAAGTTCTGTGGCTAGGGGCGGTGGCCGAAGACGTAGGAGTCTCGAGGGCAGTCTCGATTGCAGGAACGGGCTCACCGTTGGTAGATCGGAGTTGTTGCTTTCGTGGTGGTGGCGGTCCCGAACTCCAGCCGGATGGGGCAGGACACTGCCGGGTCAGCTGGCCACGCCGCCGGAGCCAAGATGAAAGGGGCAGCCACAACCGTGGCTGCAAGGCGTTCGCACGGCGGCGGCGACTGCAGAGAGCTGGTCTCTCGGTCTGACGTCAGAGGGTCAGTGACCCCGTCCACCTTCAGTGTCCACGATGGTCCGATGCTGCAGTTGGTGCGACTTCTGGTTGCTTCGAAGAGCAACAGGCACCACGCACGCACGCGCACACACACACGCACGCACACACTCCTTGCGGTTTTCACCGTGGCTGCGCAACACTCCCAAACACCGCCATGCTCATCGCCGTACACAACGCGCCGCGCCATAGAAGGCGCAAAGCGTCCTTCGTCCCCCTCACACCGACGAGTCAATGGGACCATTGTCCTCCCCGCGCCTGACAACCGCGCAAATCAACAACCCCCTTCTCGGCAAAGAAAAAAAAAAGGAAAAAGAAAAGAACAAGAAAAAAAAAATCTTCACCGTCTACGTACAAGAAAAAAAAAAAAACACGTAATGAATTAAACTATAAGGCTGTACACGCGAAAATTAAACACAACTTAAAAAAATAGTACACTCAGCCTGCGTACTTTAAAAAAAAAGGAAAAAAAAAAATGCACACTGTTAAAACACTACATAAACACACTTGCAATACACTGGGCTGGGACTAGCTTCTTTTCGTGCACTGGCCGCAAAGAAGCTAGCCCACTGAGTCTACGCATTTTACTGAGGGCCTTCGGTTGCGGAACAGTCCGTCGTCCGGCGCGAAATCACACAGGTGACCGCTTCCTCAGATTGTACCGGTGCGTGGTCCGAATGCGGTCCGTTGCTCCGGGTGTGCCCCGTTGCTTGCGCGCAATGCCACTGGGCACTGGCGCAAGCTCGTCGGACCGTGACGCAAAGGCCTTCAGGTCGGCGATATGGGCACGGCTGAGTTTTCCCGAAGAGGGATCCTTCAGCAAGTACGCGAGTGGAGACCAAACTTTCTCTACTCGGTACGGACCCAGCCACTTAGGAGCGAGCGAGGCTGAGAACCCCTTGGTCGCATCGCTAAGAGCGTGGTTGCGCTTCAGGACAAGATCACCTACCTTAAATGAAAGATGGCGATGCTTCCGGTCGTATTGAGCCTTCTGCTGGGCCCTGGCCGACGCCAAACTCTGCCTTGCTCTACAGAGAGCCCGACAAAGCCTGTCCCGAAGTGCTGAAGCGTAAGCAGAACAGTCTGCCGGCGCTTCCTCGTCCCCGAGCTGGCATTGCATGACACTGGTCACCGGATTAGCCAACTCCCTTCCAAAATTGAGAAAGGCGGGAGAGAAACCAGTTGAGCGATTCTCGGAGGTTCGGACTGCGAACGCGAGCTCACTCAAGTGGTCTGCCCAATCCTTTTGACGTTCGGCAAAGGCCGCTAACATTGGTTTAAGAGTTCTATTGAGTCTCTCCGTCAAATTGGACTGGGGATGGTAGGGCGAAGTGGTGCAGTGATTAATTCCCAGGGAACGGCACGTAGCACCAAACACCCGAGCGGTGAAATAGGACGCGTTGTCCGTAATCAGTCGTTTCGGAAAGCCGAACCGACAAAACACTTCCTGTAGCCTTTCCAGCACCGCTCGCGCTGTCACTTTACGAAGCGGAAACAGTTCCACCCATTTAGAAAAATGATCAACGACTACCATCAGGTGTGTGAACCCCTGCTTACTCCTGGGGAAAGGCCCCATAAGATCGCAGGTGGCCACTTGCCACGGACGCTCACTGTCGATTGGTTTCATCAGCCCGGGCGGCTTGCCACCCCTTGATTTCACCATTTGACAGACATGGCAGGAACGGCAATAGCGAAAAATGTCACGCTTTATGCCAGGCCAGGTCACAGTTTGGCTTAGTTTCGCAAAAACTTTAGAGCCACTCAAATGACCGGCCAAGGGTTCGTCATGAGAACATCGCAACAGTGCGCTTCTCAGACTTTTGGGGATAACCACCTTAAACGGGTCCACAGCGTCATCATCGGTGGCTATGTATTTCAGCAGGAGCCCATCATGATCCAGCAAATATAAATCCGCGGGGGACTCAGCGACACACGCTGTTTCCGGCCCCCCTGCGCCCGCCGCAATACCAGCAGCGTCTCGGCGCTCCGTCTCCCTGAGACCGTCGCTCACTCCGCGACAAAACGGATCAATTTGCTGGGCCTTCAGTAGCTCTTGCCTGCTGAAAGCGATTCCAATTCTCCCAAAGGGGAGGTTGGTCTCGTCCCCACTCAGGACTGCAGCCATCGGCGTCATGGGTTCGCTTTCGAGAAGCTCCCCCGCACACACGCTTTCCGGCGCGCTGCTTGCCTGGAGCGCGGAGAAACAGGTTTGCCCGCTTGCGGACTCGCCTCTCTCTCCGCTCGTTTCGCCCCCGACGCTAGCTGGCGCTAAGGCACCGGCAGCGGCTGTTGTACCTGGAGAAAAACTCTGGGTGGACAATGGGGCACGAGATAGCGCGTCAGCTACCACGTTAGCACTTAGATGTAGTGCCTCTTCGTGCCGTGTCGCTCTATCCCACTGGGGATTGTGAGTCGACAAGCGCATAGCGCAGGGGCTTGCCCCTGAATTCTGCGCGCGACACGGTTCGTGCCGTGCCTCTCGATCCCAAAGGGGACCATGAGCGGGCGAGCGCGAAGCTCGGGGGCTTGCCCCCGAACTCGGCGCGCGACACGACTCCGACGCCTCATCTGCACAGGCAGAATCGGACGCCGGCGGGCTGATGAACGGCTTTAGCAACGTGAACTGACCGTCGCGATAGCCGCCATTCGCAATGTCCACAACGATCCCAGTTTTAAGGAGAAAGTCCCTGCCGAGAATCACAGGAACACTGAGCCCTGGGAGATGAACGAAACGCGTGCGTCTCATTCGCTCTCCCCACCTGACAGTCAGCCTTGCGGCGCCAGCCGAATGGGCCACGCCTTTCGCAAGATTGAACGTCGTTCGGCAGTCCCGCAAGCGCACTGCGTGCTTTTGCAAGTGGGACAAAACCTGTTCGCCGAACAACGAAGCGCTTGCGCCCGTGTCCAGCAGCGCCGAAAATTCGCGGCCGGCAATGGTCACCGGAATAAACGGCGCGTGCGTACAACCAACCAAGCAACACAACCTGCTCGGTACGCCGAGGGAACAAGCAAAGGTTCGGTCACTCGTGCCTTCGCGAGCGACCTGCTATCCCGTTTCCCGGCCTTCCAGGAGACCGGGGCGCGGTGCAATCCCTTGCAATGTGCCCTCGTTGTTGGCAGCGAAAACAGCGTACTCCGCCGCGGTATCTTTCCCGAGGCGGAGCAGCCTCAGCTCCCTGCCGGGGTCGGCTCGCCGCTTGGCCAATGGGCCGATAACGAGCGTTTCCCTCCGCGATGCGCTGGGTCGAAAAGCGTCCCTGCGCATGCGTTTCGGTCGGTGGCTCAGCACAGGCTGCCCGTCTCCCGTGCGTGTAGGGGTCGAGAGCGCGCGCGCTCAGCTCCCAAACACACCCGCTTGCAGCCGCAAAGGCAGCTTGGCCGGGTTGTTGCCGTTGGGGAAAGGGCTCAGGCCCTCTCCACGCGCAGCTCGGCTCAAGGGCCTCGCTGGCGGGCGGCGGTGGGCGATAGGCGCGCGCGGCGATAATGTCGCCTTGAATGCGCTTTGCCTCGGCGGCTAATTCCTCCAGATTTCGGAAGCGGCCGCCGCGCAGGTACGCCGAAAAGGTCGGATGTGCCTGCCTGATCACCCGTTCGACGCGTTCCTCGTTCGAGGCATTGGGCTCGGCGACTAAGAAAAGGTCTTCCATCGCCCGTACGTACTCCTGAAGCGACTCATCAGGAGCCTGTGTACGTAGCCCAAGCTCTCGTCGCATCCTACTCTCGTAGTCAGCGGGTAGGAATTCACGCAGGAATGCCGCGCGGAACTCCTCGAGGGTTGTTGCACGGTGTCCGGAAAGCCTGTACCACCTAGCCGCCGAGTCAGTGAGTGCAACAGGGACGACGCGTCCGAGTACATCCTGATCGTTCAAACCCAGAGCTCTCTGGTAGCGTGCGAGGGAGTAACAGTAGTCCCTGGCACTAAGCAGGTCACCGTATCCGCTGTAGGTCGGGACTGCCAACCGTACAGCGGGGTGAGCGCATTTCGGAACAGCCGACAGCGTTTTAACTGCCCCAGAGAGCGCCTGGATCATTTCGGCGGCATTATGCAACAGCGTCTGTGCGCCTGCTCCAAAGGGAGCCGTTGGCGCGTTAGCGGCGCGATCGAGCAAGGATGAACTGACGTCCAGCTCGATCAGTGGCGCGGTTTCCACAGGGATACCGGCCGGCGCGCCGCCGTCCCCAGAGCAAAAAGGGCTCCTAGCGGGGTGCGCCTGCTGTCGTTCACAGCTGCCACTTGAGGCAGCTATACGTGAATTGCTTAGGCCGCTTGCAGCCAGCGTTGACAAAACAGGCGCGTGCTCGATCGGTGTGCCACTGGGCGCCACCGAGTGTACTCCAAAGGGAGACGTATGAGCGGAATTCGTGGTCGCCGTGATTGAAGGTTCCCCACAGGGGGCCGCGGCATACCACTGGTTTTGGCTGTTCAATTGACAAGCAGCCAACGGGCAAAAGTCGGAGAGGGCTAAGGCCCCGTTTCCGCGCTGCGCTCCGTTTACTCCCGAAGGAGTCCATGATCGGGAGCGCTGCGACATCGCACTGCTTGGCATTCCAAAGGGAGCCGTGGCAGACGAATGTGCCCGTGTGCACTGTTCGGAGAGGGCTCTGGCCCCGTTTTCAAACAACGCTACTGCTCCAAAGGGAGCTGGTACGTAGCGCCTCACGTTGCCGTCCCCACAGGGGGTCGTTACAAGCGAGGGTGCAGGAGTGCGCTGCTCAAGGGGGGCCCTGGCCCCGTTCTCGAGCAACGCGGCGTCTGCTAGCACTAACAAAGGACAAAGGTCACTACGCCTAGCAGACATAACGCGGCGAGTCCAATTCGCTAAGGCGTATTGACTCGGCTAAGCACAGACAAAGGCTTAATGAGCCTTTGAATCCGCGTTGGGCGCCAGTGTGGGTTCTTGGTGTCTCACAGGAGACCAACCACCGCGGGTTCGAGCTTAGCGAGCCACAGGGCCGCGTCAGCCGTCGCCTCCAGCACCGCTCGCGCGCGAGCTCAGAGGCCGCAAGGGGCTACCGAGCGACGCACGCAAAAACACAGTAAAGCCCTGAGTTGACGGAAACCGTTTACTGAAACCGTCGGCACCAGCACTGCACAAACGCCCGCACGGAGGGGAGCCAAAGGGGTCCCGCACCAGGGCGAAAATACAATAACAGGCGCCTATAGCACGTCGCGGCGAGAGCACAGGCTCAAGCTGGGACACGCCGCTAGGAAAAGTCCCGGCGGCTATGCTACTTGCTCTGGCGATAACCAATGGGTCAACTCGCGAGAGCACGGGCAATATCCTTCGGCTTAGGCTTTCGGCAAGTGCGGCTCGGCGAGGGTACGACCTCGCGCGAGCACTAATGGCACCGCTCGTCGGCTTAGCGTCGGGAAAGGATCAGCACAAAGTACGCGCTCCCCGCACGGGCAAAGGCCACGTGCGCGAGCTCCAGTCCTAGTCACAAAGGTGTCGGCGGACGAGAGGAAAGCATGAACGTACCGTGCGCTGGTCCCGGAGAGAAGTCCACGCTTCCCCGCTAGCGGCCGACCACCGGCCGCGTAGTGACGTCAGCGCTCCGCCCCCACCGCCAACCGCCGCGTGCGCAGCGCCACCGCGGGAACCGGTTAGGCGGCGTGGGCGGAGAAGGAGGCCAGCGGGGAACGATGGCGAGGGATGGCAGAGCAGGCGAAGCGCGCGCGATCATGCCGGCGCAACCCTCAATCCCCACACAGTAAGCAGGATGACAGTGATGAACACTTCAGCACCAAGAAGCCAAGTAAGCGCTGGATGTGCAGGTACCTGCACATATATTCTAGCAACCTTAAAACAAGGTTGTATGATTTATTTCCACACAGATCTTGCAACCAAGATTACATTATTCAGTCCGCAGCATTCAATAAAACATTTTGCATCATTGCTTCCTTAGATTGTCTGGACAACATGTCGACAGGTGCCAAACCAGTTTTACAGTATTTGCACGATTCTACTGCGCACCTTTTTTGAATAAAAAGTTCACATTTGCGTGCATGTTACAATCGTAACTAATTCTACTAAAAATTAAAAAAAACTCACTGCAAGGTAGCTAGCCACACTGTCATCGAACGGGTCGTCTGAAGAAAGTGACGCTCGGAGACATCGCAAGGTGGGCCCATGGTGCGTGGAATGCCCTCCCACAGACGATGCTTACGCGAGCCTCCAGAAGTGTGGCATTTCTAATGCGCTAAATGGAACTGAAGATGACTTTTTGTGCTCGGTAGACAGCGAAAAGGAGGTGTTGTTGAAGTCCGATAGCTACTAACCGCTAAGATTAAGCTGTGTGCGTATCTGTGTGCGTTTGTATCTCCACAAAATCGTTTCAACATGGTACACGCCAACTTAGGTTTCATTACTTGATGTGCACGGTAGTATTGTCCCCAAGTTATGTTTTTCGATATTCGAGCAACAATATAACTGCACGTTACAATCGGTGGTGCGGTAGAATCGTGCAAATACGGTATGTAACTACAGCAGCTCACTTCTCCGATATCAGGGTGCACATACTACCATAGTTTTTCTGTTTTTTTTTCTGGACGAACCGGGCAAGCAACAATGCCAAGTCATAATAATGAAGTAATGCAATCCAAGAGGAGCAATCATTGTGGAAAATTTTAGTGCCAGCAATGCATCAGTAAGTGCAAAACATGCTTTTAAGGTAGTTAGAATGAAAAAGACCGGTCACTGTACTTGACAAAAGAAGCATCTATTATTAACAGTAGTACAGCAGTGGATGTCAAGTGTGCACTCACCTCAGCATTCAGCTGAGCTGAGCCAGTACCGAGCCGACGCAGGTACGAGGGGAAGTAGGCACTGCGGCTAGCTTCAGCCGCATAACACAGATCACGCATCCGCGGATACAACTGGTCGCGCAGGGCACGCTCCCGCTCTGGCGATAGCGGCAGGCGGCCTCCAACGCCGTACACGGCGTCCAGCAACGGGAAGAGAGACCGCACGCCAAGATTACAGGCACGGCCGGCGTTTGCATCTCCATTCTTTGAAGCCGGGTGGCGAGAGAGCAGCGTCGACAAGAAGTCGATGGCATACGGCGCGTACGCCCGCGTCCCCACCACCGGCATCAGCAGTTCCAGCCACACTGCACATTAGAAAGCTTCGTAAGGAAACAAATAACTTCCAGGCTCCTTGCGATTGCTAAACAAAAAAGTTGGACAAAATGAAAACATGGACACAAGATGAAACGAAGACAAAGACAAGCGCTAGTCTTCATCTTCGTTTCTTCTTGTGTCCATGTTTTGCTGCACTATTCAGATACCATTCCAGGATGAGAGAAAGAGCCACACCACCTTCCATAAGTTTAAGCAAGCAAAGAAGGTTGGGCTAGATTCCAACTAGCCAACTTTCTAACCAACTAGCTGAACTTTCTGTCACGTTAGGTTAGCTTGTTTTGAATTGGTGCACCCTGCAAAGGTTTTACTAAAGCGCAAATGCTGCAAAAGGATGAACAAGTGCCACCTATGCCCGTTCAACTTTTTGTTATGTCCATATTTTTAGTAAAGTCTCAGTAACTTCTTAATGTATTTGCCATGTTCAACTTTTTTAGGAAAGTCTTGGCGGATCATCTTCACACCAATCAAGGCTTGCTATTGGGCAGAGGCCGCAGAAAAATGCTACGTAGCGACTGACCAGCCAGTCCTGCACCAAGGCTGGACAGTCCTGCCTGGGAGGCAGCCCAGAGCAGAGTCAGGCATGCCATGGGACGTCCCTGGTGCTGAGATCGCAGGTTCTTCAGCTGCAAGGACGAAAAACAGACAGTCAAGTAGAACACCAAGTTCGTATCTTGGGGCTCGTTAGAGCTCAGTTTTGACACAAAGGCCTCAGCAACGCTTTTTTACCAGTATAGATTACCTAACATGTCAGTCATATCCACCAGCACTTCTTTCCTACGAAGTTGATGATAAGTTCAAGTACGGTTGAATACTATTTAGGTGTTTCCTTTAAGAATCAGCCATACTATATATGTACGCAACAGTAAAGAAAAGCATCAATAGTTATACAGTTGAACCCTGTTATAATGAAGTTGCGTGCAACATTAAAATAGCACATTTGTTATATCCCATGGCTGTTGCACGCTAATATCAGTAAGAAACGTCTTTGTTTACTTTGTTTTATCCGAGTTCGCTACATCGAGGTACGTTTGAATGTAATTTCGTAGAGCAAAGTGGCTGCAGCGTTTCCATGACTCGAACTGATATTGCAAGCACTAAGGCAGAGCCATTGCAGTAGGTGAACATGAACATAAAGCCAAAGGCACCAGCACTGACAATGCTACAGATGCTGCTGTAATCAGTGCACGTTTGCTGAACACTAAAATTCCACATAATGGCACAAGCAGCATGTGGAAAGCGCATGTACAAATCAGCTCCCTCTGAAGGTATACAGAAAACCCAACACCACAGAGTTCCTAGTGCCACCTTGTGGAAGCAGCTGCAACTAAAAGCATGCTGGCAAGTGGTGCATCACGCTTGTCAGCAGCTCTCAGTGAAAAGAATGTCAACCCAGAAAGACCTAACCTTAAGAATTGCTATAACCATAGACTGGATGAAGCAAAGGCAAAACAAAACGAAAAGTTGGCTTGCAAAACACCATCAAATTAGTGCCATACTATACAGGTACACTACACAATATGAGTTCCCAGTGCTATCACGTGTGAATAGCTGCAGCTAGGAGGAAACTGGCAAGTCATCCTTGCAGTGAGGAAGGAAATTAGGAGTGAGCATGTCATCACACATCCAGCCTTTGCAAGCCAAGTCTCCATAAAGCCTTCATCTTTCCTCTCTCCTATGCCACCAAAAGTCAGCCCACCACGGGACCTTAGAGTCTCAGCTGAGCTCAACAAACTCAACCCAGTATGTTTGGTTTCCAGTAGGTTTTAATCGGTGCATTGTTCTTCTAGTGCTTTGCCAACCACATTGTGGACATTTTATCCCAATATGCTAGTGCAACTTTTAATATACATTTATCTTTGTCACAACATGCAAGTGCAGCTGCCACATGTTACAGTTCTACCTGCTGTCTTTATGGAAGAGCATGTGCAGAGCGCAGTGGTGGGAGACACCAAAACATACTGTAGAGAACATACTGTACAGTATGTACAGCAGTTCAATATGTACAGTATGTGCACACTGAAGATACTGTAAAGAACATGTTAATACTAGACATGTGGCATGCCAATGGTACAACAGCAATGATCAGCACCTTTGGTAAGGCATTTGTGACTATGTGCGGGTGTCTCGAAGCGAGCAGCTGCAGGCAGACCAGGAAGCCAACTACACTGCTGCTGCCGTTATTTTGGCCACCAGAGGGGGCCGCCAGTGCCTGCAGGGCTCCATTTAGGCAGTGGTCCCAGAGGAGGGAGCGAGCATCGTCAGTGGTTCCAGCTACCACATCCTCCAGTTGACGGCGTACCTCTGCCTGCAGCTCATTTAGGGGAAACCCTGCACGTGAATGCATGGCATTTCATAAGAAACACACAGATGGAGGAAAACTGTGAGGAGAAAGCCCAATGCAGACTGACAAACAATGTGCCCAAGAAAGCAAGAAATGCATGTTTCACTGAAAACAAGGCAAGGCAGGGAGGTTACCAAGATGTATACCCGTGAACAAAAGTATACAGAACACAGGGTCACCGGAAAAACTAAATTTCTTGGTCATTAAGATACATAAGCTGAAATTGATGAGTGTACTGGAAATTTTGCAATGCCAAGCTTGAACTGCAGTCTTTAATTTCGTGTTACATTCACAGGCAGAGGAGAAAATCAGTTTTATCGCGCAATCCCTGGGCCGTATACTTTTTCCTCACGGGTGTACATCCAGTTGACGTATGTCCGGATTTTCAGTCGTTAGACTGAAAATAAAAGTGTCCAATATACCAGAGAGCATTAAAGGAGGGCTGATATGATATTTCGGACTTTTAATTATCTTTAGTTAAATAAAAATATAAGCCCTTTACAGCCTGGAACGAAATTGTGGCAAGTGTCAGAATGGCCTAAATAATAAACTATAATACTCGTTTCCATGAAGAAGTCTCTATTTTGGTACTTAGAAGGAGGGTGCATCATGAAAACGTTATACACAGGCTCGGTCCATTCCTGTGGTCACTGAGCCTGCCGCACGCCAGTGCAGGCGAAAGAAATGCGTGAAGCACTACTGCTTATCTAGGAGCAATGTCGTCATGACGTCGGCAAATTTTGCTCTGTGCTTTGATGTCACAATAATGCCCATGACTCCAGGCACAGCCTTGCAAGCACAAGGTTGGCATCAAACTAAAATATCTTGTAAGCATTTTCCAATCTTCAAAATTCATCCTTTGAAAATACATATCAGTACTCTTTCAAGAAAATGCTTCATCGTGGTTACTGTTCACAGAAGCAACTAGACAGCATTTTGGGACTTTCACAGCACTCGTGAAAAGGGGATACACAAAGTTCTGAATTTAAAACTTCATTACTTCCGAGAGTGCAGGAAAACTACATCAGGAAAACAGAAAAGGCTTCAGAATGTACAGTATGAACTAGCCCAATCCTTTATTTTGAATATTTATTATACCCGTGTCACACGGGCGTTTCGAAGGCCTTCCAACCGATAGTCAGTTGACTCAAAGGTCAAGTTCGAACTGCTACACGAGCGGTTTCGAAGGCCGTCGAGTCAATAGTCTATCGAGTCAACGGAGCACTCCACAACTCTATCGAAATCTCAATGGCCTTTGAGCTACGGAAGCGGAAACAGCGCGAACATGCCCTCTCGTTCACAGTGTGCTCGTACTCATGGTTAGAAAAAACAAATCGAACCAAAATGCTCTAAAAACACTATATATGAGTGTTATTGATTATTCAATAAAGTATTTTTACCACTTGACATGTGTAAACTGTACATACTCTCGACAACAGCGACGTGCTTGTGTTCATTCGTTTCTCCATGTTGTCTAGTACACTCTCCCTCTACTCAATGTGCTGCCGGCTGCCGTCATATCGCCGCCATTTCGCCGTATAAACAAACATAAAACAAATTATAGTGATTATTCTCAACAGCGTCAACGTAAACCATTGATTGAGAATAGGTGAATCCATGTACTAAAGTTCACCTGAAAGCAATGCATAGGTTTTAGCCCAGCATCTCATTCTGGACAAGGCTCCCGCACAAGGCCAAGGTATCAAACAAGCTACATTTTGCTTGTGGCTTACAGAGTAAGTGCCACATAATGTCTTTTCCCAGTCAGGCAAGTTGCTATCAACTTCCTCGCCTACAGGTTTTCCACTTGCACTACAAGCCCACAGCATGTGCTATAATGGAAGCATTTGAAAACCTCAAATGACAGGCCAATGCACAAGCCGAAACAAACGTAAACATACTGAGTGCACACAACTGCGTCAACAAGCAACTATCAGAAGTTATGAGAGCACAACGAAAGACATGCAGGGCAAGCAACACCATTGAATAAAAGTAGCCTCAGATCTTACACAAAGAGGTCAACAATACGATATCTCAGCAATGCTATAACAGAGGGTCAATGCCCACATAATTAAAGTCCATGTTGTTAGTGTGGCCATGTGTTCTGGGCATCATGTATTTTGTTATAAACTAGAGAACTATGCAGGTTGCATCCCTTTTGACTGTAAACCCAAACAGCACCACAAGTGGGTAACACAAACATACCAACTGGTCGTCCTTCAAAGGGGGGCTGGGACTCAGCAGAGGGTGCCCCGTCTAGCTGGCTGTTCAGGTAGAACACCAGGTCCTTGGCCCACAAAAGAGGATTTGTCGGGAAGCGCAACCGGTCCTCTAACACCAGCTGAGAGACCTCAGAAGCTGACACCTGAGAAGGTATCAATGCACAGGCTGTAGGATTTGGCAAACTGACTCAATTTGTGCAATCAATTTATAGGCTTCTTTAGCTTCAGTCGATGCACACTGAAACTTTGTAATTTCTGGGCTGTTAAAAAGACTCCAAACACTACCACAAGTACTTCGTGCTTTTCATGCAAATCGATAGTTCAGTCTTTTTAAGCTCAAGACTGCCACAACATCTTTAAAACAGGCACAATTTTATGACAGCAAGAATATGACAACAGTGCTCATTTTGTAACTTTCTCCTAATTAATTTGAGTTAAAACTCATCTCACGATCATGCTACACTAGCACACAATGAGGCACTTTCATTTCCCTACTTCACGCCTAAATCATAATGCAAGATGACACAAACTAGCTAGTCACATCTGCTTGCAGTTGATCATACAGTGTACAGAAAAAAAAATGTCACAATGCAACCTTCATAACTTCATAACATAGCTTCATAACATAGCTTTTTCTTAGCTAAGTAAGCTGCAAGATGACAACTATGGTAACATTTCACATGCATCCATACTATATTTCACTGGAGTGAAAGCTACAGAGTATGCTCTGGTGCTCAAAACAACCAAAGACACTGTGACACCAAGGGAGATGACGTTAAGTTCATGTAAAGTCTGCAACTTTATGAAGGCGATCATGGGAGAGCCCAACTGAAATTTATTTCAGCACTCCCCAGTGGATGCCCTTGGGTGATGCTGGAACGAGATTAAGCTAGCTTCTCGTTCTCTATGGCTGTTGCATTTCAGTCATTACACCTCTGAGAAGGGCAAGGTTAACTAAATTTGCTTGACCTTAAAAAAATTGGCAACTCTAGATTTGCATAATTGTGCTCCTGATTGGCTAACACCTGCTGAAGCATGTGCTCTTATGCTAAAGTATGTGAAACAGATTGTACATAGCTCGTAACCCATTACTAATAAAGCCCATGACAAGGTATAGCATAGCTAGACTAGTCCTCAGAAAATTAGTCGACAAGAGTTGCAATGTGGGCTTGCTGGTGTGGCATCGTAATGTATTCTTGTAGTACATGTGGGAACACAACTGCAAGCAAACACAAAAAAGACAAGTTTCCGTGTGCATGTATTTGTGTTTTTGTGTGTCTTTTGTTATTACTTGCACTACTAGAACACCTTACGAAGCCTTCACAAGCTCTGAGCACCTGTTTCAGCAGGGCACTGAGGCTTGTGGACCGCTGTGCGCCGGCTTCCTTTGTCTTCTTCTTTGGTGGCTTCTTAGCCGGCTTGGGAGGAGGGGCAGCGGGCTTCTTCTGCTCCTCCTTCTCTTGAAGGGCTTCGTACAGGGTGGTGCTCTCCTTCAGCGGGGCTGCACTTGCGCAACAGGGAGCAGGTGTTGAATTAGACAGTTCCTTCCATCATCTCATTTTAGACAAACAATGTCACTGACAGTCAGGTGACGCCAAAGAAAAGTAGAAGGGAATAGTAATGCTTCAAGTGCAGTGGACAAGTCACTTTCGTAACTTCTTTAGGTACCACACTCCAATAAAATAATTTGAACCAATTGGGACTTAACTTGTCCCGATATAATAATCGTCATCCATCATGCGAGTTTTTCCTTTCTTAATGCTGTGCGCCCAGTACTTTCAGGCAGGGCTTAAAGTCTCCCTTCATTGGAGGGAGGGGGGGGCCCTAATATAGCAGCGACCAGTGCATGTGTGTGTGTGTGTGTGTGTGTGTGTGTGTGTGTGTGTGTGTGTATATATATATATATCAGTGAAGCATTAAATAATCATAAATTGAAAAATTGGCAAGTTAGAATTGCCCTGCACAAGGCACCTACTGGTAATAAAAATCACTTCCAGCATTTTTCAAATGGGTGCTGCAGTGCTACAGTTTACTCGCTGAGGGGGGGGGGGGGGGGGGGGGCAGCCCCTCTTTAAAATATTGAGGTGGGTCTGGGCCCCCCCTGACTTTAAGCACTGCTTTCAGGTCACAAACAGCATGTATGTATTACTGTGGGCAGAATCTTGAATTCTTGACAGAAACATAGCAGGCCCCGAGTGTTAAAAAAAGAAAATGCACACAAGACAAAATTAGTTAATTTCTGTGGTTTTACATGCCAAAACCACAATCTGATTATGAGATATGCCATAGTAGGGGACTCTGGATTAATTTTCACAACTTATGCTTCTTTAACATGCACGCAATGCATGGCACATGAGTGTTATCTCATTCCACCCTTATGCAGCCACAGCAGCCGGGATAGAAATCACGACCTCAGCAGCACAACACCATAGCCGCTCTACTACCGCGGTAGATTGCACAAGACAGATGGCGATTACTGTTAGGGGCCAAGACCCTGACGTTGTAAAAAGAGAGTTTTTTGGAGGGAGCGAAAGTTGGAAGTTTTCACATGAAAGTTTTTAGAAGTTGAGAGAAAGTTGGAGAGAACACAACATAGGATTACTGTAACACCATGCCTTACTGTGGGAGCTGGCACCAACGTCTAAGTCATAGTTGCAGCTTTTTTTTACCTCCTCCTCAAAGATGTACGATGTCGTCCATTGTTAAAGGGAACACATGAGTGCAGAGCATGCGCAAGTTTTCCTTTCTGACAAGTGTGCAATCGCCAAGCTTTGCAGCAGACAACTTGTGGTTGGTGGCATCCTTCTAGACACTGGTGCAGTGCACTGACATGGCTTTTGCAGCTAAAGCACCAGCAGAGTGAGAACCGCATATTAGAGTGTTGCCCTTCAACAGTGAGCTTAACTGTACATGTTTGGAACCCAATTAATAAACTTCAACTTCCAAAAGAGGAAATGATTCCACGACTGCAGAAAAAGACTGACCAGAGCCCCTGATAAGACACTGATGCTATAACACCTTGCCACTTTTCAGTTGGACAATGTATCCAATACACCAGAGTGTCTTACGTGTGCTGAAGAAATTTAAAGGCCACACATTGATTACTCATTCCTAAAGAATATCCCCTCATCAGCTGTTATTGGCCATGTTGCTTTGCCCTAGGAAGCCGACAAGGCTGGATTAACCAAAATTCCTGTTTTAATTATGTAGCTTCAATATGGATTAACAACGCAGAGGACCAAGGTTGAGATTTTGGTTAAATTAACCAGCATTTTTAATAATCAAAATTACATGTACCACAAGTAAACTGCACCATCCATGGATATTATACTGTGCTATATGCTCACGAATATAAATATTCAACTGAGCTTTCAGTGTGTTCGACACCTCCACTCTTCGCCAGTGCAGCAGAAGAAGAATGCCTCATCAAACTTCATATAACATATTGAATGCGATGAAAGTTGACAGCAAATGACAAGCCACTACACCTCTTTATATCCCTGACACCAAGATTGCCAGAACTGTGAGAATTGGTTGGACAACTGCTTCATTTCATTTATCCACCTAAATGTTCCATCGCTTGCCCCAGCTGTTCTCAGCTCATGCTATACAAACTAACACTGGGCACCAATTTTTTAAAGTGAAGATTTCATTTTCTTTCCCCAGCCCCCCTTCTGTTTGCATGGACAGCTGTATGGCCAAGTAAACTAGGGCTAATCCGACAGACATTCTAATTAAATATAGTGACTTCGAGGGCTGATCCTGATACCACTGCAAAGGTATGTTTTTGCGAAGGCTTTAATGTGGTTTGTAACACGTGCCGATCTTAGCGGCAGTGCGTTGACTGCACCCACATGCCTTATAGTATTAACCAATAGGGCTAACCAATAAGTGTCCACTGCAGCACATCTCAGAAGGTCCACTGGGAAGCTATCTCCCGACATTGATAATCGTCCTCCAATGGCTTTTCCTCAACTTTTTTATCACTCAAATAAGGATATCTAATATGCACGTCAAAAGAAACAAATTCTGCCTCTGTTGCAGTACTTCGCCAGCCACTAATGAAAGTGTGCTCTATTGTTTCAGGCTTTGTGTGGAGATCACATGTGGCAGCCAGTAGTGTCAAAGCATGATGCAAAGAACCTGTAAGACTAAACAAGTTCACTGCTTCATCACCTATCACGGGCCAACATAATAAAATTTGGTCACGGCAAACTATTCCATGCCAACATAGCTCTCCAGTAACCCCACGGGACTGCACCATTATTGCTGTCATTGCATTAAAGCATTTGTAGTATTATTTAGCAATATTTTGACTCTGCAGTGCCTGCTAACCTTCAGCTATGTCACTGCAAAGAAAAAGGGGTCAACAAAATTAAAGTTTCTCAGACAGGCCAGCCAACATTCTTGTATACAAAGATATCCTTGTCAAATGTAATCTTCTCATCCTTTGCGTGTTAATCTTATCTGTTAAGTGGTGGTGGCAACTTACAAAAGAAGACACTGGTCCTTTTTTTTTTCCATTCTTTTAAGATAGCCACAGGGTCCTGTTTGAGTTGGTCAGTGACCTGATTCTTCAATTAATGAAAACAGTGTCTGCAAGTGCTTTAATTTGCTCCTTACAGTAGTGTGGAGCATCCTGACATCAAGAAATTGAGCACTTGTGCATCAGAAAAGCCAGAATGTAGGTCAAAGCAGAAATAGGGCAAGTTCACGACTTCTAGCAAGAAATGAGGAGGAAACTGACAAGGATATGCTTCTTTCTGAAAAGTTCAAGCATCACACCACCGAACTCTATCCTTTTCAAAAGCTTGCCATCTTTGTGTGCTCATAGCCTTTCGAAATACACATACACAAATAGATGTAAAAAAATATAGTGGAACACTTACACCAAAAGAAATAAAGCGAATCGGGAGGGAAAGAGTAGGTGACTTTTAGAAACGTTGACGTACATTTGAGATCATTCTTCACCCCCGGTTTTGCTTTTTCTTTTTTCACCGTTCACTTTTTCATGATCTCTTGTAATGCGAAACACATAATTACGTGATCCCTTTGACGTACATCGCCGAATCTCGCCCCGAAATGTCAAGTAGCACTTGTAAACAACATTGACTGTCAAAGCACTTGTATGTCGTCCAGTCGAAAACCTGATTGTAGACTCTGTCACCTGATTGTAAAATCCGATTTAGGTTCTGTCATCGCTCACTGCATGTAAGGTGCCGCAGAAAAATATGGGATCGATAATTATGAAGTTCATTGAGGCGTTTACCGCGTTTCGGAAGTACGTTTCTCCCGCATTTTTCTTTAGCAGAAGCACATCATTCGCAGCGGACATCGACTGCATCTGTCATCGCTCTGTTGAGTTGGTTTAGGAAATCTGCGACTGCATCGATCACAGCGGCAAGCCGTAGCAGTTTACGCAACTCTGAGTGACCGATCCCACGGGAAGTCGCAGCACGCAGCGCTCTACACTACGCTATGCACCTAAGCGACCCGCCGGAGCGCTGATTGAATTTGTGCGCAGCGCTCAGCAGGAGGTCGCCGTGGCACCGGCCAGCGCGGCCGTCGCGTGGAAGTCGTCCGCACACACACGTGGGTGACGTGGACTCACCTAGGGGCTCGATTCGCGGCATGTTCTCGGCCAGCTTCTTCTTCTGGGCTTTGGACATCTTGACGTCGCCGGCACCGACGCCGCCCGTCGACGTCGACTTATTCTTGCTCGACTTGCCGCTTACGACCTGCCACTGACCCGCGGACGAAGACATTTTTGTGCGACGAGCTCTTTCAGGAACACACGCAGAATCAAAACCAGAAGAGCAACACCGCCGAACTGAAGACGAGCGGCGGTGGCCGGATAAACATGTTGCCAGCAGAAGCTGCAAAACCGGCAATCGAACCGAGAAATGCGCTCTCTCTGGTTTCTTTAGCCTCCGACAGCCGGCGCAAGGGTCGATGCGCGCGCTTCCGCAAACGCGCGTTGGCGAAAAGCGAACCGTTCGCTTGCCCTCGCATGATTGGCCATAAATGCCGCTTGACGAAAGCACAATTCTGATCAATCACACGAGAACAAGCGAACAGTTCAATTTCCAAACCGTTGTAAGATCGCGCCACAGATTTCCTTCGTTCATGGCTGCATAATAAGTCGACTCCTGTTAATTGGATTCTAGCGGGATAGCAAGATTTGGTCGAATTATCCGAAAGGTCGAATTAACAAACGGCAGCAACATGAACGAATTCAAATATTTTTTTTATTACTCGAGGCAGTCTGCAATGTTTTTTTTTTTTTTTTTTTTTTTGCTTAGTGCTTTTGAAGCGCGACTCTATCCGGTGTGCGGTGACGAGCGCCGACATTTTAAACTCTGCCTCAGCGTTGACCTGAAAGTAAAATTAAAGTTATGAAAGTCTGAAAATAACAGTAAAGAAAAAGTAATGTAATACAGCTTCACACCTAAGAAAGCAGTAGCGCTGTCTGCAGAATTTCTTGTTTTTCAAGCCTTAGTAACCGCTGCGCTCATGAGGAGACGCAACCGAACGGCACGCTTTCGCGTTCTAACTACACGAGTGTTTCTTCGTTAGCAATGCATGGTTTCTCGCGGGGACATTCTAGCGAGTTCGAATTATGGAGAAGTCGTATTAATGAGAGTCGACTGTATACACTATATTCGACTCTCACTATATTCGCTACTTAAGAGACAGGAAGAGAGCGGTGTGGATCAGAGAGCAAATGGGGATAACCGATATTCTAATTGACATTAACAGAAAAAATTGGAGCTGGGCAATCCATGTAATGCGTAGATTGGATAACTGGTGGATTGTATTTACAGAATGGATACCAAGAGAAGGGAAGCGCAGTCGAGGACGGCAGCAAACTAGGTGGGCTGATGAAGTTAGGAAATTTGTAGCGCAGGGAGAGGCCTTCGTCCTGCAGTGGACATAAATATAGGCTGATGATTATATTCACTAGTACACTATATTCGACTTAGTACACTATAGTAGAGGCGCATAGCCACCAATAATAATCATAATCTTTTTTGCACGTTTTACTGCTTTACAAGGTGTAAGAGCGAGGTAAGCGTTTAACAAAGACGGAAGCGTACACAGTTAGGCTGATTGGCTCATGACTTGAGCAGAAACAGCGCAAAGAAACGGGACGAAATGGACAAAGACAATTTCTTTCTCGCATTTGCCCGAGCGTCGTGGGCATGCGTGAGTTGCTAGAGAAACATCTGCATGGAGACTTTTACTGGAGAGTTTTGCGAGATCTTGGGACTTTTTGTTGGGAACTTTTGGCTTCCGTAATTTTTTTTATTATGTGTGTTTGCCTATAGGTATACTACGGAAGACGGCACGCTTATTTGCTCCCCGAAACGAGGTCATAGCGAAGCGGCAGTTGGTTGTTGTCAGTGGTTGGTCTGTGCCACTGTGGTTGAGGGGGGATACCGAAATTCTCTTAGGACCAGCAGCTGGACAAAGGCAGATATCGAACTCGTACGCAAGTTCTGAAACCTTTATTTCTGTAATGTTTGTCGAAAGATGTGGTTTTGGTCCGCTATAGGGCAATAACAATGTGAATCTACACTCGCCAGAGTCACTAGAGCACACTGTCTCTAGGCCCTTAGCATGCAATGTGCTATATAGTAATTCTGTCATCTCACTTGACGACATTGGTGATGACAGAATTTGCCCAGATCTCGTATATTTAAAGAAATCTTTTGTCGTTCCCGGATTTTAAAAGATAACTATAGTGTTGAGTATCACAATCTTCTTTAGCTTTAGCAACTGTGCGTTTGATTCCGGCTGAGTGAAATTTATAGTCAAAGTTTGCGGGGGTTGCCCAGAAACCCTACAACCAATAAAGTTTATACAGAAGTTGCTTCCAAGTGCCTTCCGTCGTCTGTGATCCCGTGCGCAGTCGGCATTCCACCAGAGACTAAAGGAACCGCTCTTCACAGATTCAACAGCAAATTCAGTTCTTTTTACGGAACCTTTTAATACTGACCCGCCGCGGTGGCTTAGCGGCTATGGTGTTGCGATGCTAAGCACGAGGTCGTAGGATCAAATCCCAGCCGCGGCGGACGCATTTCGATGAGGGCGAAATGCAAGAACGCTCGTGTCCCGTGTGCATAAATTAATGCACACGGGACACGGCACACAATTAATCATAATCAAGTCGTGGTTCTGGCACGTAAAACCCAATAATTTAATTTAATTAATTATTACTGCACAGTCTCAGCTTTGGTATCCACACGCTCTTCATAATTAGAAGCCAAAGCCGATTTTAAGTCATTCTTAAATGTAATATATAGTTTACAAGAACCCGTACATGCGAACCCGAGAATATTATCGGACAAGCAATATAAAACATTATAGAGAGGTGGTCACTGTTAGTGGCAAAGTCCAATGCAGATCAGGATGAAATGAAAGAAACGAACTTGAAAAAAATTACACCATCTTCCCGTAGGGGAGCCCTGAGTAGTATGCGAAGCAGCCATGGGGTCGACTCAAGGTAGTTTTATCAGCTGTATAAACTTGGACATGCAGCAGCACCAGCAACACGCAGAACTGTTGTCGACGCCGTCGGCGTTTTGCCCGCGTTCGCACCGAACGCGCGCGGCGTCGGTGACTGTTGCCGCCGGTGCCTCTGGGGCACCTACCGTCGCGTCTCTAACCTTAGCTGCTTCGCATTATTGCGCGCGGAGCCGCAGGTGTTGCCATTCGTTGCGCAATCCGGAGAGGAGAGGAGCGTCGGAAGGAGAGGAGGAATGCCGAGAGGAGAGGAGATGAGACAAGGAGAGGAGGGGGAGGAGGATGCGCAGTAGGGGTGTGGACGCCGCACGGCGGAGAGAGGGAGGGAGGGAGTGACATAGCCCCGACCATATGATGCTTCGCATCTAAAACTCGGGTCTAAGCCTGAGCAAGTCTGATCTCGAACTCTAGAATTTAGACACAACAGGTGATTTTCTATTGTCCAATCCCACAAGCGTTTCCCGCGTTCGTCAGTCTTAAAACCCCAGCACGTATGATGGGAATTAAAATTCCAACAAAACTTTATCTTTTCGGCATTAAGTTTAGTAATAGCGCAGTCTGCACACCATGTATCCTGTACACCCGATAAACGTATACTATTACTACAGTGTACACTGTACTATTACTATAGAAGAAGGCAAGCAACCTAGTAAACTTATTATATTGAAGTAAAAAAAAAATTGCAGTCAGATGGCATAAGCTGACATGAAATATTTGCCTTGTGACTGATGTTTGTCGTAATAACGAATTCTAGGCCATGGCCTATGGAGGAACAGTCCAAACGGAAAGATCGATAGGTAGTTAAATGAAACGACTGATGAACTGAAATCCAGATTTCTTGTAATGAAATAGTATCTGGAGAGAACTGAGAACCCAGATATAATAAATATGTTGCTGCAGAGTGAATGAATCGGCAATTGCCATGCTTAAAATGTTTTTTTTTTAGAATGTCTTTCTTTAAGAGGCTGTCTTTTATATACTTCTTAATAACTGACTAAAAAATGTGAACTAGTTTTCTTGGACAGAGGGGATCTGGATCGCTTGAGGGATGGCTACCTTGTCACCTGAGACATGCACGTCATCACTGAGGCCTTGCGACTGAGTCTGGCTATTTTCAACGGATGGTCCTGCAATTTGCCCCTCTTGGGACGTAAGAACGGGCGATACTTTTTTGCATTTGATGGGGCGGACGCTCAGAATTGCGGGAAGCTATAATAGTAGTGGACGGTGTGCCAAAAATCTGCGCTATCTGCGCCAGGGGCTCGCTATAGGTTTGAATAAGATGCTCAATATATCCTTTTCCGTGGCGATTCGACCGCATCAGCAATGGATAGAGAAATGAACACGTCCATTGATGCCGGCTGACTGGCTGTGACATCAGTGTATCCTTGCGTTCTAGCTTGTATTTCAGCAATGGCTTCCCTACGACAACAACGTCTTCGTTCGACGAATTCAAGAATTTGCATTTACCATGCCTTTGCAGATTAATTTGAACAATTTGCAGACCGATCTCCGTTGCAAAGGCAATACCTTTCTTCACGGGTTTTGTGGTCGCTAGAATCGTGATCCTCGCCACAATAAGTTCAGCACCGGTGAGCAGATCTTTTTCACGGTATGCCCATAACGCCAGCACTTAAGGCGCTGAAGAGGACGCGGTGAAGAAGGTACCGCCGGAACTGCAGATGCTGGGACTCAGAATTCGATAACATTGTTTGCTTTCTGGAAGACTGATGAAGTCATAAGTTTCTGTACTTTGCTGAAGAGACGTACGCATTTAGACTTTCACGAATATCACGGCGACGCGACGACGGCGGAAATTCGCTGAAGTGCCCATATAATTGCTATCGCAATACTAACAAAATTGTACGAAGCTGGTCGATCTTGACTTCTCGCCACACTCAAGCTAATCTCGCACGCATGTACACACTTCTAATCTAGAAAACGATGAAGGGGCGGTTGTTAGCACATCTCGCAAGTTCCCGACACCGCTTCTTTTTTGTCACTCTCGGGCTGCAGCTTTGTCGGAGGCCCCCCTCGAGAGGTATTGTATACGTAACCTCATTTGCACTTTTCTTTCCTCTCTCTCTCTTTTTTCTAGTTTAGCTACCAACACTGCCATGCTGTCCTTTCACTTCATGGGCGTCCGCAAAGGGGGGATCAAGAATGGGTGGGGGCATTGCACCACTATCTTGGAATTTCCAAGCCATACGAGGCCAAACAGCATTAGCTGGTTTTCAAGATTCAAGCTTCGAGACATGAAAGTTCGGAACGAACATCTTGTATAACACCGTACTTACGTTGCAGAACACGTTTTGTGGTAAATTATAGCACAAGTGTTGTTTGAATGGTCACCTTCAAAATTCTTGAGAGCATGCATGTTAGCACGTACCGCTTGGATGAATGTAGCATTAAATTCAACAGTCATTTTTATCTTCTATAACTATTCGAGATGACCAACAAAGGCAATCACAAAGTAACAAAAATAATCGAACAATAAGTCTAGCTTTCTTGCTTTTTTTGTTTTTGTTTTTTTTGTCAGCGACAGCACCAGGGAAATAGAAGCGTCATCAAAATTTGAAAGACATGCGCAAGTGGATACGATGAAATCGCAGTGGCGCAATAATTAGAAGCATGCTCTGATGTTTTATGCCTACTTCTTGCCAATGTTTGTAACATATGTAGAACACGGCAGCGTTCCTGAAAAAAGTGAATATAGCCCGCGTTGGCGCAATACTAAGGTGGAAACAAGAAGCCGGCAGATCTCACGCCCTGTGGGAATCGATGTTATGCGAAGCAGTGTGCGGGGAGCCTGCCAAGTTAACGAAACGAGCATAGAGCACCAAGATACATGTAGGTGGCTGTTTTATGACCTAAATGACATGCATGTCATGACATTCATGTCGCGAGTCCTCAGGAGTCCCTTTAGCTACGCCTAAGAGACCTTAAGGCGAAAGCCTTAGTCATGCTCAGCACTATGACTTCAACCATCAACCTTCAGCCTTTTCCTTCACTTAATTAGTACCACATCCGAACCCATTCCATTGGTTTTATTGCGATAGCAATTATATGGACACTCAAAAGCAGATTTCTGCCGTCGGCGTCGCCGTCGCCGTCGGCGTCGCCGTCGCCGTCGCCGTCGCCGTGAGGTTCCGTATGACGTCATTTGGAGATGAAATCGTCGCCGCGCGCCGAACGCTGTATGTGCGAGTGAAAGGGCGCGAGGGGCGCGTCTTTCACGGGGAGTGAACGCACGGCGGAGAACAAACGCGCGTTCTGCGCCGTGCTCGCTTAAGGGCTGCAGAATTAGGCGTCTCGTTTCTCCTTTACAATCACCATATATGTAGAGCAAACGCGCCTTCTTCAGACGCGCGAGAGGCCGTGGGGGAGGGGGAAGGAAGGGACGCGACGTTTAGCTGCGGCACCAAGTGCCTATTTATATGAGAGGCTCCAGCAACAGTCACCAACGCCGCACGCATTTAGAGCTAACGCGGGCAAAACGCCGATGGCGTCGACAACAGTTCTGCGTGTTGTTGCTACCAAAGCCGCTCACCTTACTTCGTATGAGATTGCTGTGTTGCTATCGCATTCATTGCTTCGCCCTTAGGGCGAAACTGTGACATTTTTTTTGAGTGTTAATCTTTTTTCGCTTAGTCATTGTCATTTTTGCTAAGCCATGCATGCTCATGACTACGGCTTCTACTGCCATCCTTGAGTGTTCCCTTCACTTAGTAGCCCCATCCGAACCCATTTCAGTGTAACTTTTTGCTGAGCCATTGTCATTTTTGCTGAGTCATGCTCATGAGTCATGACTGACTTTTACCGTCATCCTTTAGTGTTTCCTTCACTTAGTACCCAGGTCATAACCCATTCAGGGTTCTTGAGTGTTAATCTTTTTTGCTGAGTCATTGTCATTTTTGCTGTCATGGTCATGACTATGGCTTCTACCACCATCCTGTAGTGTTTCCTGCACTTAGTACCCACGTCCGAACTCATTTCAGTGGTTTTTGAGTGTTAATATTTTTGTAGCGTTAGCTACACTGGCCTAGCCAAGCCCGTTTCGCGCGGCACATCAAGAGCCGTGCTGCGCATGCGCAAGGATCAGTGATGTCAC
Source organism: Dermacentor silvarum (assembly GCF_013339745.2). Lineage (NCBI taxonomy): Eukaryota > Metazoa > Arthropoda > Arachnida > Ixodida > Ixodidae > Dermacentor > Dermacentor silvarum. The sequence continues at coordinate 15,118,112 of NC_051163.1, forward strand.
ACGGCTTGCGCACCGGAGCCACCGGAGCCGGCACCTCTCGCGCACTCCGCCGCCGCCGTTGCGCGCGACTCACCGCCGCCGGTCTGCGCATTCCAGAGGAGTGACGTCGTAGCCGTGGTAGACGCACTGGCGCCGGCGCGCGCTCGCTGTGCAGTCGCCGTCTGACACTGCGCTGGAGCCGCTGCGCTTCTGACTGGCGTTTGCCAGTGTGGTATAGTCATGGAGAAGGAGAGCGCAAATGCTGCTCAACAGCGCAGAAGAACGGAGAAGCTTGACTCATAAGAATAATCTTATCTTAAGAATAATCTTAAGAATAAGCTAAGAATAATCAGCTGAATTAACCTTTGCTAACGCTACGTATATCCTGGCATAGCCGAGCTAAGCCACTGCAACTTTTTTTTTACTGAGTCATTGTCATTTTCGGCGGCTGTTTCATGACCTACATGACACGCATGTCATGACAGTCATGTCATAACCTATCATTTATGTTCGCCATACACTCTTGTCATACTATGCCAATTTTGGTACCTACCAAGTTTATGAAACGACCATGAGAGCACCAAGATGTAGGCAGCTGTTTCATGACCTACATGACACAGATGTCATGATATGCATGTCATGACCTATGATTTATGTTCGTCATACACTCTTGTCATACTGTGCCAATTTTGGTAAATACCAAGTTAACGAAACGACCATGAGAGCACCAAGACGTAGGCGGCTAGATAGATATACTGTCAAAGTGGCAAATGTTCAGCAAGAAAGGCTTCGCATTTAAAATATTATCCGGCTGCAACTGCGTATGTGGCGGCTACGCGCGGTCGCGCGGCCGTTATCTTGAGAGCGATCTGCGTTGGGGCACTCTAGGTAGGTCGGCGGCTGCTTGCTATATGTTCTCGGCGCTCAGTCTGTGTTGAAGCGATAGACCGCACTACAGTGTACTAGAAGCCTTTTAGTACACTGTAACCGCACGAAGGTCACTTCGCTCTCTGCTGCGGCTGCGTTTCCTCACGCCAGCGTTTTGACAGCGAGTGTCCGCAGACATTGAGTGTGATGTGTTCATGTTTGCTGTGCACGCTGACATTATTGACATTATTGTTGATCAGTTTTGAAAGTTCAGCGAATTCTATCTGATCTCTTGAGTTGGACACTTTCATGTTTTGTAGTTTCTTTATTAGGTCCTTTGTTTCTTGGGATAGCTTACCTTATTCTTAACATCACTTCCTGTTAAACAAATACGTTTTGACGATAGTACTCGTACGTGTAGGTACGAGAATCCGTACATTCCGTGCCGTTGTCAGATGGGAAGGGGACTTGGCACCCGTAGGTACCGCGCCCCAGAGCGTACATGTACCCACCGTACCTTTAGTCCGCGCGTTTTAATGGATTTACCACGAGCAATGCCTCCCACGGGTTACCACTCGATGCGCACCTACAGTGCCTACAAGCGCCCGTGACGCCCTCTCGTCGCCGGTGTCATCGTTGCGGGCTTTAATCGTTGCCGGCAGCTGGCGCGCCCTGCCGGTTTCGGTCGTGGGCGGCGACTGCTGGGATTCGCCGCGGTGTGTGTCATCGCCGCTGCCGCTTGTGATCTGGGCGTCTGTTGCTTGTTGCACCGCCCGCCGCCAAGATGATGTCCCTCATCAACCGCATCCTGGACTGGTTCAAGAGCCTCTTCTGGAAGGAGGAGATGGAGCTCACGCTCGTCGGCCTCCAGTACTCGGGCAAGACCACCTTCGTGAACGTCATTGCCGTAAGCTGACTGCCGCCATGGCCGTAGTCGGGGGGGTGCTCCCCCACTCTCGGTGAGCCACCTGATCCGACGCTTTACCTTTGCAGTCGGGCCAGTTCTGCGAGGACATGATCCCCACCGTGGGCTTCAACATGCGCAAGGTGACCAAGGGGAACGTCACAATCAAGGTAGGGCCGCCTGGCTGCTAGCTTATCTGAGCAGCAAGCACGAAAGCTCATGCATTGTCTACCTGCTCTATTGCTCTGCTTTTATCGCGACCGATGTTTTCATCGGGCGGACTTCGAATATCGTAGTATTGCAGCATTCGGGTTTTTGTATCTCTCGTTCTTAAATACGCCTGCTGCTTGGTCTCTACCGTGCAGGTGTACAGGGGTAGAATTTGATTCGTCCCGACTCCGCTGCCGAATCGAGTTGTCTCCGCCGCCGTGTCACATGAAGTTGATGGTGACTGTGCACTGCGTTGTACAACGCATTTTCCAGTCGACACAGACAGGATTGAGCAGGTTCCCGTTCGCATTCCTTTTGCCTAGGGCTGCCCAGCTGTTCCACCATCAGGAGTGCGAAACGAAAGAATTTCACGGGCTTTGTGTGGTAACAACACGGGATGGAAACAAGTGTTTGGTCGGCGATGTCTCCCGTCACTTCGCGTGGCTTATTTTGAGCAGCGCACGTCAAAAGCTGCCGTGACCCGCCGCCAACCAGCACACGGAAGAAGTCGTGACTGTAAAACTGTCGTTTCCAGGCCGCATCGCCGAAAAAAAAAAAAAAAAAAAAGTGGCAACGTCGGGGCCATTGCTCCGACGCAACTAGGCTGAGGTGCTGGAGGCTTCTGCGTTGCGCACTTTGTTTACATCGCCTTCGGACGACGACATACAAGTACAGCTGAGAGGCAAGCGAGAAAAAGACGAGCAGAAAACAAAGTCCACCCATTCAACTGCTACAGATGACTATTTGTTCCCCTATGTACTATCAGAACAGTCTGATAAGGCAGCACCGGATAAGGTCTCGCGGGCCCCAGAAACGTCGCTCCGGCTTTGTTCATACGGGAAAAAAAAAAAAAATAATAATACTAGTTAACCGTGCCATCTGCAACTGGGAGGCATTCTCTCGAGTACGAGCCATCTTTGTGTTATCTAAGGACGTCACGTGAACAATAAACGTGATCCCCTTGCTGTTAATATCCTGTGCTGTAAGTTTTACAGCCGGCAGCACTTTTGTGTTGTAATATCCTTTTTTCACATGCCACAAATGCATGGCATTGCATAGGAGAAGCTTCAGTAATATTTGATGGTGCATTCTCTGATGGATGGCTTGGCGTTAGCAACTTAGCAGGTATGAGATGTTTTTGATTACTTAAGTGTTGCAGATGTACTCTAGCTTTGCATATGCATTGCAGCTACAGCAGAAACCATTGGCATATAATGCGTGTCGGATAGCTTCTTTTTTTCTATGTCTTCTACTGTGTCTTCTACTGTTTTTCCACCATGGAACTAACAGCACTTAAGATTACTCCAACCAGGATGTCCAAGTGGGAGGAACTGTGCAGTTTAGTTAGATATACAATTTCAATAAATATTGGTATGATCAAATAAAATAATGGTCTGATGGCCCCTCCCTGTGTAGATATATCATCTGATGTTTGCCTCGAGCACAAAATTTTGTGATACAGGCATAATTTAATCCAGAACTTGTTGCTAAACTTCTACAGACTTGCAGCCATTAAATGAATTGTTTACAGAACTCTGCTCGACAACAGTGTAGAGCGAGTTTGCTGAATGGCATACTATCACACAGTCTGAGGCTGTCAGTTCAGGTCATTGGGTTTAAAAACAAATGGGCAGTTGTTCGCTTCTTGTATAACTTGGAATTTTCATTTACGGCATATCGAGCATTTGAGTCTTCTTAGTACTGCAGGTATTAACAGATCGTGGTGTTGGGCACAATGGCTGTGGTTAGATTTTTTCATGGTGCATGACATCTAAGTGGCTCCAAGGTCATGTGACAGCATCAGAATAGTTTTAGTTGCCCATGCCAAGCTTTTTTTTTTTGGCAAACACATAGTCGGGTGCATGTGGTCTTTCATTCAGAAATAATGCACACATTTTTGTTGTTAAAAGGATTGTTACAGCAGCATCCCTTTCTGTGTGACACATGCTGCATGCAAAATATAAGATTTTAAGCAGCTCAGGAATATGCTCTGTGCCAGCTTTGTCATACTTTATTTTACCAATTTATTTAGCAATTAAAAGGGCTGTTGAAAGGCCAGGACATGACAAACAAAATTGGGCATGCTTTAAGTCAAGCTTGTGGATCAGGATTGAAACTGTGCTATAAAATGCTTACATTTGTGATAGGAAAAGGAAATAAGTCTGGTAAGTAGGTTTCTGTACTGCCCCCCCCCCCCCCCCTTTTTTTTTTTTCATCATAAAAGGCTTTCTAGCATGACACTACTAGCAGATGAGGAAGGCACCAATAACATTAGGTGTAAGGTCGAGACGGGAAGAAAGCAGTATAAGACTATACAGCAAACAGTATGCAGCTTATATTCTAGTTAAGAGAAAGGTTTAGTCGGGCCGGTCATTTAATGTGTAGAGCAATAAGTGGTGGTCTGTTTAGAGTAGCAGAATGGGTGCCAACAAAAGGTAAGCACCGCTGAGGACCACAGAGAATTGGGCGATGCACTAATATTTGGAAATTTGATGCTGGGTAAGACAAAGATAATTGGAGATCACTGGGAGAGGACGTTCACCTTGGAGTGGATGTGAAAGGCTGGTGATAATTATTGCTAACGTATAGTTGAATGGTAAACAGTGCTGGCCAGCAGGCAAACAAACAACTTGGAAAGACGCTCTTAATTGGGTGAATGTGTGCCCTCTAAATCAAACAACTCGGCAGTGGCAAGTAGCTATAAGTACGACCAAAAGCTGTCCAATTGAATGACGCGGCTATCATGCTGTCTCCTATATATAACGATGTCATTGTGCCTTCCAGATAGTCTTGAGATACCTGCACAAGTTCCAGGGTGTGCCATAATAATTGGTGCTCTCTGATAGGACAGGCCTGTCTTTCTACATGTGGCCACAACTTTGAGTTACATGAGCACTGATATAATAAGTGTGTCTTGCGCAACTTTTGTGCTGCTGTTCATAATACTACTTCCATTATAACATTGTGCACCTTGCACCTATGTCTGCTTTTGCTTTTGAGTTTTGTCCTGTACAATACTTTTTTTTTTTTTTCGCCCTGTATGCTGCATTGTATTTTCAGCTCCTTACAGGGTCACTTTTTGTCCCCCTTACTGAATGCCCTATTGGGCCTTGTAAGGTATTTTGAATAAATAAATAAATAAACATAAGTATGATAATGCATGTCACGTTTAGTCTGACAAAATGGACATGGTGATATGTTTGTGTGGCACAGATCTGGGACATTGGCGGCCAACCGCGGTTCCGAAGCATGTGGGAGCGGTACTGCCGCGGCGTGAACGCTATCGTGTACATGGTGGACGCGCACGATCGAGAGAAGATGGAAGCGAGCCGTAATGAGCTGCATCAGCTGTTGGACAAACCCCAGCTGGCGGGTATTCCCGTGCTTGTCCTCGGCAACAAGCGTGATCTGCAGGGAGCCCTGGACGAGCGTGAGCTCATCGACCAGATGTGAGCATGCCGATGGTTTCACTCATTTTCCTTACCTCATGACGACAATAGGGTTGTTGCCCCCTAACTGGTTTTCCGCCAGCACAGCCAGTTTTTCAGACACGGTGCCGGCTGCCGGTTTGACACCCACGCTTGCACACCATTTGCCGGTTTCCCGTTATCCCTAAATTGGCCATTATGAGCAGCATCGCAAATGTTTTGTCAGGTGTGTACATAGCAGACAACTGAATTGTTGGAAAGAATTCATTCCTAATTCTCTAACTATCCTTAATTCCCTAAGGTAATTTATTTGTTGTCATCTAGACTACCATGTATTACTGTGTTGTTCGTAGTCCATGAATATGCCTTACAAGGAAATTATTTGCAACCAGAGCATTAAGATTTTAAGTGTACCAAATCCATAGGAAGCCTTTCAAATTTTTAATCATGCAGAGTTTGTTCTCAGCGTATGGCTACTTAATTTTGTTATCAGTTTGCATTTTTTTGCATGCAGTCTCTTTTTGACGGATGGGAGGAAATTTGGATTTGGCCTTTTTTGTTGCGTTCATATTCTAGACTTCTGTGAACAGCTCTAAATGCATAGGTTGGCAAAATAAGTGGATACTCACTCGCCAATATTTTTGGAGTCTTATACTCACTCACGCTCACTTCTGCTCACACTCAATGGCAGACACTCACACCCACACATACTCACATTCATACTTGCTTCCATTCGTACTTGCTTCTATTCACACTTAACCAGAACCCACTCATGCTAATACTCGCATCCAGTTATAGCCACCATCACTGACTCACGAATACTCACGTTAACCGGCACTCGTTCCTCTTTATACACATGTTCAAACATGCCGGCACTCATTCTCGTACATATAAAGGTACACCATCACTCCTTTTATCGCTCGCTCACACACTTTATCCCACGTCTGTGAAATCAGTGTGAAGCAAGTATGAGTCAGTGTACTCGTGAGTGATTATGCCGACCTGTGTCGAAATCTGACGCGCATGTATTTCTGAAAAATATTGTAGGCCTACTGATGCAATAGTCCAGTCATAAATCGTAAGAGACCGCTTTTGATTGACTTGTTGACGAGGAGGAGCTTTTGTGTTTCAGGAACCTGTCAGCCATCCAAGACCGAGAGATCTGCTGCTATTCGATTTCTTGCAAGGAGCGTGACAACATTGGTGAGCTTCGCTGCCTTCTTGGGTTTCTGTGCTTGCCTGTCAGCCATCGCTTTATGACCATTGAAACTTTCGTCTTGTACAACAATGAAAATATGTGCACACTTTAGTGGCATTTCTTTATTTTTGTGGTTGTTGAAGCAGTTGAAAGCCACTGGAGTGCATTTCTGCTTGTGTTGGAAGCAGACAAACAGCAGTGTCTATGTCGAATTGAGTGGAATACTATATAGCCTAGCAAATATCGTTTGTACAGGGTATGGTCTGCAAGCATGCACCGGTCCTCGCTGATTTTGCAGGCCTAATGCGTGACTGCAGAAGAGTGGACAGCTAATTGGTAGATTTTCGTGGTATTCAAGTGCAAACTCGTACAGCAGACTCATACTGAGTCCAAGGAACGACAGGTGCATCTCCGTGACACGGAGCTGACCGTCATGCTGGTCAGTGCCCCCCAGAAATTAATCAGGAGATTGAAGGACTGTGCAAAAGAAATTAATTCAAAAAGAAACACAAGAGCTTAGAAAATTGAATTGTTTACGCCAAGTAGCCGCACGCCAATTTTTCGTCCCCATATCTGAAAACGGTGGTCTCTAAGCATCAGTGATACATCACTTTTGCAGTCAGTGCCTTTACTTCTTTCGTAGTGTGCTTCCATTTGGATGCACATGTAAAAACTGTACTGTGTTCACGCAGTTCAGTTCTTGCTCTTGCATGTAATCTTAATATCTCTGAAATACGGTTAATGTGTGATGCCCACAGTGCACAGGCAAGTGAGCTGCTTCATTTCTTCTTTTAAATATTTACAAAATGTGACATCCGGTGTTCTGAATTAATGTAGATTGTTTAAATCTGTGCATGTCCTTCCTTGTGTCTACATGCATCTTCTCGTATGTGGACGCACTGATCTGTCATCAGCAAGCTGCGAATTGTTGCCGAGACCATTATATATGTTTCTTCTCCTGTGTGTGCATCTTGACAGTAGTGCAGAGTTCTTGAAGGTGAAGACGTTTAGTCTACGTATTCTCGAAACATAAGAAATTCCGGCGTGCCATTTCAGTCGACATTGCAGCAAAGTGTCATCTTCGCGACTAAACGGAATTCAGGTCTTGCAACTGATTGAGATTTACGAAGGCAGAACCTTAAACCCTGGATTGTTTCAACTACAAAAGCGTGCTGCCGACCTGCCTGTACAAGTGTAGCAGTTTGCGCAAGTTAATATATATGAAGCTCTAGCTTGTCTGTAAACCCCTCACCGTTTACAGATTACTGGGTTGTAGCCGTGGAAGGCAGTAGGAAAGCTGGTAGCACCATCTTGAAACCCTTTGTCCAACTACGACACATTTGAAATTTTTTTTTGCCATGCAAGTGTTCTCTTCGAAGGAAAATCAAGAGGACTGCACGTTAATGATTATGTCACTATTGTAGTAGCTTTACACCAGCAGTTAAGCAGAATATTGTAGGTTACTGCAGTATTAAGCCCAGACCACAAGTACACTTGCCGACACACGCAACCTCACATCTAAGCATCTTGTGCCTGCCCTGCCTCGCAAGGAATGATGGTTTGTATCCCCAAGAGATGCACAGTACCGTGCGCTCACTGGGCTCACTCATGGACGTCTAGGCAGACATCATTTCGTACTTTGCTATTGACAGTGCTTGAATATTTATAAACGTAATTGATTATTTTTAGAGCTGTTAGATCAGTGCAAAAATGAAAGAAAAGAACTTTCTCGCACAATATAAATCTGCCTCTCTGAGAGTTGATTGTACGACGCCGCAGCTGCGTTGCCAGCCACGCCAACACGAGACAGTCCGAGCATGGGATTTCAGAGAGGAGCTGATCGCCGGGATCACATCGCATTTCGACACGTATGAGCTGTGCCACACCATCTGCACATGTGTGGGCACGAGGACTTGAGCTTGTGCATGTCTGCAAGCGTACATGTTGTCTGGGCTTTAGCTTTCTGTGCTCTCTGGTTAAGCTCAGTGTTATAAGATGTCGTTACCAGCATTGTTGTTCCCACGCATCTCTTCGGTAACCTGGTATTCCGCGTACACACATATTTTCATGGACAAGCTGAAACTCTAACGTACAGTTTGGTGTCGGGCGGTGAACGAGAAAGATTTCGAGGACACCTAAGCACTTATGAGTTGTGAATGTGAAAGCATTAATGGGGTCCAATTGAATGCCACTGAATGGTCCCTTCGAGTTATAATTCCTGCTCCCTCGAGGCCCGAGCCAATGTCATGAGCACGCGAGGCCGTCGCAGCCAATGCCCTTTCGCTGCTACAGATGCCACCGGATTTTTCGCTCAATGGGCTACTTTACGCTTTTGCATCACAATGATGTGCATTCCTGTCGCTCCTTTTTGTTCTTGTTTCATGCAACACCTACACCGAATCACTCCTTGGGCATTGTTGCAATCCGTGCATGTGTCTCTTTTGCAGACATCACGCTGCAGTGGCTCATCTCGCACTCCAAGTCATCCAGTCACTGACGTACCGGGGACTACAATGGCTCCCCTTCTGTACATAGACCCGCCTGTGTTTAATATTGAGGGGCACCTCCCAGCAGCTGAGGTGCCCGTTTCCCCGCTGTGCCATCTGTCGTTTGGCACGAATAAATATTCCGAAATTTTTTCTGTTCTTGTATGGGCTGAGGACACTACATTTCATAGTGCCTGTGCTTGTCTGCACCAATTACCACAATGTTCTGTAGCTAGCAGGCAGCATAAAGTAAAGTAGAACCTGGTTATAATGAATTTGTGTCTGACATAAAAATACCTGTGTTGTATATCCAATGTTTGTTGTAAGCATATATTTGTCACATGCTAATGTCAGCAAGAAACATCTGAGATTTACTTCACCATATCTAATAATTTTTATATATATTCATGTTCATTATCTAGCTAGGTTCGGCTGTACCGTAATTTGTAGCGATGCTGTCGTAAAATGCCAAGTTACACAAGCTCTCTGCTGGAGCTTCAAGAGGCTATCCCATGGGTGAATTTACTAACTACAGGCTAAAAGCGTTGCATAAATTAGTCTTAAGTTGCTGCAGAGGAACTTTGTTAGTGACAAAAGAAAATTGTGCTAATTTCACTACTTTTTCTACTTGACATTGTGGTGTGAGGCAACTCACATGCTCAAAACTCTTCGCCCCCTAGTAAGTATACCCATGGGAAGCATTCTTCATGCTCTTAAGCTCAGGCCTATGCTGCGAGGACTGCGAAGGCAGGATATGATCATAAATAGAAGAGGTTGATTTATTAGTTATACTATAGGTATATCATATTGCAGGTAGAGCAAGATAGATAAATAGCACACACTCTAGCATGTTCATCATTCAGTTGAATTCTGCTAGCTGGATGTAGCCTTAAATTTACCTGTAACGGAGTGCAAATAGTCAAGCACCTCTACAAAGAACGCCTCTGCAACAAAATGACCTGTTGGCCTGTATAACGAATGAATAATACCCCAGACAAACAGGCTAAAGTCCTTTAGGTAAGGGGACATCTACCGGAAAAGCGTTCAAAGTGCAGTGACACGCAAGAAAGGAGTATCTCCCTTCTGGCAAAGTTCCTTTGTGGGAAAGCAGATCGTGCATCTACTTTTCAAACGGAATGGGTATACTCTCTTACAGCATGCACAACTCGTCAATAGAAGGAAACCTGTTGCAAAGCTACGGTGCCCTGTAAGTATTTTCTTGCCTTGTGAAAAGGTTCTAATCTTTAGCGCTAATGCGATTTATTGAACAGTGAGGATTTACTCTAGCTATACTCTTAAACGCTCGCACCAACAGAAACGAGGCCAGCACAATAATAAATTGCATGCACAGCAAAACACTGACTGCCCATATCTGCTGGACTGATTTAAATTGCTGCTAAGAACATGAAGAAAATAAGTGACTATGAGCATTATAAGCCATCAACAATTAAATGTTTTGTAAGTTCTACAATCACTAAATGTTATTTACACATGCAGCTTTTTAAATGTTTTCTCTCTCGCTGCTTTATCAAGCAGCGCTTCTTTTTTTTTTATAGTGGCACGAGCACCGAGGGACACTTTTGTTTCTTGCGCAGCAACTTCCAGTTAGGGACCTACTTCCGGTTTCTCACGGGACGAAATTAAAAATAAATCGCAAAAAAAAAACGTAGATATCCATGGTTCTACTTATGGTTGATGATATGACATCGGAGCACATGTTTAGTGCCGTAAAAGTGTCATGAATAATTAGAAACAAGGAAAGTAATTGCAGTACGCCAAAGCACACAATCGTACACTTTAGATAACCACCGCATCTGTGAAACTCCCGACCAGAAGTGACGTCATCAGTGACGTCAAACTTAAATCAGGGGTACCTGCTAATTACTAATTAAAATAAAAAACAAGCTAATTAGAGCTACACACCACCTGACACAGTGAACGCCTGCGTAGCACAGCGGAGGGGTGACGTCACTTGCTTCTCTCCCGGCGCGCACCTGCTCCGTCGATCGCTCGCGCGCACCCTCGCTCGACTACATGCTCTCACGTCAGCGGCGGAGGGGCGCGTAAGGTGCGCTTCGTGCGCCCTCCGCTAGGGGGCAACGCGTCGCACTCTTCTCACCTTCATTCGCTCCCTCGCCTGCTCCTCTGTGCGTGGCGGTTTTCCGCAACGTTACTAAAAAAGAAAAGACTAGCTTAGTAACGTTGGTTTTCCGCCAGTTCCGTTCGCGCGCTACTCCAAGTTCGGTTTTTCGCCCTACACCAGGGTACACCAACGCCGAGGTGCGAGTGCCACTAGCAGACGCCTAAGTCAAGGATTAGGGTCGTGTCTCATTTTAAAGCGATCCGGCGTCGGTGTCGGCGTGGCGCGCTGGCGTCCGTGGCTGAGAAAATCATCTTGAACCAGCCCGACCACGCAGGCCCTCCGCGTCGCGCAGAGGCGTTAGTGAACAAAATTGAATTTCTCAAAGTAAAACCTGTCAGAAAAATCGTAAAGTACGACTTAACCACAACCTACAGACATGATAGCGTCGGATTGTAATTTGAACGTACGAGAAAACAATTTTGTTACGAGGAAACTCAAACACAAACCCCTTTTCCAGCATTTCTACCATACAACAGCGGCGCGCCCAGGTAGGTTAATTGCAAAAACACCATCCAAATGGCGCTCGCCTCCTCGGCAGGTCAAACTGAGACTTAGCCTGCCTTTTGTAGAAACCCGCGAAGGACCGTGCACACAAGAAGAGCGGTCGATCAGCAAACATGGCGTTTTATGGAACAGGGACGATGATGACAGCAGGTGAGCGAGGAAGAAGTTTCTACACACTCCCCGCCGCGACATGAAGGGCTATTTTCGTGTCCTTGGCAAAGAGCCAGTCCAGTTACACCATTTAAAAACAATGGTAAAGTTCCAGCGGGCCAGATAATGTGAAGGAAACATCACACGGGCGGCGTTGTTCAATAATTCATGTAATTTCGCCTTGTGATCCGTATTCACCAGGACCTGTGCCCTGTCCTTGTGTTACCGAATGCGCAGTTGTACTTCGTTTCGTAGTGCCAGTTCTCGCGTGCACACGTAGTGGTGTTAGACGACGTTGCTCAAAGTTGAACATCAGTAGCTGACGCTTAGTATTTGTGGTCGTTGCTTGATCTTCCTTGAAACAGTGTGGACGCCGTCAAAAGAAGCACAGCCTCGGCAACGCAATCGGCGATACGGACACCTTGTTCCGTCTTTGCACTGCTGTCATTTTGCGCAGATGATTTCCGGTCTCAGATGCCTCGTTGTCCTTGCTTTTCTGGATATCTGCGGCAGCTAGTAGTCTTAATTGTCGGACGTTGGTTGGTTGTGCCACGTAGGATTCTTTGAGAGTTAGGCACTTAGTTCTGACAGCAGGAGACATGGCAGTGGCCAGACGCTCTTCTAGGTTGATTGCACAGTGACGATGGACGTCCTGTTGTCGGCACCTGTACTGGCTGGAATTCATTTCGCTTCGATTCATGCATGCGCCTTCGTGGTCATCAATACAATCAGTATGCGTTCCCTTGCCTGGACGGGACCGTGACTCTTCGGTGAAAATGAGGTCTTCGTGGACTCCTGGACTGTTTAGCAGATACGTTGCCGAACTGCATGTTGGTATTTGAACCGTTCGTATGTCCTGCACACTGCACAAATTCTCTTTCGGTATTCCTGTGGCTACAGGAGCTACTTCTTGTCCACCCCTTTGCTTTCGACGCGTCTCTAAAGTCCAAGATGATGACATCAGTCGATAGCTGTCTTCGGTTGCATCATACGCGTCTCTAACCATGTTACTACCGGTTTTAGACACAATATTGTCTTCAGTAGGTACTTCCATGTCTTTCAAGATTTCTCTCCTCATGTAGTTCTTTCTTTTACCTCCTTCAATGCAGCCACGGCTTGTAGCTTCGGTCTTACAATCTTTTACTAGTTGTACGTTTTGCAACGCTACAAGGCACAAGAGTAATAAGACACTCGTTCCGCTTCCAGAGATCTGTGAGACGTTTTCACTGTTTACACTCTGTCTCATCTCAATAGCAATTAAGGCTGAGTTTAGACTTCAGCGTAACCGACTTATCCATGTAGTCTACTTGAATAGTATGTTCTTCATATATGTCATCGTCAGAGATCAGTACTTCGATTTTTCCGTCTAGAAAACGGAGCTTCTCCTGAAACATTTCGAGCCGACTGCTCATGAGGTGAAGTTGAGCCGTTGTGGCCTCACTGAGCGCCGTGTCGAAATCGTCGAAAATGAAGCTTACCGTCGTTCTGATACGTTCCCTATCTATGATCAGCTCGGCCTCCTTGTAGAAGGCCGAGCTGTCGGTGGGTGGATGAGGGCCATCGGTAACGTTGACTCCGCTCTTCCCGGTGAATCCATGCGTGGGCTCATCGTCAGTCGGTCGTGGGGCTGTTCGGTCGTTGATTATTACAGCTCCCGGGTTTCACGGGAACATTTTGTAGAAACCCGTGAAGGACCACACAGGATGAGCGGTCGATGAGCAAACATGGCGTTTTTATGGAACAGTGACGATGATGATAGCAGGTGAGCGAGGCAGAAGTTTCTACACTGCATAATGCGTTTTGGACACGCGCGCGCGTCGGTGCAATAACAAACAATTAATAAAATGATTTAAAAAAAAAAAACGTCCTAAGGCCTGTAAGATTCACCCCCCCCCCCTCCCTCCCGTCGGTGCGCCACTGCAGTACTAGAAAGGAAAAATTATTTCGCAATTGCTACAGAAATGTCCCACGTCACATCTCCCGTCAAACACTGTAGTGCCTTCTCCAAAACGATCTTTGCTAGCAATAGATTTCCGTCAGAAGTAAAGTAAGGTACTTGAGGTAAGCATCAGAATGTTAAATTTACCCCAAGCTCAATTTTTGTGGTCTATTCCTTGCCACAACTGCGCAGAAATGGCCAAAATAGACTGTGTCCACAAATGTGTACACGGTGGCTGAAGGGGATATGAAGTTTAGAAAGGCACCCTTGTGGGCCAATTAACATCTGTGTATATCTTCACAAACAAACCAGAAGTACAGATTGCCTGCAGTGAAACATAGCGAAAAAAAAATGTTTATTTTAGTTCGAATTGTCTCGGCAGATGGTGCCACTTTCAAGTGCTTTGCAATGAAACATGTTCAAATTGCGATTTGAAATGAAATATTTGCGATTGATCGTGGTTTCGATGAAAAAGTCTGGTTCCCTAAGCGACGCAGCGTGCTCTAGTACACTGTCCAGTGGGGATGTGGTTGAATTTATCGCACTTTTGCTTCAATTGCCATGTTTCATCGCGCACATTTCATGACATAAAGCATTGAAAAACTATGAGAAAATAGTCTGATTGTTTATAAACAGTCACTATTTGATTTGACGGCTGAATCAAATAGGACAATATTCTATTCGTTATTCGACAGTTTTGAATATTCCTACACCCTTACAAAACTGCAAGGCGATATTGCCTGAACAGAAGGCCTCATTTTTACTCTAGGAGATTACTACAGTGGCGAGTATTTTAACGCCGCTCAGAATGGTGGCTGAACAGGAGTGGTCAGCTTAATTTTGGGCAGTTCTATTTCCAGTATACATTTCACTCGGGGCGAAAACACATGTTGTTCCAAGGGTGCGAATTAACCCAGCAAACACCCCTGAGAAACGTCAGAACCAAAGACGAAGGGTCGAATAATGGAAAATGAAGTGGGTCTATCGAGAATACGGCCCCCGCACACTCGGCCATAAGAAGGCGAGACATTGCATATGTCCGCACCCACAAGCAAGCGCATGCACTGGAGCGTACCCGTCAAAACAAAAGCGAACGACAGACTAGCGGTAATGAGTTAGATCGCTAGACAAGATTCCCTGAATTCTCGTGCGTCTCCCAAAAGGAGACGGAAGCGCAGCTGTATCGCCGGTTCGCGAGCGCCCGCCTGTACACAAAATAATCGCGCGCCTACGGGAGGGCCATGCCGGCGAACATCTCGCGGTAAATCATTGATAAAAAGCGAGATAGAAATCGGTTTTCCCGACGCCCGTAACTCGAAACACGCGCGAGAATGCCCATGATAAATTGCGCAAGGGCAGGTTTAAATACGCGGCAGTAAGCTATAGGCGAAGCGGGTATCACCCGGAATACTCCCAAACCACGGTCCCAAACTACTGCGGTGGCAGTCACCATATAGAGCGAAGCGAAAAATCAGTTTTGGTGGAAGCCGAGGGGAGGCAGCGGCAATAAGAATGTTTTCTATAACTCACGGAAGGGGGCTTTCTGCGACTCCAGCTCGACGCTAGGCGGCGCTCGTCGCTCGCCGCACCGTCTCGAATCTCCACACGGCTCTGACCTCTATGCGCCGCGTGCATTCGCGGCTCAGTTTCTGTTGAAGCGATAGACCGCACGTACCTTCGCCCGCAGCGGCGTATGCTTGCTGCCAGCGTTTTGACAGTCGTTGTCTGCAGTCATTCAGTGTGATCTCTTCATGTTTGTTTGTGCGCGCTCACACCACGCTTGTTCATTCAGTTAGTAATAGTCGGGTCACATTTTCCAACGCACGCTACACATGTAATGCTGCCCGGATCGGCAGTGCAGCGCTACAGGTGTGTCCCTTCGCACGCGCGCTGCCCACGGGAAGCGCTTCTCATCAACACCACCGTTTCACACGCGCCTTCTCGTGGTCATCGAGTCTCTCTTCATGTCGGTCTACTTACGCCGCAGCACACCTGCTTACTTAATCAGCTCATGTTTACTACAATTCATATTGCTACCAAAGCCGCTCACCTTACTTCGTATGACATTGCTGTGTTGCTATCGCATGCATTGCTTCGCCCTTAGGGCGAAACTGTGACTTTTTGTTCCAAAAAGACGCGTTACGTTCCATCGCCGCCGTAGGTGTACGGCCATAACCCACGAAGAGTTAACTAACGTTATCGCAGGTGCGCGGTAAAAACTGCCAATGTTAGTTTAGGAAGGAAAATAAGAGGCGAAAGGCAGAGAGGTTAACCAGGTTAAGTGTCCGGTTGGCTACTCTGCACGGGGGGATGGGGTAAGGGCATCCGAGGTTCGGTCCCGTGTAAGGACCGCACCTCGTCAAAATTGTGGCAAAAAGGAAGCGCGGCCCTTACACGAGTCTATGCGGTATGCAACATTCGGGGAGATTGGCACATGATCGGCAATGCTAGTTTAAGTTGCTAAATTCGTCAGCCGGTCGAAAAACTACACAATCCTTATAACCGTCGTGGTGCGAACTATTGTGGTTACTATCTGGCCCTGCTCCCTCTGCTATCCCGTATAGACTCGTGTAAGGGCACCCGTGTAAGGGCCGCACCCCCAACTTGGCAGCCCCAAATTCGGAGAAAAAAATTTCGACCGCGAAGCAATCGCGTTCGGTGCCCCGATGCCGCGCGCAAGCATCGGCGAATTTTTGCAGGCTACGCACTTCCGCTAGCCGCTACTAGAGGGCGAGAGCTGCGCGGTGACCTTAGGGAGGCTAGGTGACCTCTGATGCAATGGTACATCCGGGGTGTGCACAAGTCGCACGCTGCGCAGGTACCATTTTGTCCAAAAGGTTCGGTCCCGTGTAAGGACCGCACCTCGTCAAAATTGTGGCAAAAAGGAAGCGCGGCCCTTACGACGAGTCTATACGGTATGCAACATTCGGGGAGATTGGCACATGATCGGGTGCAATCGCGACAATTTTTTTTTTACTATACGATATCGAAGCTTCAAGAGGGTCTGCCACACGAGATTCCTCTGAGCGCTTGACGACCGACGAAGCACGCTTTCAAGCTTTGCGGCGCAGGCTTTTCCTGCCGGAGTTCGGCAGCACCACAGTGGCGCTCGATGTGAAGGTGGCGCTCATGTGAGGCGCGGCCGTTGTGGAGCTCTTGTGGCCGAAGTCGCCTGCGAATAGACAACCACTTCATTTCACCAACTCCCAGCTGGTACGGAGAAATAACCATAACAGCTGGTGCTACACACGGCCACTGTTAATCCTGCCACGCAAGACACCGGTTGAACGGATAGCATTAATGGAGGGATTAGCGGCGCACAATGTACGACATTGCAACCACTTCTCTATAGTTTCTGTATAGGTGACGCGACACGCAGCTTTCGCGGCTGAATTATCCGGAAACCATCTTGAGAACGACGGCTGAACGGTAGTAAACATTTTTCAAATTCATGGCCGCGATGGCAAGAATACAGTACGTTGCGAGATACACAATACAGTACCAGGAGAAGCTGGTCGTTCTAGCGAATTGAAGAAACAAAATCGGGAACTACAGAGTAGGCGTACAAGATCGTATACGTATACGTACATTTTTTCTTTGTCTGCCTGTTGCTCGCGGTATGGTGAGCATTTATATTGGGAGCCATGTGGCAACGAAGTGTGGTACCAGACCACACACACAAAAAAAAACAAGAAAAAAAGAAGAGAAAAAGAAAAAGAAAGATATTGTACTCTCACACCAAATATATTTTGAGGTACGCCTCAAACTCGACCCTCCCAGTACTTTTTGTCTCTGCTTGCTGGCTGCTGCCTGGCTACTAGACGATCTCGGATTCAGAACGGTATCCTAGTGCTGTAAATGAATATTATGCAATTGCGCAACAAATGCTCCCCTTTAAGTCACCCGTCTTGCTTCCCATATGTCGCCGTGCTTCCAATGTCTGCGAAATTGTCGGCGCTGCTGTAATTCTTGCCTGACAGTGCAGTAGCGGGCACAGGACCGCGAAGTTAAAGAACGCCGACGGTCGGAAAGACGAAAAGCGATTGACCAGAGCTCAACACTGATCATATGTAGGGTGTTTCAGCGAACACTTTCAAAATTTTTAAAGGTTGCCTATGGCAGATAGCCCAATTCTAGTTCATGAGCTGGTCTACTCGAAGAAGCAGACATTACTTGCACAAAAAATTTAAATGCATAAAACGACGTTTTGTTGAGCAACTGGAACGCCAATGCATTTCTCCGCAAAGTTAGGAAATTAATATCTCAAAACTGGTATTATCCTGAGAATTCATTCTAAGTGGAGAGAGAGAGAGAGAGAGAATAAACATCTTTATTGAGAGATTATTTTAAGAGTTGGGTGGTGTCTCCCCTTTCCAGGAAACCATAGGCTTTCGCCGCGTCCACGGCCCTCACTACCAGCTGGCGCTGGCTTGCGAGGGTGGAGCTGGCTAGGGCACTCTCCCAAAGATCAAGTGTGTGGTATGGGTTGGGTGATTCTCTATGAGGTCATTCTGTACAGCCCCCTACCATGTGGTAGAGGGTGCCCTGTGCTCCACAAAAGTGGCAAAGTGGAGAGGACATGTAGTGGATCCGCCTTCTGAACTCCACGGCTGGAATTTGTAAATTGCCATAAGGTAATTAGTTAGAAACATAATTAGTGATGTTTTGTTAATTAGACGATTAGACATTTCTGTTTTTTGTGCAAGTAATGTCCGCCTCTTCGAATAGACCAGCTCATGAACTAGCATTGTGCTATCTGCCACAGGCAACCTTTAAACATCTTTGAAAGTGCTCGCTGAAACACCCGGTACACAGACATTTCAACTCATGCATGCAATACGCTTAGGAACTCGCACTGGCGTGTCTGGCACTTCTGTACCCAGATAAATAGAAAGTACTGAATGTATAGCTAAAAAAAAAAAGGAAATGAAATATGTTAGCTCGTAAAGTACTCAAAGCGAAACACCAGAAGAAATTAAGTACCCAGCACATCGCCCGCACTCCCGGCTTTTAACAAAAGGCACAACAAAAATGGAATACAACCAAGATTGAAACGGCACGTGCGAATGCACCATAGCCGCTCCAGCGCACTCACCGTCGCCCTTGCTAACATCCCGAGTTGCGCGGAGATGCTCGTAACCGTGGATGTTCGGATGTCGCAACTCTGGATGAGGCAGTGGAACGACATAGAGAAGAAAATGTCATTAAAAGCACGTTCAGGGACTATTCCTTGATAACGCAGCAGCGGCAAACGAGAATTCATGATGTACTTTGATGCGCTGTTTTGATGTTCATCTTCTGCTTCTGTATTTTTGTGCATTAATCTTTAAGGGCTGGCTCAGGAAGGTCCCACCTTCTTATTGTATTGCTCAACTATACGTCTGCTTGTAAACTACAATATTAACAAGTGTATAAGTTTGTCATTCATATTTTGATATAATGTGTTTTCCCATGTCCTGCAACAGCCTCCATATGGAGGCTAGCAGTATGCATGAAGTAAAAATAAACAAATAAACAAATAGGACTCAAGTTATCCCTGCTAGCCCAGCCCAAACCCCAGATTTACAAATCTGTATCACTTGGCAGCCCACCATCGGCTATCTTTTATATGTATTACGTGACACATCCGACTCCCCGGCACCTGGTAATCTCGACAACAGCGTCATCCAGATTCATTTGATTCTGGATTTTGCTGCCTTCTGTACATCTGAAGGTTACGCGTATAGTTTTCCTTTCTGTCGCTCGCTGCATGCGCGGTTCTTCCTTCAATGCAAGTTCTGGGGCCCATAGGTGACCATTGGTAACAACCTCTGAAACTGAGCATGCTACAAAGGAGTTCGGCAGCCTCGCTGTTGATACATCTTACATGTCCGCGGTATGAGGTGAGCGCATGATAAGTTGAGAACCCTGTATGCCTGACTGATTTATTTATTTATTTATTTATTTATTTATTTATTTATTTATTTATTTATTTATTTATTTATTTATTTATTTATTTATTTATTTATTTATTTATTTATTTATTTATTTATTTATTTATTTATTTATTTATTTAACTGTCGCAAAGCAATACACGGGCTACGAGACGCACCGTAGTGGAGGGTTCCGGTTTAATTCTAACCACCTGTGGTTCTTTTAAAGTTCACTATAGAAACGTGGTACACATGTTTTCTCGTATTTTGCTTCCACCAAATTGCGGCCGGGCATCGTACACGCGACCTCGTGTTCAAAAACAGAACGCCACAGCCAATGAAACACCGCAGCGGGCTTTGTATGTGGTAGTTTCCTTCGAATCAGCTGGTCTGAATACACTCTTAAGATAACTGGAGTGCTGGCAACTCCTTTTGCGGGTGTAACTGATCGTCACACACATTAAACACTCATTGTGTTAAAAAGCCGCTTTATCCGAAATATCGCTTCATTCGAAATTCATTTTTTTAGTCCACCACCACAATGCATATATGTAACACCTGATTACTCGTAGTTCAATGGCACTGAACTCCGCTTAGTGCGAAGCGGGAAAACCGCACTTGACGGCGCGGTAAAGTATACACGCGGTGTCCTTTTGAATTTCGTCGTGTCCACCTGGAGACGCAAACATTGCTGTGAAGGTCACTCTACCACGTGGCCGGCAGCAAACACGAGCGTCAGCAAAATTTCTCCAGCTGCCATATGACAGCGGAAGAATTCTTTGTATCTCTCTACTATCGAGCACACGTATGTGTTTCATCACACGTTTTACGAGTTGCCAAAGCTATTGGAGTGCGCGTCCCGCCCTATATATACTGGTGCTATATTTGAGCCTTTCCGCTTTTAACAAGACACCTCTTATAGCGGAGTACATTTCCTGCTTCCATGACTTCGTTATAACTAGAGTCTTACTGTATTTGACTCCACATTCAAGAGTATTTGTATATCCATAACCTGAATTTTTTTTATATTGAAAGCTTGTCCCCCACTTTACAAATGTGTACTAGTATTTGTATAGCCCAGCGTGAGGTTACACTGGCGCTGCATTGGACCACATACTGGCTCCACACTGACCTAGTTTCCAGTGCTACTCGGACAAGCATTGATATTGCTGTGCGTCTAAGCTCGTACCAGCAGAGTTTGCCGTCACCGCGGCGCTTATTACGCAGACGTGTTCATTCTCGCATGTCAAGCGCGCGTGCAGCGATGACATCCGTCGTCTTCGCAACGTGACGTGCCGTGCTCTGCCGTTTGTCGGTGCATGCAACCCACTCACCGCCGGTCTGGAGCATCAGGTAGGCGACGATCAGCAGGTAGAGGAGCGTGTTCATCAAAGAGAACATCACCGCCAGCTGCATGCTGCATCAGTCGAAACAGCGCCTCAATTAAGTGTAACTATCGGCATACATTCAAACGCGAACAAATTTGACTGAACCGTGCTTTTATATGATGCTGCATTAGCGGGCACTTAAGCGAAATTTTCTTTTCGGTGGGTTGTTTATAAGAGGAAACGTTGGCTCAGGAGCTCCTATCTAAATAGTACATGGGAACGGAGAAATAGTTTTTCCCGGCAACCACTGAGCCGGTTTTGATGACGTTTGTTGCATTTAAAAGTAGGGGCGGGCGAATAGTGATTTTTGAGACCGAATCGATTATGAATCGAGTAGTGCCACAAGCCAATCGAATCGAATATCGAATAGTTCTCGAATGATGAACAGTCATCAAAATCACTATGAAACGATGTTGATATCCTAGTATTCTTAAAGTTAGCCAGTTTCTGGCATTATATACTACGTTATTAAGTGTTGTTTATTAAAATCACAAATGGCGGATTAGGAGCAAACAATTAGTTTCTTCTCATGCACAGGGCTCTTCAGAGAGTCCGAATGATCGCTGTACAGCCTGTAAAGTATGGCTACCTAAGTGACGTAACCTGCTCCACTACGCAAATTCGCACGTTTTATTTCTATACTATGCCCGCGGGGTTGAAAATTTACCGTATTTTTGCTCCAAGTTTATGTTTGTTTGGGCGCAGTTGACCTTCTGAAATATTTGAAAAGTATTCGAAAAATATTCCCATTTACGAATGGTGACTATTCGATTCGAAGACCGAATTGAATAGGACACTATTAGATTCGTTATTCGAAATTTTCGATTATTAGCCACACTCCCCATTTAAAAGCAGAAAGTAAAATGTAGTTATGCTATGAAATAAAAAAAGAACTCCTGAAAATTAAAAAAAAATCGATTATCAAGTTAATAACCCTATAAACCAGAGATAAAAACGATACCGCCAATTCCGTAAACTTCTCCTAATGAAATATGTAAAGCGGATAAATTCTACGCATTAAGCAACGCTCTGAATTATGCGGCTAATTCGTGAGGAAGGAATGGCGTGGAAGGAGCGCAGAAAACGTCCGTGTACCGGGCATTGGGTGCACGGTAAAGAACCCCAGCTGGTCAAAATTAAACCGGAATCCCCCACCACGGCGTGCCTTTTAATCAGATCGCTGTTTTAGCACTTAGGACCCCAGAATTGAATTTCAAATTTTTTAGTTGGCTACCGAGCTAAAGCTTTCTCTTAAGGGACCGCAGAACGCGACGAAACTGGCGTAACGCTTGCTTTATTAATTGAAGTTGATGTGTTTTAGTGTAAAGAGCAGCATAAACATTTCTAAAGGTCTTGAACTACGTTCTTATCCTCGCACGTATCAAAATTTAGTCGTTTGCTCGTTCCGTGCGACAATCGGTAGTGCTTGACTGATGTATATCCAGTTCCGGCTTCGCGCTATTGGCTAGTCGCTCATATCACTTCCGGGCGACGAGCAAAGAATTCTACATTTCCAGAACCGAGCGATCGAGCGACAAGAACGAGCGATCTGTTCGCGCGACGCCCGTTTCGTCGCTCGAAGCCGTCGCTCGTCGCGGTCGTGCACAAAAGCGCTCTCATACGGTTTGGGCAAAACAGTCAGTTCAATAATGATCGGCGCAATAATTATGAGAGAAAATACGAATCAGTTTATATTTATACACCGCAGGACGGAGGCATCTCCCGTCGATCTTCAGTTGCCCCTATGCTGTCATTACGTTCGTCGCGTCACTCGGTGTTTCCCCTACGTTCGTTTGATGCCTTGCCAATAACAACATCCACAGCGACCATTGGCCTGGTTACGATGATGAAAATGAAAGGCTGCGGCCATTGGGCGAGAGAGGGGTCGTGGCGCTTGGCGTTATCGCTACCAGATAACACAGTTATCATGGCCTCCGAATGCCGACCAATATCGGAGGCCCCTTTAACTACATTAGAGCGCTACGGCCACACAATATCAGCAAAACAATCTGTGCTTCCATGCTCATTTAAGCATTACAGTACAAGCACCAGAACTCACAGGTTGCCGGAGGTGCTCTCCTCTATGGTCCTCGACATAAACTCGAACTGAAATGATAACGAGAAAAATGTATAAACCATCCTGCTGCGCTCTATAATAACAATATATAGATGCAGACGACTCCTTTGCCATTGGCTCCAAACTGAGGCTTACTTTGTTTAGAGGAAGCGTTACCCGGTAGCTTCTATCTAAATACACGGGATCAGTTGTCTAGGCACCCACTGCTCCGTATTTTATGAGGTTTGTTGCATTCAAATAAAAGTGCCGACTACAAGAAGTAGAAGGTTTCAAAAACGAGGTTTATGAAACACGCAAGAACGAAAAGAAGAAAAAAGAAATTGTAGAGGCAAAAAAAAAAATTATGGGGTTTTACGTGCCAAAACCACGATCTGATTATGAGGCACGCCGTAGTGGGGGACTCCGGATATTTGGACCACCTGGGGTTCTTTAACGTGCACCTAAATCTAAGCACACGGGTGTTTTCGCATTTCGCCCCCATCGAGGCAGACTGCATAGCTAAAGCAGGAGATAAGTGTGTCAGCGGGGCGTCATTTAGCCTATCAAAGTTAGAGCTAGAGATGCATTTTTTTTCTGTATAAACCCCTGTATATACTTGTAGTGCCCCTGTGCGCATAAACCCGGTAATGTTAGTGGTTCTTGTTTTTTTCGACAGATTATAAACGGCTGGTGCTTTCACGAATAAACTTCAGTTGGCAGTCAGCGCTCGTCCTGTCGTGGTTGTTTTCTTGTGACTGCCCTGGGCCGGTATTTTGTAGCAATGCCTTTCCGATGCTAATGTCTTTTCGCGCTTGGTCAGTGGTCAGAGCGACGGTCCGCTGACGTTATCAACGGGATCAGCCGGCCGTGAGCAGTGGATGATAAGAATAGCATAGAATAAAGCATAACGCATCGCTACAAAATACCGGCGCTGGTCCCTTCGCGCTGCTACAAGTTATGTTTAAAGTTAAATTCGGAATTTTAATGTATTATACTTTTTCACAGCGTGGATTGGCGACCAATTCTTTAAATCAGAGTCGGAGTCCATATTGTGGTTCTAACGGATCTCAAAAGCGCGATGTTGTAAAATATATTGTAAAACAGGACCTTGAATATCGAGTTTTCGCTCTTTAAGCATTTGCATTGATCATATTGAGCTTAAATGCTTTAGTTGCCGGTGGAGTAATTCACGAAGGCTGTTATGCTGTCCTCCTTAATGAGACTGTGAAAAAGAATATTTTTAAAAACTCACTAAAATTGCCAGAACGACTGCGGTGGTTATGTGCAATTACATCTAGCGTTATGCGTAATGACTTCGGCTCCAAGCGCAGCGCTGCACAAACGGTATATGCATTGGTCCAAACAGTTAACACGTCGGCTCCAAGGGCAGTGACCAGTCCTGGCAACTGTTGCCTATGAATACATGTGGTTCAAATGTACTGATAGAAACTGTCAGCCCTTCCACTGGGGTGGAGATAGAAGACCAGCGAAGCTGTGCTATGGAGAATTATGTATTTCCAGTTATGAATGTTAAGATGTGGTGGTGTAATTGGTTATTTCAACTATTAAAGAATGAGATATATATGATCCGGTGGTTTTCATTTATTTAGTGACCACAGGGACCATGACCTTATGGTCGCTACGGTACACCGACATAAGAGTGTACGGCAAAGGTTGGCACGTTCTTCATAAACACGTCACCAACGCCGCGCGCGTTCGGTGAGAACGCGTGCAAACGCCGCGCCGTCGACAACAGTTGTGCGCGTTGTTTGTGTGACCCACGGTGTAAGATATATGCTCTTTAGGTGAGGACACTTGCGAGACACCATCGACCAGATAAAGTAGCAAAGGCGCGCGCCGATCGGCCCGGTGACGGCAGCGGATACCTATCGGCGGTACGACGCAACTTCAACATAGAAAACTTTTTAGGGGCGAAGCACCTTGGGGCGGAGCCTTGTGCCTCCCTCGTCGTCCGTAGCTCTGGTTTGCATGGAGACCGCTAGGGGGGCTGCGGTGCACAAAGGGCGTTCGTTCCCGACGCGCGCTCTCTTTCTCT
Organism: Dermacentor silvarum; assembly: GCF_013339745.2. Lineage (NCBI taxonomy): Eukaryota > Metazoa > Arthropoda > Arachnida > Ixodida > Ixodidae > Dermacentor > Dermacentor silvarum. Next base: position 15,143,332 of record NC_051163.1, read on the forward strand.
CTTCAGCCATGGATGATAACGGTCGCTTCTGATAACGGCGCGCCCGCTATGGATGAAAAGGCGAGAGTGGCGGCTCAGCTGCAAGCGGATTCGAGAGCTCGCAAAGCTGCTGCAGCACGGCGACGCGGACAACAAGCGGACCCGGAGTCTAGGGCGCGGGAAGCTGCAGCAAAACGGTAACGCCGGCAAGCGGACCCGGAGCTGAGGGCTCACGAAGCTGCAGCAGCACGGCAACGCCGTCATGCGGACCCGGAGCTGAGGGCTCGCAAAGCTGCAACAGTACGGCAACGCCGGCAAGCGGACCCGAAGCTGAGGGCTCGCGAAGCTCGCGCTTGAACCGCGCATCGGCGCCACCAACCTCAGGTAGAGAACGCTTCCGGCATTTTGCCGCCGCTTCCCGCGCTCTCGCCGCCTCTGGGTCCGCTTGCCGGCGTCGCGCTTCAACCGAGCATCGGCGCCACCAACCAAAGGTAGAGAACGCTTCCGGAGTTTTGCCGCCGCTTCCCGCGCTCTCGCCGCCTCTTGGTCCGCTTGCCGGCGTCGGGGGATTCACAATTAACCGAATGATCCCCCGGTGCTTCGCCCACTCATCATCATTCACTTCGTGGATATGCGGTGATTTTTTATTGGTTTAATCTCCCGTTGGTAGGGCAACCGGCGCTTCGCAGGAAATCCGAAACCATTGAGTAACGCGTGAAAGTATGTCCACGGGGAGAGGGTGCGCGCTTTCCTTGTCCGCGCAAGCTCACGCCTACGTTCTAACTGAAGTTGCGTCGTTCCGCCGAAAGGTATCCGCTGCCATCACCAGCCCGATAGACGCGCGTCGTTGCTACTTTATCTGGTCGATCGCGTCTAGCAAGCAAGCCGAGAAGTGTCCCCACCTAAAGAGTATATATTTTACACCGTGGTGTGACCGCAGACAACCGCTGTCAAAACGCTGGCTACGTGACGGAACGGCTATACGCCGTTGTCGACACTGGGCCTCTTCGATTATCCGTCTCTGACAGTCCTGGACTGTCCGAGAAGCTGCATACGCAACGCTCATTGGCTGAAAGCACTGCCTCGGGCAGTCTGGGACTGTCAGGGACTGATAATCGAAGATGCCCACTGTTAGGGGAGAGGCGGAGGCGAGGCCAGAGAGAGTCGGCGGCAGAGGCCGGCAGGGCTGCGCGCATGCGCCTCAGTGGGAGAGCGGGCACGCAGACGCACAGTCTAGGGTGCCTCGATACCCTCCTTACCCACCGCTCTCCTTCCACTGCGAAGTCGCGTTTGCTCTCCGCCGTGCGTTCGCTCCCCGTGAAAGCGCGCGTCCCTCGCCCTCGCGCGCATACAGCATACGGCCAATTAAAGTTTTTTTTCTATTGCCGGACGCGACCATCGAAGAGTGAACCCTTAACAGCTTCGCTATAAAAAATTCAGAGCCCTTCTCATGTCGAGAAAATGGGGGTAAGCGAATATCGTGGCAAGACGACATTGTCGCAGGCGTTCCGCTTCGTTTACCCTAAACTCCGGGTCGGCGGTTCTTCGCTGTTTCGCCTGGGCTACGGAAGCGCTCACGCTCCTGCTCCTCGGCGGAACGCACCACGCGGCCTTCCCATTCGGTCGACGATACTGATCTGAGGCGAGGGAAGCCAGGCGGAGCGCGCGCCAAACCCCTTTCCCTCCCCGCAACACACCAAAAGACCCTGATTGGTCATGCGGGTCACGTGATCCGGCGCCGGCGCAGCTTTCCTGCGCTACTCTGGGAGCAGCTGGGTTCTTTAGCGTGGTACTACCAAGCTTGGCTTGAAAAATTCGCGGGGCCGCAAGATCCATATGGGGAAGGATTACAAACGAAGCTGTTTAGGCCGCATACGTGGGCTGCATACATTATGAAATAATTTTTTTAAGCGAAGCTTTATAGCTGACAAGTTTCGGCGGTGGTGGAGGTGGTGGTGGTGATGTCACGCTTAAAAGTCGGCCATTCCTGGCGATAGTGCAGAAAGGGTCCAAGCTCATTGGCACATACAATGGACGAAAGAGAGAGTGAGAGAGAAAGAAAGACCGAGAGAAAGAGAGAAAGAAAAATATGAATTCACCACGAAGGACAGAGAGAGAACGAGAGAGGGAGGGAAAGAAAGAGAGAAAGAAAGAAAGAATCACCACGAAGGTCAGAGAAACAAAGAAAGATAGAGAAAGGAAGAAAGAGATATAGAAAGAAAGAAGTAAGGAGAGAGAGAAAGGAAGAGAGAGAAAGAAAGATAGATAGAGAAAGAAAGAAAGAAAATCCCCACGAAGGTCAGATACACACACGAGAAGCTTCGCTTATCCCCATTTTCTCGACAGGGGAAGGGCTGATGCTTTTGTTTTTTTCATACGGCACCGCACTACGCCGACACAAGCGCTGCCACCGTCACCGCACCTCACACGCATCTGCCGCAACCGTCAGAGGTGCCGCCGCGCCGGCACCGCGGACGCCCGTGGCGTTATAACCACGGAAGCGCAGGCACGTGCACAGGCGCCGTCGCCACACTCTCACCCACTACCAATCTCCATTGCTGCAGCGCTGTCGCCACACTCTTTCCTGCTCTCTTACCCGTCTCCATTGCTGCAGCACCGTCGCCACTCTCTTTCCCCCTCTCCCCTACTCGTCTTCATTCCTGTCCACGCATGTCCCCGATAACGACGTAAGTCGCGCAGGGCACCCCCCTGGGAACGCATGCGGGAGATGCATACGGGGACTAGAGAGAGAGAAATGGTTAGGGCACGGAGAAAGCTCCGTGGGTTAGGGAAAGGTTGGCGCGCTATCTTGTGCAGCTCTTGAAGGAGCACGGCTCAGCGCCAACGGGGTGGGAAAGAGCGTGGGAAAAGATAGGAGAGGAGAGGGTGAAGAGGAGAGGAAACCGGAGGGCAGAATCTCAGTGGAGACGGCCGGGGTGGAAGGCCGTGTCATGCAGTAAACAGCTTCACTGTAAAATGTTGAGTATCGAGTTTACAGCTCTAACTCAGCCGCAAAAAGACGATACCATTATTCTACAAACTGCACCTACTGAGACGTCTGAGGCAGACAAAATTGACGTATTATACAATGATCTGAAATAAATCACTAATCTATAAGCAGGACGTTTGCGAAACCGTCGTAAGCTTTTAGAGCGCAGTTCTTGGGCGCCCGTTCCTGCGTCGAGCATCGGCGGCGTAACCGAGCGAACGAGCACAGCGAAAGATGAAAGCGAACGCGGATCGCAGCGGGGGAGGAAAGACGCGAGGAGGAAAGCGGAGAGGAGCGCGCAGCGGAACCATGAGGCGGAAAGCGGTGGAGGGTATGGCGAAAGCGTGAGAAGCGTAGTGCGGCGACGATGGCTACGAGATGGCGCCAGAGTATAGCACGCGTTGTCTGGTAGATTTGTCGGCTGCTGCTGCTGTGAATCGCGCCCACGTGTCACCCACGCGCTGGCTCTCGCAATCCCCAGATTAGCGAGGCAGTCGCGCCACACTTCGCTCGTTTCCAACGTGCCGCATGAGTCAGATTGTCCGCGCCAGCCAATATATCGCGAAATGAAAACACGTATACAGCTGCCAAATTTCGCATTAGGGAGTATCGTAATCGTCGGTGAATTTTAACGACTTCATGTAAGCTGTAAACTAATGCATTGCATTAGTTTACAACGAAATCGGATTTCGTTTACAAGTCAACGAAATCCGGATCAACTCTCGAAAAAACATCCTGACGGTAGATGCCAAGAGTTCAACTATAATAGAGAAGTTAAAGACTATTCCAACATTAAGCGGAATTCCCGTCCGTTCCTTTTTTACTTACGGGAAGGAGTCAACGACTGGTGTAATTTCTGATATCGACCTTGACATCAAGAATGTTGACCTCAGGAAATTACTGAGTTCATCGGTGCAGATTCTTGAGATTCACCGCTTGGGGAACTCCCGGTGCATCAAACTAGTATTTGCTTCGTCAACTTTGCCAATGACTGTCAAAGTGGGGTACGTGATACACCACGTCCGACCATTCGTCCCGAGGCCTCTGCAGTGTCGGAAATGTCTCAAGATTGGTCACGTAAGCGCTGTGTGCAGAAATCAAGTGACCTGCCAGCGTTGCGGTGGGCAACATAATACCGCCGACTGTGATGCACCTTCATTGAAATGTCCCAACTGTCCTGGCTCTCACGAAGCAACGTCGAAGGATTGCCCGAAGATGCAGCAGGAAGTTCGTATTCTCCGGAAAATGGCAATAAACAAGTCTTCCCATAGACAGGCTGCTCAATCTGTTCGCCGAGACAGACAACGCTCGCATAAGAAGCGCCATCCAATGACTTCAGGAGAACTGGATTGTGGGCCGCAGGGGCCTCGACAACCTCTACCTTTGCCGGCATCGAGGACGGTAACCGCGCCTACAGCAAATTCAGGATCTCCGAGAGCACAGGGCGCACATTCGTCGCCCCTGGGTGGCACAGACACGGAGTGGCCTTCGCTACCCAGTAGATCCACGCCCACGATACCATGCCGTAGTGTTCCTCTACGTCAAGAAGCGGATTATAGGGCTAGTAAAGCCGATAACCCTATAGGCAAGCAAGGAGCTGAAAATAATGACCAAGAAAGCGTTGAAAAATGCTGAAATGCCTGCTAGAATCAATGCGCGTGATTCTCTGTGGTCTCCAGACTCCGGCCGCTAAAAGCGCCGTGCATGTCCTCGCCGTACTGGAACACCTGATCGCTGCTCTTTACATAATTTAATTACCTTGCTTGGCACCTGTGGTGCTCACGCAGGAGAAGCCCATACACAAGCTTCTTCGCGGCGAGTTTTTGTGAACTTTCAATTGTATTCGTGACTCCGTCCATGCTCTATAGAAGGTAGATGACACGTTTGAAGGACCTTTTTGGACTTTGTTGATAGCCATGAGGATGCTGAACTTGCCTTTACCGTCGTACATCCTTCTTCTATGTCATCATCACCCCTCATCCAGCCTTCATGTCCCCGTTCCCCCCTCCCCCTGTGCAGAGTAGCAGGCTAGAGCATGCTAGCTCAGGCCGACCTCTCTGCCTTCCTTCAAATAAATTATCTCTCTTGTCCAATTTAGATGTTTTAACAAATGCGGTATACAGAACTGTGATGTATGGTTTCGGTACTGAGTTTCAGATTTGTTTCTTTTGCTAACTTGCTCATTTCCGGTAATTTTTGTTTAAAAAAGATTGTTGCCCTAAATTGTTATTCTGCTTTCTGTAGTCGATAGAATTCAGCTTTAATTTTTACATGCAACAAATTTTATTCAAATCAGTTCAGCAATCGTCTGACGAGAGCATTTCTGCGTATAACATGTATTTGAATATGGAAATCGGAGTTGGCCCCGAGCTAAAGCTTCAGTTCACTTATTCACCCATTCTGTTCATCTACCCGCTCCTCATATATCTTTATCTTCCTGTGACGCCTCTGTCATGTTTCCTTCATGTCTTAGTGCATCCCGATGCATATCCTTTTAAGACATGTACCTTATTAAAATTTCTAGAAAGTAAATATACCTTCTGTAAACGTGCATACCTTCGGTATTTACGCCTGTAATTGTGTTTGATATGTCTGTATCACCGTATATCGAGCTGGATATTTAAAATTTTCTACTCTGCTCTTTACGGTTTCATAATCGATGTTATACTTAATATGATGTTTCAATTTTGTACCATTCTTTTTGTCAGTATATACAGCTTTCTGTTGCTCAATACGCGTTTCATAAAAGTGTTTTTCCGAGCGTGAAAGAAGCCCGCGAATACACGCAAAGTAGCGCGGCAATATTGCGTGTATTCGTGTAATATTGCGTGTATTGCGTGTACTCTTTCATGCTTGGAAAAACACTTCTAAGTAGCGCATATTGAGCAACCAACAGAAAGCTGTATGGGAGGTTATCATGTTCCTCTACAATTTTCTCATTCACACTTTTAATCTAACACTTGAGAAGTTGATTAATTGATTACGATTAATTATGTAATTAGGCGGAAGGCAACAAATTATCTCAGCATCTTCAAGTGACGGCAAACAACATTACCTTGGTTCTGGACAGCAAACGTGGCATTTGCATATTTTAAAATTTTGGTGCATGATGGTTGGGACACCCTGTATATTTTCTATTGGTGTTCATCAAACGCGCATAATTTTTATTTCTTTCTGTGTACTGACAGGGATATTCGTCTCGATTTTCTTGTAGTGTTGCTTGACATTAGAATCAGCCTCCGCTTCCCCATCCCTATATAATGCCTCCTCGGGGCCTTTAGGGTATTTGCTTATGATATCTAAGTTAATAAACGTACAATAGTCAAGCATACGTGGGGTGTGCACAGGCAGGCGACAGTGCAAAGTTGCTTTGCAGTCTCAAAGGATGACACTAGGTTGAAAGAACTCGCCATGGAGGGTATAGAGAAACAGTCGAAAGTTCACAAGAGTGTGTGAACTGCGTCGACTTTACGTGACGTGATGTGCGCGCGAGTGAAGTGGAACATTGTGTAAGTGGCAAAGGAAGCGGCTCGATTCAAGGAACTCACCATCTTGATGTTGTTGCTGTTGCCTAAAATTGAATAGGGGAGCGTATCCTCTTTCTTCTCTTCTTCTGCATCAACTGAGATGACTGAAAATTACTGGAAAATGCGGACCCACGTGAGGAGTGACAACAGTGGGTGCAAATGTTTTTCCTGCGCATGACAACAGGGCGATACTCTGCGTCACTGGAACGGGCATACGAACACATAAAGTTCGATTCACAGCTTTCGTTATAGTACTTTAATAAAAAGTAAGTTTATGTGGTAAAGAGAGACGAAGTTTACAGGAAGCTTTCGGTGCTGTTTCTTTTTTTTTCTTCTTTTTTATACCTATTCACTGCTTGTTTCATTTCAGTTATTTTCTCCAAATCAGTATTGGAGCGTTTCACCGCATTATAATTATGATGGTAATCAACTGTGACACGTCGCCACTTCGCGTGACGGTCCATACTGTAGGCCAAAGAATTGGCCCGCAGTATGGTTAAATGATGATGATGATGATGATGATGATGATAATAATAATAATAATAATAATAATAATAATAATAATAATAATAATAATAATAATAATAATAATTAATACAATCGTCCTGTAGTAGCTCTCATTCTCTAATAGCTCTTGTAATTTAGATTGATTTGGAAACGTATCGTTAATATTGCTGTTCCTCCTGCCTTCCGACTCTCGGTCTGTCACGCGAAGTGGGAACGTGTCATAGTTGAGTATCATCATAATCGTAATGCGGTGAACAGCTATAATACTGATGTATTGTACGTGCTATAGCGGGGGGGGGGGGGGGGGTTGAACGAACACAATGTAATTCTAGGCTCCTTCCAGTAAGTATTCGAAAGAAGTGCAGTAGAACCAAAAATGTCACTCTTTCGGTGACACATTATTGACGCCTGCGAACGTCAGAATTTGTGAGATAAGCACTCTATACACAATCAGTTAACATCAATAATAAACATTTATTTACCTTACATAATCAACCTAATATTGCTATTTCGGAGTCAGTATGTGCCGAAGACGCCGGTAGAAGTCCTCATGCTGCTGAACTGCGCACGAAGGCCATTTCCGCAAGAGATTTCCACATATAGTGTCGCGAAATTCGCCGAGCACCCAAAAAATGCGTTATAATAGCTATGAAAATTAATTACTCTCAAGGACCGATCTCTTAAGTCTCCTTACCGATATATTTTCTGCTTGGCAAAGAGCCAGCGGCCATGGTTGCGTCTTTTGTGTAATGACGTCATGTTCGTCGTATACCCGTTCTTTTTCTCTATTTCTTTCTTTCTTTCTTTCTTTCTTTCTTTCTTTCTTTCTTTCTTTCTTTCTTTCTTTCTTTCTTCCTTTCTTTCTTTTTCTTTCTTTCTTTCTTTTTTTTCTCTCGTATGGTTTTGTGTTTAAGGTACAGCTGCTGCTGCTTTTTATTCTTCGTATCTGGACCTCAAGAGATGTCTTCGTTTCTGCCCAAAATCAGAGACGAAATATACTTTTTTTTACCACATTTTGTTGCTTTAATGTGCCCAGATTGCTGAGATGACGTGGAGCTTACGCTCTTCGGCATCTCTTTCACAGTAACGACATATTGAGGCCCAAATAACCCCCTTGGGATAAAGTGGAGCGATACATTGATCTTGGACAAAAATTTTATCAGGACAAGCTACCGCTTATTTGTCACCAAAAGGAGTCACTGAAATATCGCAGGCTCCAAATATATGGTGATTGTAAAGGAGGAAAGAGACGCCTACTTCTGCAGCCTTTAAGGGAGCACGGCGCAGAACGCGCGTTTGTTCTCCGCCGTGGGTTCACTCCCCGTGAAAGCGCGCGTCCTCTCCCCTTTCACTCGCACATACAGCGTTCGGCGGCGCGCGGCGACGATTTCATCTCCATTGACGTCATACGGAACCTCACGGCGACGGCGACGGCGACGACGACGGCGACGCCATGGCAGAAATCTGCTTTGGAGTGTCCATATAACTGCTATCGCAATAAAAGGCAAAGTTGTCGTTGAGGCGACTAAAGATTCAAGCAGAGCATCGGCTAATCAACGTCAGGCTTTACCCAGCTACAATGACCAACGCTCTTCTAATGCATCAAAATAGCCGCACCAATGTGTTTGACGTCTAATGAGCGCATCAGCTTGACGGCTACACGCCTCACGGGAAAGGTGAAAAAAAAGTCGCAATTTCTCCCGAAAGGCGATGCATCGATTGCGATAGCAAATTAGTAGACAGCTATACGAAACAAGGATAGCAGTTTTATCGGCAGTGTAAACATAGGCTTACAGCTAAATTAACAATCATGGTGCCACGCGCGTACTAACAAACATGAGCACATATCTCACTCGATGCCCGCGGAATCTCGCTGTCGGAACGCTGTAGTGAGGAACCTCACGGAACATTTATATGGAACATCACGGCGACGGACGGCAGAAATGCGCCTGGCGTGTCCATATAATTGCTATCGCAATAAACGTCCGCATTAAAGTCCAGTATATTAGCGCGCAGCTTTTTCGAGCTTTCTCGCAAGTTTTGTGTGCCGTAAGCTTATGTGACCAACTGTACGTATGGTGGCACTTATGGTGCCCTTGGAAAACGCATAAAATGAATGAATGATGATACCGACCAGTTATTCTTTTTATTTCTACTTGTTTAATCTGGACTGATACTACTGCTATACTGTCTGATAAACAGTGAAATCTTGTTGTCTGCACTCCCGTGGAGCTTCGAGGACGATGAACGTAGCGGTAAACGAAGATGAAACGACCGAGGAAGTCGGGCTGGCTAGAGAAGCCTGTGAAGTGCGTCGGTGAGCGGGAAGGACCGCGCCCCGCACGCGCTGCTCGCGTCGTCGGCGTCCACGTCGAGCACGACGACCCCGGTCTTGGCGAAGCGTCCCACCACGCGGCGGACGCCCAGCGCCCAGGGCGTCAGCGCAGCCATCCAGGTGCGGTTTCGATGCGCCACCACGCACTCGCCCGTCGGGCTGCCGTAGCCCGACCAGCCGTGGTCCCTGCAATAAATGAGACACGGGGTAAAGTTGGTTAGAACTACAGAGAGTTGAGCTAGTTGGTATATATATGGGCGATATAATAACGATAGAAGTCGAAAATGACATGTCAGGATTCCATCAACCGGGCGTCAGCACGCGCTTTCACCTCTGTCTCGACACCCCATTTGACAAACCAGTGTCCTGACACGGGGCGCTGTTGTCGCCATGAGCATGTGGTCCCCAGATAAGTTTCAAGTATAATGGTCTAGAAGGTATCGTTTCAAGGTAGCGCCCATTCTCTTCCCCGCTCCCCTCCTCCTACATGGAACGCCGCTAGCACCGCCAAAAGTTTCCAAGCAACTAGCTTTTAGTTTGTCTCGTACTATATTCATCTGTATTCCGTGCAGTAAATCCTTATTCATGCGTAGGTTGGCGTAAACTATGCCACGTGAAAAAAACAAAAAAACAAAAAAAAAACTTTCTAGCCCTTTGGAGGCGCTAGTGATCAGTGCGGTCACGTAGAAATTCCACGTGACCACGTTAGGCCAGTCAGTGACGAGAGAGCAATGGGAGAGAGCGTAAGGATGAGGAGGATGGCTGCTAGATGAAAGAATGGCGCTACCTTGAAACTTCTTAAGAACCTTACATGAGCATATATCTCCTCAGTAACATCAGCATAGTGTTCTTCTTGTAAAGAGCATTCACGTAGGGTCACAGGACGCCATATTGTTTGTGTCGCAATGCGGGCTTGTTGGTATGCCATATTGGAATACAAGTGTAGCGCTCGCGAGGCGAGGAGATGATATAAGAGTACATAAACACATAGAGCCATGTCTGTGTGGTCATGTGCTCTTATCGTGTGCTCGTCTGGCTTGCGCTACACATGGTGTTCCAAGTTGGCGTATTGTTGCCGCATTCACATCTTACAAAGTACCGCTGGAGATGAGCGCATTGGCACAACGTGATGCTCTTTACTATTATAGCTGCACACCATCATGGCGGTCGCGATGACGTCAAACAATACTCATTCAGGACACACAGAGACATCGCGGCCAATATTTAGGACTCGTATCTGCAGTTTCGAAAGCACTGCTTGAGATAATTGGTAGAAAAGTGATAAGATTAAGCAGGAGCTTTTTCACCGTGATAGTGGCACTTTAAAATGGCGGCTCTGACGTTTGGTGCCAAGCTCCCCTTACAGCCCGCAGAAACACTAAGTCAGCGAATGCTGCTATATGGGGTTAGTTGCTAGGATTGCGAAACATGCTAACACGAGTACGACATTTTGGGTTGTAGTTCAGCGTTTGTGGAGTCTAGGTATGTTCCTTGTGTTCCATTCAAATGGGAGCTGGTAACGTATTTCTGAATAATACGTCAGCGCTCATAATCCGTTACGGAATATTCACGACGCCCGTTGCGTCGCGAGATCTTACCTCTTGACTTGAGCCCGGTGTCCTGGTGGTACCGGTCACAGATAGTGGTGCAGCTATTCGAACTTCATGTCTCGGAATCTAAACTTTACTCCGGCTAGCCCGCCGTCTCTAATTTATTGCTGGTTTATCCATGATGAAGTTTACCATTGATACTGCAACGTTGTCGATCACACGCACGCACACATTTTCCAACTTTCCAGGTTATTACTTTGAGCAGCATGGGCTTCACCTCAAGAAGCCTGTTATTGTACAGAAGCCAGCTTTACAGGCACGCAGAAACGGTACATGAAGTACATGTACTATCGACCAAAAAAGTTTACGGACCACGGGATCTCAGAAAACGCTAAATATCCGAGCAGCCTTTAAAGTAGCCAGTAAAACCATACATCACAATGTTGTTCGCATATATCAGTAGAGGCTGGAAATGGGATAACCAGGCTGCGTTTAGAGGCTGCGGAGACATTCAGCTTTTTGTCAGATACCTTGGTCCGTAAACTTTTTTTTTTGGTCGATAGTACCACAAACAGGCTGCCACCTTAAAGTAAGCAAGCATGGTTTTTCGTACTTTTGAAACATGTCTATGCATCTTTCCTCATCCGGCACTCTGCAGAGGCATACAGATGACCGAAAAGATGCGCGTGTAGGGTTAGCATTGCTCTACGAAAGTTGCGTTCTTTCCAAAACAAACTTTGGCCCCGCTTTCAGTGACAGGTGGCAGCGTCGTGGGACTCGTATACCTGATGGCGAGGCAGACGTCCCTGTAGGCCGCGCTACTGACGAGCGACGCGGCGGCTCCTTCCCGGCCAATCGCTTCGCCGCCTTCAGGAAACGTGTATCGGACGCCCGAGAGCCGGACGCCCAGCATCACGTCGGCCGCGCTGTCGCCATCATCCAGCACGCGTCGGGCGAGGCCCCGCTGCGCAGACGCGAACAGCAGCGTGACCGTAAACGTTTTACAACGTCACAGCTATACTTCAGGGACGCTCCAGCTGCAATATCGACTCGTCACCGTACGTTGACACCATCGCATACGTCTTCGACAACGGGCTTCTCACTGAAATAAAGCCCGTCCATTAACCAAGGCAACATTATTAGAGGGATACTGAACGACAACACTATGTTAGTTCAGTATGATGAAGTTTTTCTTGAAGCCATGGTAATACATATACCTGTTTTCCATGAATATATCCACGACCTCACAGTGGTGTACCGGCATCAGGGTTTCCATGTGAAATTTTCTATTCAAATCCCGCCCCGTCAAATGATAATGGATAGATAGCGTTTCGAGGAAAAAAAACACCTTACCAGTCTAAACATTATCTATAGTATTTCCCTTTAGTGTGGCTTGAACAGCTTTCGAGTGATTTTAAGGTGTGGTGTACCGGACACTGGGTCCTGCTGGAGTTCGCCGAAGCCGGTATCAGCACGACGGGACCCAGCTTAGCTTCTGCGAACATCCGCGGTCCGCCTTCGCCATCCGGACACGTCACGGCGGCGGTGTAGCCGTGGTAGTCCAGGCGCTCGTACAGCGCCCGGTAGATGGCTACCTCATCCGGTCCACCTGCGAGTCGATCCAGAAGTCACTATAATATCTAACGCAACGGTGTTCATCTTCTTTTCATCAATACCAGTACGTCGTCTCAAGCACTGTCAGGAATGTGCACGCGAAGACCTCAGAGCTGCCATCAACGTGCGGATGCGTTGTGTGCACACTGAAAAATTCAGGGAAATAAACACCTAGTCGTAGCTGCTTCTGTCTTCTCCTCTTTCAACTGAACGAATGCCAACTAACCCAGTCCGCGCCTTGCTATATTTATGCACTATTGCAGATTTTCTCTTTCGGTATTTAGTATTGTTAAAATTTCACTGTTCAATACATTTCTGCCCGGCGCCAAACGTACTGCGACCACACGCATTAAAAAAAAAAAGATTTCATTTTATTGCTCTTCACATTGGCAGATCAGCGAAATTGTTTTACCAATCCTGTATTTTTCTGACTCTGTATTCGAATATTTTCATGCTTGGCTTAGCGTTCATTTGGGACAAATAAGGCGAAAGGAAAACCAATCGAATAAACATATTCGCACTTCTTATCCCGTCAGTTGACCGGTTAAACTATAGCCAACATTTCACGCACCGACGAGTTCGAAGCTAAACGCTAATTTTACAACGCAAGCGGTGCGATCCATTCACTCACAGTGCAGCGTGTAGAGGAGCACGCCGTCGAGCCGGTTGAACTCGACGAAATGGAGCACGTGGACGGCGAGCCTCTTGGAGGCGTTGCCGTGGTCACGCTGCGCTAGCGAGCGCAGCACCCCGGCATCCTGTTGGGGACCACCCAGGGCCACCAGTAGACTCGGTCTATATAGAACAAAAACAAAATACACAGTGAATCTTGTTGCTGGTTAAGTTTATTTATTATTCCCGAAAAAAAAAAAAGACGCTGCTGACTATACTGATTGTTAACTCCGTCACTGCGCATGCGTGAAAATTTGTTTAAAAGTGAAGCAGTTGAAAGATTCTCCAATAGGTGTCAGTTCCTTCTTTCGTCCTTGTAATGGAAGACTGGAAAACTGTGAATTAGAGTTTGATTTATCTTACATGCGTAATGGACAAATGGATGCGGGATGACAGGCGCAAGTTGGATACGCTCCAAGGGGTAATTGGAGATCTGCCCTGCATGGACATAAAAATCCGATGATGATGATGACTTGCAATGGACATAGAAGGTGGACTATGTATCTAGCGGACAATACAAGAGATTTACAGGAACTTCCGAATATCTGTGGCAACGCAGGGACAAATCTAGGCCGCAAGTTTAGCACACAGAAATCGGGAATTATGATCTTTAATGAAGAGACGAGTTATTACGTGTTGTCAATTTAAGAGCGAGTCATACCCCTAAAAAAGCTCGGACACAAAATAGAGGAAGAGGTCAAGAAAGTTGGCAACCAAGTACAGGATAATGGAAAGGGTAAATAGACAACCCGGAGTCATCAGAAAGAAAGTGAGAGAAACAGGGACAGTGAATTGGATGCAAATAATGGAAACAGAAATGACCATGGAGATTTACAAGAATGAGAAGAAAGAAATTAGAAGGGAAAATCTGCACGATAACACAAATGGCAGTGCTTTGCTATTAGGGGCTGGAACTAGTTGCCTAAGGACAAAAGCATACCAGAGCAAACATTAGCAACAAGATGAGGCACATGTGTATACATGTGCCTCATCTTGTTGATGATGGAGAGATGATGGAGATGATGTTGTTGATGATGTTGAGATGATGGAGATAGTTATTTTTTCACGTACATGGAGACGCAGATTAGGGCATCATTCAAATTTTAGAATTGTTTTTCAAGTTCATAACATAACAGCAAACAATACAATAAAAGCCACCTTGAAGAGCACTTATGTCCCATAGTTGCGTTCGGGTCTCAGGAGGGTATAGCGTACGTGATAAACTCAAGCAGGCTGGGTGACTATTTTTCACCGCCCGTATTAAAGGGGAAGCCAATAAATCATCATCATTATCGTCTGCCGTCCACAGCTTCGGCAACCCGGCAATCCGCAAATGTTCGGAAGTTTACGGACAAATTTAATCTCCCTTATAACAGTCTGCTGCGCTATACCCACCTCGTGGTCCTGTTGGTGTCCTGTATTTTCAGGAAGTCGGCAAAGCGGAGGTTGGGGGCCGACGGTTCCCCGGCCGGCGCCGTCAGGGGCAGGCAGCAGAGCACCACTGCAGAGCACAAGTGCAGGGGCAAATGGTGCGGCCTGAACCGGGAGTCGCTGCCGTTGTAGCCACACCACAGGTTCTTCTTGAGCTCGGACGAACTCTCCTGGACGTCAAAGCGCGAACGGGCCGGTTGCCTCGATGGGCAAATATATTCTCGAGGTGTCGTGTACGGCATCTTATTAAACCTAATGTCAAGCCTTTGATTTCGAGTTCACAGCAAATTTGCGATGACTGAGATTAGGTTGAAACGATGAACGACGAGAGAAGTTCTTCGACTGGGCTAGTTGGTAGTGTGACTTTATAGCGTATGTATGGCGCTGCTAAGGTGACATACACGTGGGACACTATTGCCACGCAAACACGATACGGACACACACCTTGCGCACAGACCTTGAGCAAGGTCTCCGTCCGTATTGTGTTTGCGTGTCAGTCTCCCTGTGTGTACCACCTAAGCAGCGCTACTTACGCCATAATAATAAACCAAGAGAGGTTTTTCTAAGCCAACAGGACGAAATTCAGAATGACATACATGTACCCATCACTGCAGCACTGGATGAAGCACTGTACGTACTAGGAGCGCACGTTGGCACTATAGCTGTGGGGGTATTCTGTAAGTTTCGATCTAGTAGACATGTCCGTTTCGTCTGTTGCTGAAGTTCTGATTGTCTTGCCTGGGGTACACGTGAGAAGGAGACATGCGCCCCCAGCCAATTAGTATTTTACCCCAATTAGCGCAAAAATTCTTTTAGGGAGCCTTGGGCAGCCATCTTCGCCCAGACTGACCTGGAGACTCGACTGAGCATCCTCGACGAGGCACGGCGCGTGGCGATGGCCATTGGAGTCCTGGACTGAGGACCCACCCTCCGGCCCCCTTAACCCTATTTTTCACGAATGAAGTTATTTCTCTCTCTCTCTCTCTCTCTCTCTCTATTTGGTTCTCACCGAGTGTATCTATAGCTCGCATAACTTCACATCATGATACAGGCCCGAAGTAGGGAGTTAAAGTGCGATATTGTAGGCTTTACCATTTCTTGGCCGGAGTACGAAGCCGATGCCGTTCTGTTCCGTAAGGACTGCCGCCACAGTTGTAAGCGACTCCAAGCAGAGGTCGTGGCGGACGATCTTCTCGGCCGAGCCGTCGACTTGGTTTGCTTTGTTGCCCCGCTTATAGAGCGATGCGCAGTTGGCGTCGCGCTGAAAAAAAAAAATGGTGTCAGATTCACACTAAGTGGTGCGAAGACTGGGCAAACAGCGAAGCTAGTGGTCCTTCCCGAGCTTTAACTTTGCTTTCCTTTGCTTAACTTCGTTTGGTTCTTAGCTTTAACTTTGCTTAACTTGGTTTATCTTGGCTGGTTCTTAGGCAAACTTAGCCGACCCCGAATATCGAGACGATACTCGGGGTCGGCGCGCTGTCTTCTAAAGGCCACTTTATAGTCCGACGTAGCGCTGACGCGCGAGCGCGCTCGGCACGGGGACGCTCCATCAGCGAAAGTTAAGCACTTCACCAGCCCATCTTGTTTGAAGAAACGCGGATGACGCTGGGTGACGAGTTCGGCGCGAAATGCAGCATGTCGCATCTGGACGCCGGCTGCAGCCGGGGCACGCCGACGAACGCCGGATACGTCGGCAGCGCCTCGCGCTGTGGCGAGGGTAACCTCGCCGAGCGGTGACGTCATCGCCAGGCGCAGTTTTTTGTTCGCACTACGCGGCCTAACCAAGACCTAACCTAACCATTGCGGTTTCAGCGCAAAAGGGCACAGGGGACAGGCAGAGCAAACACAACAAGCGTTGCAAGTAGCAACGTTAGCAGACAAGGGGTGTATTAAGAGTCGGCGTACAGGATACCAGCGTTGGGCTATACAACAGGCTACTATACACAAGTGGGCTACTAGAGTTAGAAGCTAACAAGGGTGGAGCCTTGGGCTAGTTGGTTATTAATAATTAATTCATAGCTAGAAGTGCGTGCGTTGTACGAGAATGCCGTGCCTCCATCTGTCCGCTTCCTGTCTTGAAGCCACAACGTATTCTCGAACTGCACATAAATGTGACTAGCCTGCTTACATTTGTTACGGAAGAGAAATTATACGTTATACGCCACAGCCAGTAACAGGAACCACTGACGAAAACTGCGCGAGCGAAGGCCAGAAACATGCAATGCCAACGGCTCAATGACTAGACAAAAAATAATGAGCACTTAGGTATCCCTGCGTGGATGAATGCGAGAGCATTGCGACGGCCTCGTTTGCGTACTCGCGCGGACGTAAAAAGGCGCAGCTACTGAATGAGAAGTCGAATGTTGGTACATCGGAGCGCACGATAGAACTCACCGAAATCACCGCACCGACTGGCAGCGGCGCTATATACAGGGTGTTTC
The DNA here is from genome assembly GCF_013339745.2 of Dermacentor silvarum. Taxonomy (NCBI): domain Eukaryota; kingdom Metazoa; phylum Arthropoda; class Arachnida; order Ixodida; family Ixodidae; genus Dermacentor; species Dermacentor silvarum. The sequence continues at coordinate 15,160,377 of NC_051163.1, forward strand.
AGCGAACACTTCCATAATTTATTTAAAGTTGTCTGTGAGAGATAGCCCAATTCTAGTTAATGAGCTGGTCTACGCGAAGAGGCGGACATTATACTTGCACACAAAATTGAAATGCATAATCGACTAATTAACAAAAGTTCACTAATTAAGTTTTTAACTATTTACCTGATGGCCCATATTGCAATTTACAAATTGTAGCCGTGGAGTTCGCAAGGCGGATCTACTTGGAATTAATTCTCAGGATGACACCAGTTTCGAGGTATTAATTCATGAACTTTGTGGAGAAATGCATTGGCGTTCCAGTTAATTTGGTGCTTCAATGCATAAACCGACGTTTTGTTAAGAAACTAACTGGAACGCCAATGCATTTCTCCGCAAAGTTCGGGGATTAATATCTTGAAACTGGTGCCATCCCGAGAATTCGTTCCAAGTGGATCCGCCTTGCGAACTCCACGGCTAGAATTAGTAAATTGCAATATGGGTCATCAGGTAATTAGTTAAATCTTAATTAGTAATTTTTGTTAATTATTTGATTACGCATTTCAATTTCTTGTGCAAGTAATGTCCGCCTCTTCGTGTAGACCAGCTCATGAACTAGAATTGTGCTACCTGCCACGGCAACCTTTAAGAATTTTTGAAAGTGTTCGCTGAAACACCGGCGCGGTCTGTCTCTGTGACCACGTGACTTGTTCTTCCATCGGAATCACCCCTCTCTCATTGGCGGAAGCGCACGCGGCGTCGCTAGCACTTCCACCAATGGAAGCATCACCTGGCGCGCGGTCTGTCTCTGTGACCTCGTGACTTTTTGACCAGCTCCAACCAGGCCACCGGATTTTCAGCTTCATGAGCCATATAATGCTTTCGCATTAATGAAAGAAGAATCTCTGGTACTAGCTATTTCAATCGCTTTAAAGTGAAGATTTTTTTTTGCGTCCTCCTTCACCTTTCCCGCTGCTGGTGCTGCTACTAGCTGCTGTCTTGCCGATAATGCAGTAACTTGGGCCACTGCATATGTACCACTGGGTATAAGTTCCTGAATATACAACCTGGACCACTTGGTGTGCGCATTGGGCATATAAACATTTATTGGCCGACGTCCCAGCAAGGAGTCCGCTCCACTAGGAATGTGTCCAAATATACAAGCAGAACAAGAGGCAAGAAGTCAAGAAGTCGGCTACTGAGAAGTGTAGTCGGCAACGGAAGTAGCCGAGTGTTGAGAAAGAAGTTAAGCGAACAGACTGGAACCACAGCGTGCAAAAAGCGAGCAGCGCTGGGCTGCACAGATGCGATCAACGAAAAATGAAGAGATTTCAGTAAACGATAAAGTAGGCTTCGCTGAACACCGATTACCACATACTCGCGTGCAACCTCCCGATTTTTTTCCTCCTACTTTGAAACACTGGATGCAGCATGCGATCCACAATACTAATTATATACCTCGCGGTGCCTTTATTTTCCTTCTTTCCATCTTTTACCCCTTCTCTCCTCCTATATCAACTCTCGTTGGCATTGTCTTTCGTCAGCACACGGTAGCCAGCCAGTATTTGCACTGGCTAACCTCCATATTATTCCCTCTCTCCCCTCCTTCGTAACACCAGACGCAGCATATGTGCCACAAAGATTTATATACCTCGCGGTGCCTTTAGTTTCTTCTTTCTTTTACCACATCCCTCCTTTTATCACCTTTCGTTGTCTTTCTCCAGCACAGGGTAGCCAGCCGGTATTTACACTGGCTAACCTCCACGCCATTCCCTCTCTCTTTCCTTCTCCTTTGTAACACCAGACGCAGCATGCGATCCACAAATATTTATATACCTCGCGTTGCCTTTGGTCTCGTTAGCAGCCGCTGAGAAGAGTCGGTCCGCGCCATCAGGAGGGAGAGGGTAGTCGCTCATGTGACTCGGCGGCGGCCGGACCGCGACGTCGCCAGAGTGCTTCCCCGTGGCATGCGTCAGGACGACGGCCAGCCAGGAGACCACGAGCAGCAGGAAGAAGATGGCCGACGTCACCTGCTGGCGGCGGGTGCCCAGGTACAGAGCTCGACCGTCCTCGAGCACGTCTGGTGCGCCGGCCAGCTTCGAGGACGAACCATGCGCCGGGGGCCTATCCTTGTTGCCGAGCTCTGGAGTACGTGTCACCTCCGGCTCTGTCGTCGTTGACTCTCCTCGGAGTTGCGCCGTGGAAGATGGTTGATATGCGGCCATTTTCGCAAGTCTTCTTCGTTCTCTTCTTCGCCGTCTGGAATACAATGACACACCGGACTCCACTTTCTCTTTTTTTACTTCCAAAGCCTGCCTTACGGGATATTACAAACTTATGTTTACAGGTGCATAAATTTAAGTTAGGTTGTCGAATTTAACGTCCCAAAACTGCACAGTGGTTTATGAAGAACGCATAGTTGAGGCATCTGGATTACTTTTGACGACCTGGTGTTCTTTAAACGTGCGCTTAGAACACGCTACACAAGCGTCAATACGGGGATTTCGTAGCTTTTAACGCGATTAGCATTCTTTGGGAGCTTCACGATCTCTTAAGGGACTATGTGCCTATATATCTGTCGGGATGGGTCTGTAACCGTTTTCCCGCCAACCGGGTCACTCGGTAGTCCATGGTATAATTTGGATATAGCATCCGGCTGCTGTGCTGAGGGAACAGGGCTCAAAACAAACTGTTAGAGCAACTTGAGTCACTGGTTATGCGCCACTGTGTATGTGCAGCTCTTCGGTGAGAAAAAAAAAATCTTTAAAAGTTGACTTGTGCTAGCCAGAATCGAACCCACGACATACATATTGAGACAATCTTGTGTGAATATAGCGCCACGCGTGGAGTTTCTTGCATAAATTTTTTACATGATTTATCTAGTTATTACTATCCAACGCATACGCTTAATCGGTACCACCTAGCTACTGATTTCAAAACTTCCACTTATCAACTTCGTCTGAACGTGTATTCCAGTAAATTTCTTTTCACCTTCTTGGCACTTTCTAGAGCCCCATTCTTGGCCGATCCCCCAAACTGGGTTGCACTATTACGCTGAACAACAACCAACCATCCGCAATAAACTTTAGCGCAAACGGGACGGCACAAGAAGGCCTTGTCCTGCCGCCTTCCTGCCGCCTTCCTGCCTTCTTGTGTCGTGTTGTGTGCGCTAAAGTTTATTAGCAATACGCACCATCTAGGGCCGTTGATGCATTCTGCTGAACTGCCAACGAACCAACTTGGCCTTGTGGCTGCTGTTGTGGCCTCGATACATTTAATTCAGGTTCACTCTGCATTCACTCTGCACCTTCCTGCCATTAAAACGTCTCTCTCTCCACACATATGGCTCACATCCACGAGGGGGATCGGCCGTGGTACTTGTTGTTGTTGTTGTTGTTGTTGTTGTTGTTGTTGTTGTTGTTGTTGTTGTTGTTGTTGTTGTTGTTGTTGTTGTTGTTGTTGTTGTTGTTGTTGTTGTTCAACAAGTGGCACATACCCACCGTGGGGGATCAGCCAATAATGGGGTGGTTTGCGCAAAATGGGTAAAAGAAGTTTAGAAAAAGTAATTATGATAATTATTTATCTAGCTTTCGATTGACTTTAGCATGGTGAACGTTCCACTTCAATCGCCATGACACATGGATTCAATGTTTAAGTAAACTTCTACGTCTTCAGTTTCGTAATACATTAATGTAAAAGGTTGGACACGACGCCATTGGCTCGATCAGCACGCTTTTTTGACCAAAAGCTAGCTTTACAATTTGTAAAGTCCGCAGCTCCACACGCAGACACTTGCGCATGTTTGCGCGTCCACGTGGGGTTTCTGAAACTAGGAAGAAGCAGAAGAAGACAGCGCGTGCTGGTGTCCGGTCTGCCCACCGTTCCACAGGACACGCCAGCCAGTGAGCCCGCCTGGTCGAAGCGGCCGCGGAGGCATCAGCCAGGTGCGTTTTCATTTTTTTTTCTACTGCGACAGCAGTCGTGAGTTCCGAATTCAGATTGCGCCGTCCTGTCCGCACGTTAAAACCAGCTCTGCCGCCACGCAATTGACCACGAGCTATGACTCTTGCAATTATCCCGTGGCAGCACCTACCATATATGCACTCCAGCTCATTTTTATTCTTCTTTCAATTTCCTCCTCATGATCAGGGTCCCTTATGAGCAGTTGACTTAGATAAACGAACTCCTGCACAGGCTCTAGATGCTGACTGGTGATCATGAAAAACATTAAACTAAATTATGGGATTTTACGTGCCAAAACCACGATCTGACTATGAGGCACGCCGTAGTGGGGGACTCCGGAAATTCGGACCACCTGGGGTTCTTTAACGTGCACCTAAATCTAAGTACACGGGTGTGTTCTCATTTCGCCCCCATTGAAATGCGGCCGCCGTGGCCGGGATTCGATCCCGCGACCTCGTGCTCAGCAGCACACCATAGCCACTGAGCAACCACAGCGGGTAAACGTGATCATGAATTCGTTCCTTTCCGGGCTATGGAACATTACCTTTGGATTCTGCATATTAATCTTCAACCCTACTTTTACACTTCCTTGGTTAAGGTCATCAGTAAGCCTCTGCGGTGTTGCATCAATTTTTTTTTGCAAGTCATCCCCAGTAATTTATGATCGCCAGTCAGCCTCTAGAGTCTTGTGCAGGAGTACGTTTATCTAAGTCCGCACTCACAGGGGACCCTGATAGTGAGAAGGAAATTTACAGAAGAATAAAATTGTTTGGAGTGCATTTGGCAGGCGCTATCAAAGCCTGACTGGGAGCTTACCACTGTCGTTAAAAATAAAAGCGTACAATCATTGCATTCTACCGGTGCTAACATATGGGGCAGAAACTTGGAGGTTAACAAAGAAGCTCGAGAACAAGTTAACGAACGCGCAAAGAACTATGGAATACGAAATATGTTAGGTGTAACGTAGAGAGACAGGAAGAGAGTGGTGTGAAGCAGAGTAAACGGGGATAGCCGCGATATTCTAGTTATATTAGGAGAAGAAAATGGAGCTGGGCAGGTCATGTAATGCGTAGGGTAGATAACCGGTACGCACAACCGGTTAATCATTAGAGTTACAGAATGGAAGGGAAGTGCAGTCGAGGACGGCAGGAAATTAGTTGAGGTGATGAAATCATGCAGCATTTCGGCAGCATTTTTGAAAAATATTTCAGAAGGCCGCTTGAATTTCCAGCAACTTTGAGTTAGCAACGTCGAGAGGGTACGCCCTTTTAATAACATACGTATTTGCTGCACTTCATCGTAACGTCTTTGCTGCGTTATAGCAGTGCTTTGGTCAGGATTAAAACACTGCTATACCACAGCACGAAAGTTACGGATAAATGCCGTAAATGCGCACGTTATTCGATGGGCATATATTAGCAGTTTGCATAGTTAGCAACGTCGAGAGGGTATACCCTCTCGACGTTGCTAACTTAATGTTGTTGGAATTCAGGCAGCCTTCTGAAATATAATTTGTACAAATACTGCCCATCAAGTTTCGCTGGTGCATTGCCATGACGTACGACAGATGGCCGCAGAGGCAATGTCCAAAATTTCTGGTATGCCTATGATCAAGTGTTTTACTATTGTGCGCATTCAATATACAGGGTGTCCCAAACATCATGCACCAAACTTTAAACATATGCAAATGCCACGTAGCTGGACACAACCAAGGTAATGTTGTTTGCCGTCGCTTGGAGATACTCAGATTATTGCATTCCGCCTAATTACATAATTAGTCTTAATTAATTAATCAACTTCTCAAATATTATGATTAGATGAAAATTGTCAATGGGAAAAAAATTTAGAACAACATAAGAGCTCCCGGTACAGCTTTCTGCTGCTCAACACGTGCTACATAAGTGTTTTCCCTTGCGTGAAAGAAGCCCGCGAATGCCCGCAAAATTGCCGCGCTACTGGCCGCTCGAGGCACTTCGCGTGTATTCGCGGGCTTCCTTCACGCTCGGAAAAACTTTTATGTAGCACGTATTGAGCAACAGAAAGCTGTATCGGGAGTTTTTCGCGTTGCTCCACAATTTTCTCATTCACACTTTTCATTTAATTATGATATTTGAGAAGTTGATTAATAAAAGTAATTATGTAATTAGGCGGAATGCGAAAAATAATCTGAGTATCTCCAAGCGACGGCAAACAACATTACCTTGGTTCTGTCCAGCCACGTGGAATTTGCATATTTTTAAGGACTGACTAAAATTACGTGGGGCAACCTTCAACTTCATTGTCACACATTATTTTATAGAAATGCTGTTCCGTCGATTAATTCAAATCCGCTCTTTTAATCATGACTATATATCACGACACTTCATCATATTTTGTTGTTCGTTGTGATCTCTCGCCCGACGGTGGCTCCTCGGCTCGGTCAAGCTGTTTGGTGCGGTTTTCTTGCAAAGGAGGCAATCAACATATGTTGGACAATAAAATTGAATCCAAAACCAAAACATAAAAGGTGTTGTGCGGCGAAAACTTGTTACAGGATGGAGGTCCCCCGCCAAAAGTGGGCCAGCAATCTGGAGTTCCTGCTGGCAAGCACGGGGATGTCCATCGGGCTGGGAAATATTTGGAGATTTCCGTACGTTGCCTACGACAACGGCGGGGGTGAGTTTATGCGCAAGCACACAACGGTGGCTATCCGGCTGCGCGAGACAACATATTATGCAAGTTGTAACTTGGAAAATTGTGCATATGTGCGTAATCTGCTGTGAAACCTGTCGTTTGTGGGGTGGGGGCTGAAACCTTTGTCAGGCTCTATGCCTTTCGTCTCAGCCTGCCCTCGTTTCAATGAATGAGAAATAAAATTAAATTCAGTTGAAAAAGTCGCCACAGGTCACGCCCAATCGCATCGCGAAGTTGTTAAAGGACACTTAAGACTCTCTTTACGTTTACCTGACGGGAATTTCGGTGCATACAAAGTTTTCAAGACTCGTTATGTTCAGTCTATGGCTCCCTTAATATTGATTATAACTGTTTTATATTCTTGTTTATTTTTTAACTATTAGCTAGACCCGAAATATTTCGTGACGTCACGTAGGGACAGCGTGTTCACCCAAACCGGGCACTTAGTTCTTGTGTCTTCTCATGCTTTCCAAGGCTCCGCTCACGTTCAGGCTGACGTTTCTGGCATTACAAGTGCAAACACTTTTTTATTCAACGTTTACCACACTGCAGTGAGTGGGGAGCCCATCGGAGAACATATTCCCGCAGATATATTTGAAAATTGCCTGATAATCATGGAGATGTTATAGGGCGCAACGTTTGCTTACCTTATTACTCGTCAACAAAACGTTTCCTCTCTGCTGTGCCGGTGCCACTTGGGTTTATGAGGTCGCAGGTGGAAGCATAATATAGGGGGTCTCTAAAGCCGCAAGAAGAGAGAGATATATATCTTCTGTGCGAGATTGTGAGGTCCTATAACATTTGGCTAGCACTTTCATGGCAGTAGGGTGTCGCCAAAACATCGCCTGTCACATAGTGCCGAGTTGATGAATAGAAGCAAAACAGTAAGTTAGGATGCGCTCTAATACCAGTTCAACAACTGAATTAGATGCTAATAGCTTTGAGACGACGACGCTCAAAAGAATAGTACTTACCCGAATCTGTGGCCGAATTAACAAATGCTATAGTTCGCAAGAGTTATTTGCCATGGTATGCTGCCGAAGCTAATATGTCTGCTGACATCGATTGGCAGATCCCCTGCTCTTACAACGAGTTTTAGCGTAAGACCGTTTTTGCAAATACGACACCTGAGCCCGTATCTTAAAAAAAAAGAACGATTCTTTTTACGTCAGAACTGTATGTAAGAGAAAGTACATTTTAAACATTCGCAATCATCAATAAAAGGCGCCTCTCACACATTCCTCTTCGCAACTAATTTAGATGGTGTCCTCAGCCTTAACTGTGGGTTATTAAGGATGACCCTTAACCAAGGGTTGTAATTGAGAATCATCTGCCCTCCTTTCACAATTGCCAATGGTTCTCCGCAGGGGCCTTCCTGCTTCCCTACCTGCTGATCATGACGGTGGTGGGCCGCTCCATGTTCTACATGGAGATGCTCATGGGCCAGTTCCGGAGCGCCGGCGCCACGCAAGTCTTCGACTGCGTGCCCCTCGCCAGGGGTGAGAGCACACGCCGTGTTTCCTGTATGCTGCACCCCATTGGCTAGTACGAGCAGTAGGCCTACGAACGTGTCGCCGTAGCAGGGCGCGGAATCCTTAATTGCGAATGCGTATCATAATCCTGGCACGTATGCGTGAGTCAGCTTGCCAGGGTTTCAAGTTTTCGACGATTCGAGATGTCGACGAATTCGCTGCCGCGTGCTGACCTCCTGGTTTTGGTCGCATGGACGGGCGACTGGTTCGCATGAATGCGGGTTCAAGTCGTGATTCCTGCACCGGGAGGGATTTTTCGTCAAATGCGAAACTATAGCTTGTTCAGGCGATCCTTTGTAGCGGAATGCCACGTTGAGGTGGCAACATTTCCTTGCATACAACGCATCTTGGAATAATTTAGTTTATTTATATCCAAGTACCCCAAAAAAACTGTCTTGCGAGGTTATCAAATGGGGGAAGGGGGGGTGATAAATAAAGTACACTTATTACAAATTGTTAAAGCAATTCACAGACAGATCATGGACGACAGTTAGATAGGATAGGTAAAACTAAAAGTAAATTGCAAAATACATATCAACATTATCGAAAACAGTTGTTTACAGTTCAGTTAAGAGAAACGGAAAAATCACAGTCTGCTCAAAAATAACTGCAGCTTCCACAAACCGACAAACAATACATGGACGTGCGTTTTAAAGCGATGCTTCCTCTGCATATTTTCCCGGGTTTGGCGTGCTGCCTGGCTACTATTGGATCGGTCACTATCTCGGCGGGTGTTGGATAAATATACAAAGGTTATACGTGCACCAAATGGAAGTACCAGCGAACTGGCTTAACTGTGACGTTGGTAGGGCTGACCAAATATGCGCACCTTCGTTCTGCGTAACAAAAAAATTTAGAAGATTGCCTGTGGCAGATAGCACAATTCTGGTTCATGAGCTGGTCTACTCGAAGAGGCGGACATTACTTCCACAAAGAATTGAAATGCATAATCGACTAATTAACGAAAATTCACTAGTTAACTTTTTAACTAGTTTCCTTGTGGCCCATATTGCAATTTGCAAATGTTATCCGTGGAGTTCTCACGGCGGATCCACTTGGAGCGATTTCTCAAGATGACACCAGTTTTGAGATATTAATTCCCGAACTTTGCGGGAATATGCATTGGGGCGTTCCAGTTACATAACAAAACGTCGTTTTATGCATTTCAATTTTTTCTGCGAGTAATGTCCGCCTCTTCGAGTAGACCAGATCACGAATTGTGCTATCTGCCGCAGGAAACCTTTAAACAATTTTTTTAAAGTGTTCGCTGAAACACCCCGCATGTCGTACTTTTCTGTATAGATGCGTACACCTGTCATCACCCATTCTTTCCTCAACAAGCATCATACGTCGACTTAGTCCTAGCGACATCGCTGTGTACACGTCCCACACTGTGCGTCCGCCTGATTTGGACCTAGCATTTAGGCATATCTTGTGAGCGATGCAGTGCATGAACATAAATGTTGCACGAGAATAAAGCTGTGACCTTTGTGGTGGACGAACATTAACATAGCAATGAGATTACACGTAGCAGCAGAGGATGAAAGCAAGCACGACTGTACGCATCGCCGTTAGTTGTAAACCATTTCGAATTGACCACGTTACGAAAGATTCGCTTCATATGTATTCGAACAAGTGCGTCGGATCTGTATATATACATCTTAAAATCGCAGAGAAAAAGATTTCTCTCTTACCAGTGTTTTCTTCTTGCTCAAATTGCTCTGAAAGACCGCATTTTATGGATCGGATCTTTCAAGATAACACTTGGAACTGTTACTTGCCTGGTTTCTAAAAAAAAAAAAAAAAAATCTGAATTTGCCTTCTTCTGCGCCCTTCGTAATATTTGATCTTTAAAGCATGTCGAATGCGTCCCTTCCGTTAGATGCAATACGCCAAAGCACGGCCTTCGAGTTTGGTTTCCACTAATCCCTCGGGGGTGCATCCGGGAGACACAGACGAAGGCAACTTGTCGTGTGTTTTTAAAGAGGAAAGCAACATTGCTGAGTGCTACATTGAACGACCCGAACCATAAGGTGCGATCTTCCTACAAAATCTGAGCAAGAACCGATCAGCGGTGAGCGCAAAAAGAGGTCCTGCAATTTAAGAGAGAGAGAGAGAGAGAAGTAAAAAAAAAATCACGCTCCATTCCACTGCTGTGAAGGTGGATTACCAGCTAATCAGTTTAGCACACGACATAGAGGTGACACAGAATTTAGATCAAAGGTATGGGCAAATTTTATTCCTCTTGAACGGCGACGGCGGTCATTCTACAGGAAGACACACGCACACACACTTTTATTTTGATCGGCGGTCTTGATCGGCGGCATAGATTCGCGTGGAAGACTACCACCACCTCGGCGAGCCGGAAGAAACTAGACACGCGCAACGGGACCGCCACGCCGGGAAAGCCGAAGGGAACTAGGCACACTAGCGCTTGGAATGACAACAAAGAGAGGGCGCTGCGAGCGTACTCAAGGCCGACGCGGCTCGCACAGCGGCAAATTTTTGAGAAACCCTTATATATCTACCTGAGAGTCTACTGATTTTGAAAATGGTGCCTATTGATAACTAATCTACTGAAAATGCATATCCAAGTGATGAGATGTATAAGCTTTTGCAAAGAGTGAAGCGATTTTGCATCAAATTCGGGAGATGAGTTTTTGCACACGCAGCTCTGTTAAAAAAAATTATGGGGTTTTACGTGCCAAAACCACGATATGATTATGAGGCACGCCGTAGTGGGGGACTCCGGAAATTTGGACCACCTGGGGTTCTTTAACGTGCACCTAAATGTAGGTACACGGGTGTTTTCGCATTTCGCCCCCATCGAAATGTGGCCGCCGTGACACGCAGCTCTGTTGACGGACACGAAAAATGCATAGAACGTACCCTATCCATAGACAGCTCCGCTGTAAAAAAAAAAAAAAAACGTCCTTGTACAAATGACAACTGTTCTGCAGATAACCACGTAGAAGAAGAGAAAACCGTATAAATAAACCATATAAGCATTGCTTCTACGTGGTTATCTGCGTGGTTATTCATGTCACCTCTTCGTGAACGGCCACCGCGCAGGCGTAGGCTGGGCCATGGTGTACACCTGCTTCGTGATCTGCCTCTACTACAACCTGCTGCTCTCGTACGCGCTCAACTTCCTCTGGTACTCATTTGCCAGCACAGAGCTTCCCTGGACCCGCTGCAACCCGGACTGGGCAGACGATGAGTGCTTCGACACGAGCAACCCCACGGTGAGGTTCCAAGCCTTCTCTTAAAATGGACACAAAAAATACGAGCACCGAGTTCACGCATTCTTAAAAAAAAAAACTACATTTTGATTAGTAGTGGCGGTAATAGTTGATTATTACAAAGAGAAACTGAAGGTCGAAGATTTTTTTTCGCGCTGCATCCCTCAGTGCTGGTACGTCAGCGTGACGTCAGTGTGACGCAGATGCTATTTCGTGCCAGTGAAACGCGCTGCGCATCAAGCGTTTCTCTGAGATGGTCTGGTCTGTCTTTTCACACAGAAAGCCTGCAAGTACGTGAACAAGACATTGTACAACATGTACCTGAAAAAGAACGGCACCGACATGAAAACCAGTGTGGTGCTTGGAGGCGCCAACGGCTCCGTGCTTGTGCCCGAGAAGGTCTACACCGGCCATTTCGCCAACTGCTCTGAATGGATCGTCACAGCGCCCGAGGAGTTCTACGAGTTAGTTACTTTCGCTCGAACGTTTATTTTTCATAGCCACTTGGTGCGTTTCTTTTCGATAGTACCGAGTTCACCTGTTGAAGTCGTAGTCAACAGCAAGTGTAATGAGCCCCTACGTGTCGCAAAGGAATGTATTCAGTCTTCTGAATTTCTGTTGAGTGTGCTAAACGAATGTATAACTAGAGCGGACTTCAGTAGAAGCGATAAATTTGTTCCTCATGTGTGGAGCCAATAGGTATACGCTGTCTACAGTATCGGCCTAATTGCAGCTTCGGGAGTCCTCTACCTTGGCCCAATTAAGGCTTCCATTAGTATCATCATCAGCAGCAGCAGCAACCAATCTTATCTCCACAGCAGGACGAAGGCCCCTGCCAGCTATAGCCAATTACACATGTCTTGCGCTAGCTATTCCAAGTTGTGCCTGCAAATTTCCTAACGTTATCACACCCCCGAATTATCTGCCGTGCTCTACTGCGCTTACGTTCTCTTGGCACCCGTCGCGTAACTATAATACATCACCGGTTGTCTGCCCTACGCATTAGATGGCCTTCCCAGCTCCATTTTTTTTTCTCCTAATGTCAGCTGGAATATCGGCTACCCCCGTTTGCTCTCTAACCCGCACAGCTGTCCTACTATCTCTTAATGTTATACCTTAATTTTTTTTAATCACCCTGTTGCACGGTCCTTAACTTCTTCTCAAGCTTCTTTGTTAACTTCCAAGTTTCTGCCCTAAATTGTCGCGTTGCAGTGACGGCGAAGAACGATCGACGCAGTGTCAAAAACTGAGTTACAAATTTGGCTCTTTATTGGGCGAACTTGTGCCCAGCAAAACAAGTAACTCAAGCACAACGATAGCGGCGAGCAAGGCCGGCGATCGTCGAAATCTGATGAGCAGGTCAAGCGCGTCGGCTTTTATACATGTCTCGTCGAAGGTTCGCTGGGGCCCGCGTGCCTTCCAGATAGTAGTACACAATTCGTGTTGCGCATACAATCTGATTACCCGCCGTGGTTGCTTAGTGGCTATGGTGTTGGGCTGCTAAGCAAGAGGTCGCGTGATCGAATGTCGGCCACGGCGGCCGCATTTCGATGGGGGCGACATGCAGAAACATCCATGCACTTATAATTAGGTGCAGGTTAACGAACCCCAGGTGGTCCATATTATTCCGGAGTCCCCCCTATGGCGTGCCTCACAATCAGATCGTAGTTTTGGCATGTAACGCCCCATAATTCTTAAGACAATCTGACTACACAAGACCCGCCGTGGTTGCTCAGTGGCTATGGTGTTGGGCTGCTGAGCACGAGGTCGCGGGATCGAATCCCGGCCACGGCGGCCGCATTTCGATGGGGGCGAAATGCGAAAACACCCGTGTACTTAGATTTAGGTGCACGTTAAAGAACCCCAGGTGGTCCAAATTTCCGGAGTCCCCCACTACGGCGTGCCTCATAATCAGAACTGGTTTTGGCACGTAAAACCCCATAATTTAATTTTTTTTTACTACACAAGGTTCTGCGAGAACATACATAACAGATATATAGAATCAAGGATAACATTCGAGTAAATTTCAAATAATGCCGGCACGTCTTGCGCTGAGCGATATAGCATCACCTTGTTAGCGGGTGAAATGCAATCGATCCCCGGAAAAAAAGATAAATAAGTACACTTGTCACTATGCTAGTACCGGTAGAATGTAATGATTGCACACCTTTCTTTTCAAGGATAAAGATTAGCTGCCGGTCATGATTTGGTAATGCCTACCGTATGCGCTCCAACCCATTTTTATTCTCCCGTGAACTTCATTCTTATATAGTTAACGTCCCCTGTGAGTAATTGGCCTAGATAAACATACTCTCGCACAGATTTTAGATACTGGCTGCCAGTATTCTTGTTCTTTTGCCAGGCCATTAAACATTACCTTTGTCTTCTGCACATTTATTTTCAACCCTAACCTTCCACTTTTTGGTAAATGTCCTCAATCGTTTGTTTCAATTCATTCTCATCGTTGCTGGATAGGACAACGTCATCTGCAAACCGTAGGTTGCCGAGATATACGCCGTCGAACGGCCAATCGCGCTGCAATTTTGCGTGTATTCGTGGGCTTCTTTCCCGCTCGGAAAAACCCTCTTATGTAGCACGTATTGAACAGAAAGCTGTATCGGGCGTTTTTCACGGTGCTCTACAGTTTTCTCATTGACACTTTTCATCTAAAAGTAATATTTGAGAAGTTGAATAATTAAGACTAATTGTGTAATTAGGCGGAATGCAAAAAATCATCCGCGTATCGCCAAGTGACTACAAACATTACTTTGGTTCTGTCCAGCTACGTGGAATTTGCATATTTTTAAAGTTTGGCCCAAGTTAAGTGAAACACCCTGTACACCAAGAGAAGCGTGAGCCAAGAGCGAAACCCAAAAGTACATTTAAAGATTTAACAAGCACAGCATTTAGCTGATGGTGAGGTCATGACATTGTTGTATATTATATATTTTATATTACATCATCGGTCATAGTAGTAGTCATTCGGATAAAAAAAGGATAGAAGTAAATAAAATGTTGCGCCCTAAGTGCCTTGTGTTTTGCGCTTCAACGAAAGTGCAGTCGGTTAAGGGTGTTACGTTCTCGGAACACAATTAACTTGCTGTGAAACACCCTTTTCATTCCTTTACTTGCCAAAACATTAGACAATATGTTTACCCGGGCGAAGTTATCGGTATGTCATCATGGCCGCATGCGCAGTCCACTGTGATTACGAGTTCGATCATACGAGCCCTGATCAGTCTTATCCTCCTGTTAATGAAATACGCATCATACCGGACGTGAAATCCTGTTAAGGAGGAATTCAATGCGAAAATTACATTAAAAATGTACGAAAGGAAACTCAATCATTCGTAGCTCACTCACGCTCGTAAGCGTTCATATCGCTTTGATATCGGCGTTAAACGTTTATTTTTCAACGCTTTCTTATCTAAAAAAAATAATCATTCATCAACGACGGGCATACATTTATGTGCCAAAAAACACATGTCCACCCCACACGATACTGCAGGATACGCTGATATTGCATAGTGTCGGAGGATACTTTTTCAGGCCACACATTGCTTCATATGTGCAATATGTCATCGCATTCCTTTTTTTGCGAAGATTCAAGCATTCGGCTGCACTCAGAAGGCATCGTATGGTGTCCAATTCAGTGGCGCCAGTCTGTTTTGCACTTCACAAACTAACCCCTGTAAAGCTGTAAATCCCCACAGCCAAACGACAGTACCTACTATGATAAAATTTTGTAGGAATTGGGGTGGTGTAGTTACTAGCGAGAAGCCAAAAGAGTGCGATTCCTCTACATCCGTGGAGGTTCAGTGGTTAACAGCTGACGCTGTCACGTGCGTCCGTCACGTGGCCCCAAAATGGCCAATCCGGACACGAAAGCATGGGCTTCCCCTGCGATCGTTTCAAGGGCTCCTATCTATACATCGGAAGGAAGGAATTCGCGGCACCCACTGCACCGAATTTGATCAGGTCTGTTGCATTTCAAAGAAAATCCGAATTCAGGAACCAAACTTTCTTATTTACGTATCACTTTTTAACAAAAATTCGATAGTTCACGAGTGAAAAAGAAAGCATTAAGGACAAAGTTTTCAACTTTGCAACTCAGCGATAAAAAACGGTATCACAATTTTGTAAAGTGCATCTATGGAGAAAACTGAAGTGGATAAAATTAATGCGTTATACACCGCTGTGAAATATGCCAATAATTTGTGAGTAGGATTTTCGCAAAACCCTCGTAAACATTCTAACACTTTTCACGTAAGCTGACATCTCGTACATCATATTCGTCCACTTCAGATGCTCTAAAAGATCCAGCTTACAGAACTGCGATATCCACCTTTGGTGTAGACGTACGAATTTACAAACTTCGGGGCACAATATATTTGTTTTTTGGTTTACCAATTTTCGGAATTTCTCGCAAAACATTCCAGGCCATAAATCAAGATTCTGCTTCCTACAGTCACTACAATATAACTTACTCTCTCAAATGCAACAAATGTCATTCAAATCAGACCAACGGTTCCCTTATACTGACATTCCTGCGTTTTACATGTATTATAATGAACGGTACCAGGGTTGGCCCCGAGCTAAAGCTTCCCCCCTGGCGAATGACCCCCGTAAAGTTATACAGGAGTTAGCAAATATACCCCCAAATCTCTCACTTGTCCAGAAACTACGTGCTTGGCGTGAGCAGCGGCGTACACGAGCTGGGGCGCGTTCAGGTTGGACTGGTGATCGGCCTGGCGTTATCATGGGTGGCCGTCTTCTTCTGCGTCTTCAAGGGAGTCCGGTCCTCCGGAAAGGTGAGCTCGCCCACGTGGTCCGGCGTTCTCGCGTTTCAGAGCGCAGCTCCCGTTCCTGCGGCGAGAACGGGCGTAAACGCGTCGAGAGAGAAGAGGCGCGAGGAGGAAAGCAGAGAGGAGGGTGCAGCGGAACCATGAGGCGGAAAGCGGAGGAGGGTACGGCGATAGGGTCAGAAGGAAAGTGGAGTGCCGGTGGCGACCAGACATGCGGCCAGCGCGTAAACAAAGCAAAGCGTTGGCGTGGGCTTCGGACCCACTGCGCATGCGCTACTTCGCCTGCGGCGCCGCCGCCGCTAGAGAATGCGCTCCGTGCGAGCCACGCGTTCACGCGTTCCTGCTGAACGATGAGCGACACGCAACCGGTGGAAATGCTTCGTCTGCCACTGCTGCTAAACAAGCTGCCCGAGCAGACGCTCAATGCCGCCGCCGAGAGAATCCTGTCGTTCAGAATCAAATTCTTTGCCACAATATATCGCAAATTCAAAATACCTAAACAACTGCGCTCAAAATTCGCATTGGGGAGTATCGTAATCGTCAGTGAAATTTTTTCTTCCGGCCCCAATGCCGTTAATTTCGTTGTGGAGGACGCGTATTGGGCTGGAAGTTTAATTTAAGCCTGATTCACACGATGGCGATTTGCTTGCGATTTTGCTGGTGCGCCAAATGCGCCGTCGGATCTTTCACGCGTGCGATTTTTTCGGTGTTCGGAGAGGTGCTGAACTTCGCGGCAACATGCGGTGCGGACGAGAAATCAATAACGACGCGGATCGTTGGGGCGCGACACTGTGGCCTTGTCTGACTGCCTGTTAATTTCTTTTTAACAGCGGATCTGTTTAAGCCGGCCGTAAGTTGTACCGCGAGCCGCAAAACATCCTGGATTGCCTAGCTACCACCTCGCGGAGCGGCGTGTACTTCGCCTCCTCTCCGTGCTGTGCACATGTTGCCTTGACATGGGACGTTAAGGAGAGGGTACTCTAGAGAGGGAAGGAGAGCATACGCGCGGCGCGCGCAATGCTGGGGAGAGGGGAAGAGAAAATGAGAGCGAGAGAGAGATAGACAGAAAGAAATCGTAGCAGCACCAACGAGGCAACGCGCAGAGCTACTGCCGACACCGTCCGCGTTTCCCTGTGGCCCCGCGTTCGCTCCGAACGCGCGCAGTGTCCGTGACTGCAGCAGGCGCCTCTGGCGTCGACTTGGCAGGTTTCGACCAGCCACGCCCCGGCAAGCGTGGAGGCGCAGCTTGGCCGTGTCGTCAGCGGGGATATAAAGCTCGGAGCCACCGCGACGGCGGCAGAACTCTCGTTGACTCTGTGGCGAGTACATGTACCCTTGACATGGGACGACCGGAGAAGATCCGGACACCCTAATAAACCACTCATCTTAAAGCGCGTCGCGCGGCCAAGCGAGAACCTGCTCGTCGGCGGCGAGCCGATTCGGAATACCGTGCCTAGTAGCACATAGCATTTCCTAGCAAAACTTAGCCAAGCCTAGTAAAACCTGGAAGCAAAGCTAGGTTGATCACCAGCTCCGCTGTTTACTCCAGCCTTGCACCACTAGTGCAAGCTGCCCAAGTTTGTTTGTTTGTTTTTCTCGTTTTTTTTTTTTGAGGGACGAGGCCAAACACGAAAAGGTGCTGCGCAATAACAGTTTCTAGTTGTGTTTTACCTTGTTTTCACCGAAGCGGATTAAGCTTATCCCTAGTTCAGTCTCCCACAAAGTGCTCGAAGATCGCAACCACCGCGATCGGTGCATGTGAAACAGGAATGCGAAGTCCGCATTTGCGGCAACCTCAGCAGAGAAAAACGCAGCATGTGAAACAAGCAGTTCTTAACCAAATGTGTTGCAGAGTCTCGACGACACAAGCAAGAGTATAGACTACAGGCGCAAACTGCACAATGTTTAACAGTACGACGAACAAAAGTATACAGTAAGTCGGGCGAATAGGGTGCTTCTGTGCAAAGGTGACAACGTAACAGATCATACTGTAATGGAAAAAAAAAAGAAACACAGACAGACAGGGTGTCGTTGCGTAGACTCCTTGACAGGGTTATTTCAGTGCCACTGTCACGAATGAAGAGGTATGAATTAAACTACCAAATTCTGAGTAAATCTACCCCTATATAGGAGCGCGAGCAAGGAGCGCTGCGCCAGTTGGTGCTAAAGTCGTAGACATATATACCAGGTGTTTCAGCGAACACTTTCAAAAATGTCTAAAGGTTGCCTGTGGCAGATAGCACAATTCTAGTTTATGAGATAGATCTACTCGAAGAGGCTGACATTACTTGCACAAAAAAATTAAAGGCATGAGCGGACTAATTAAGAACAGTTAACTAATTAAGTTTTTAACTAATTACATTATGGCCCATATTGCAATTTACAAATTATAGCCGTGGAGTTCGCAAGGCGGATCCACTTGGAAGAAATTGTCAGGATGACACCAGTTTCGAGATATTAATTGCCGAACTGCAGAGAAATGAATTGGCGTTCCAGTTACTTTTGAGCTTCAATGCATAAAACGACGTTTTGGTAAGAAAGTAACTGGAAGATGGAAGAAAAGAGACTAGAAGTAATAAACAGTGCTCGACACTGTTTGTTACTTCAAATACCAATCTTCCTGTGAATCATTGTCTCATCTGCTTGAGTCTTTAAGGCAATAAAGCTCCTCTCTCTCCACTTCCGCATCGCAGGTGTCCTACTTCACCGCCGTCACTCCATTCTTCATACTCGGCGTGCTGATGCTGAGGGGCGTCACCCTGGAAGGAGCGGGCAACGGCCTCTACTACTACTTCTATCCGCAGTGGGAGAAGCTCAAGCTCTTCAAGGTGATTGCCCCCCTGCCTCGCACCAAGCATGCGAGCGTCCCGTCTGTAGTGATCTGCATCGAAGTGTTGGCTCAAGCCTGAGTGATAAGCCTTATTCGACCACTGCTGATCAACCAAGAGAGATAGTCACAAGAAGATGTAGACGAAGTAACCAACAATGGTTGAACAATGGGATGTGGCAGGATGGAAGCCAACGTTTCGACAAGGATGCGTGTCCTCATAAGCGTCTTCGTCAGTTGCCCTGCTGAAGACAAGTCCTCTAGTTGGAACGTTGACTTCCAGCCTGACAGGTTTCATTCGTCTTCCCATAGTTGATTCATAAAATGAATTTTTTGTGTTTACGAATGTTTGGTTTTCGCTCAAATTTTGCAACAAGAGTGCGTTTCTTGATCCGCGTCGTTTGATACACGATAAAAGGCAGCGCAAAATTAACTGGGTCGCAGGATCGATGAAGCAGGAGCGCTGCACACGAACGTTAATCCAGTGTTAAATGCATGAACTAGCCCGATCTAATTGCTTGTTTAATACAGCAGTTGGTATTCCTTGTTTCCGTGATAGCGTGCGTCCCCCGCGCTATCACGGAGAGCGAACGCACGGCGGAAAGCAAACGCGACTTCCGTCGCGCGAGAGGCCGTGGGGGTATGGGAGGGAGGGAGGCGGAGCGACGCTGTGCTGCGGCACCAAATGCGTATCTTGCAACTGGGCGCAAGGGGAACTGGCCACTCAATCTCTCACGCGAAAGGAGGAAAGCGGGAAGGCAGCGCGGGAGGGAGGTGGGGGCAGCTTTCACTCTGAGAACACTGCGCTTGTACTTTGCCCGTCTCTTAAAAGCGATCTCCACACGGCTCTGACCTTTGTATGCGCTGTGCATTCGCCGCTCAGTTTCCGTTGAAGCGATAGACCGCACGAACTTTCGCTTGCTGCGGCGGCTGCGCTTGCTGCCAGCGTTTTGACAGTCGTTGTCTGTAGTCATTGAGTGTGATCTATTCATGTTTGCTTGTGCGCGCTGCCACCACGCTTGTTAATTCAGTTAGTAAGCGAATGTGTCCAAGTTTATGCAGCCGATAAAACTATTATCGCAATTGATGCTTCGCCTTTCGGGCGAAACTGCGACATTTTTTTGTTTCTTTTTCCGGGCAGACCAGACAATCAACAATGCCAAGAATCTTATTAAACGACGAGAATTGAAAGAAAAATGCGATCTTGCTGCGACAATTGTGTGCTAAAACAAACCAGCAACACGAAAAAAAAGAAAAAAGAACGCGCAAAATCTTCTTTTGAAGTTCAAAAAAGGAGTTCCTAACAAACGATTATCCAACCCTATGTTGAGACACTGTCAACACTGCAGTGAACTAAGGATTTGGAGTGCAACCACAACCGTTAAAATAGTGAAATAATTGCTGCTCCATGGCATTCTTAGTCGGTATATTACCAGTTACAGAATTACAGTGAACAGTCTCACGTGTTCTTTTCTTTTTTCTATCCAGAGTAACAGGCTTTAGCAGCGGATCTAAGTAGGACCGGAAGCGTCTTTTCACGTGCTCTCTTGTCGATACCCTCCCCGAACCTTCTCCATTTTTGTACCATTTCTGTGCAGACGTGGAGAGCCGCGGCTGTGCAGATCTTCTTCTCCATCAGCCTCGCCCAAGGCCTGAACATGTGTCTCGCCAGTTACAACGACTTCAGCAACAACATCGTTCGGTGAGGCAACATTGCACCTTCTTTTACGCTGGGGGATTGTCCTGTAACGCACGTGATCAGATAGAAGGATAGAAAGAAGATAGAAGAAAGTCGCTAAGGAACTCGTAGGCTATAAGGCGGAGTGCTCCGGATTCATTTCAACTAACTGGTATTTCTTAACGTGTAACCAATGCAACGGTACGCGAGCGTCATTGCAAAATGTGGCCGCCTTGGCTGGGCATCAAACCCACGACCTCGTGATCAGCAACGGAAAGATATGACCACTGTGAGCAACGGCGGGTGGGTGACCGAATATATTCTGTTCTAACTGCCGAAACGAGAATCTTTCTCAAAGCTTCCCACTAGACACGATGAAACTTTATCTGAAAAAGAAAAATCGGAGATTCAGCGTGTTCATGTGACACGTCTCCAAATTACAACTTCAGTGTCGCAAATTATCAAAGTTGAACTTCAAATGGCGTAGATCCAAATTGCAAGTATATAGTGGTGAATTTGTCGGTGGTAAGATGTGCATAGGGCTAAAATTTAGTGGAAAGGAGATTAGTGGTACTTTTAAGCGCTACTAGAGCAAAAGGAAAGCTCGGTGTCTTTGCATGGTATATGTTAAGGCTCATTCACACTAGGTCGACACGACACCGGTTTTGGCCTGCAGACTGTTGGCGACAGCAGTTTGCAGGACGGAAAACGCTGTGGCCAACGGCTCAAGGAAGGAAAACGCTGTCGTCAACAGTCGGCACATGAAAATCGGTGTCGTGTCGGCCTATAGTGTGAATGAGCCTTTACAGAATTCGCACTGTAGAAGCAGACCATAAGTGTGCTTAACACTTCACAGCTGTACACGAGCAAGTAGACTACACTTCTTGCCATGTTATGATATACTACGCTTCTCTATGGCAGCTAAACACGCCGCAGCTAAACTCTATAGCAGCTAATCACATGCGGTATCTCTCATAGCGACACTGTTGCTTTGGATCCCTATGAATCAATCAATCAACTAGCCCCAACGAATTACACATTGCATAATTGTTCGTATCCCTGTTGTTCATGTGTGTATATGCCTCGATCCCTTTTCGCGCAGGGACGTGTACATCATCGCAGCGACGGACTCCTTCATCAGCATCTTCGGCGGTGTCGTCATCTTCTCCGTTTTGGGCAACATGGCGCACCAGCTGGACGTGGCCGTGCCGGACGTTGTTCAGTCCGGTGAGATGACGCTCGCGACACGGCTACATGTAGTGCCTGGCTATTCGAGAGTAAAGGAACACTAAGGGAAAACGCGTTTGGTCAATTATTGCTAAGCAGTATAGCTCTGAAATAAGTGACTTTAACCGAGAGCTGCAGCAGGCAGGCTAGTTGATCATTTGGCCAAAATACATCAGGTCAGGTATCTTGTTAAGAAATATAGTTCCACCATATGAAATAAGCGACATTAACTGACAGCGTAATCTCAGCCATACAAGTGAAAAAAGACGCAGAGTGCAAATAATTGTGTAGCGATTCGGCCTTTCAGTTCCCGGACAAGCTTCCCATGACGTAACAACAAAATTCTGCAATTTGCGGCCGGGGCTACAGTAATTGACCGTTTAACATCAAAATAAGGGAATGCGTTTCATTTGCAAAAACAAAAAACGCGAGTAAACGTAGCAACCTTCTAATGAGTTTGATCGCAGTCGACACCCATTCGAGTGCGCTAAAGTAGCGTTAAATTCTTTATGCAAAGCACGGACGTCAAACGTATCGCGGTTTGGGCGTGAGAAATGTTTCCTCCATAAATGCAGCCCATCATCTCGAATCACGCCAGTAATGCTCCCGCTTACGCTTGTTTAAAGAAGTTGTAGTTTCGCCCGAAAGGCGTAGCATCATTTGCGAAAGCAAATTATTATACAAAGCTATACGAAGTAAGGATAGTAGTTTTAGCGGCCGAACAAGCTCGTAAACATTCGCTTACTAACGAAATTAAAGTGGCATTACGCGCGCACAGGCAAACATGAACACGTCTCGCTCGATTACCGCGAATACTCGCTGTCAGAACGCTGGCGTGAGGAAGAGCGGCGACAGTAGCGAGCGAATTCCGCTTCGTGCTGCCTCTCGCTTCACGCGAACTAAGCGGCGAGAACACAGCGCACACGAAGCCATCAGCCTTCGCCGCACCTAGACTTTGTACCCACCGCATATTACTTTCAAGTTAGCGGCTGCGCTCAGCTGCTCCTTACGCAGCCGCGATCTGCGTAAAACGCCCCTCCTCCCCACCTTCTTCCCTCACGCGCGCGAGATCAAGCCACCATCATCCTCAGCTCACCCTCTCACGCTTTCACTCGCCCCTACAGCAAATACGGTGCGCGGCCGCGATCTTATCGAACTTGGACTTCATGCGGAACATCACGGCGACAGCGACGCCGATGGTGAAAGCCCTCCTGAAGTGTGCATAGAACTGCGATCGCAAAAAAAAAAACAAACAAAAAAAAACGTTTACTTCAAACCATGGTATAAGAAATATAAATTGTATTTCTTACAGCATGCCTCAAACCCACAGATAAGAAAAGAGAATCTATTATACCTACCAACCTACCCAGACCACACCTCAAAACTATAGTTTCATGAATCCGACACTGATGCCCCGCAGCAACTGGAATCGCCTTCTTTCTTCTATAGGCACAATTGGAGATGTTGGCGCCTTCGGAAATGTTACAACAGAAAAAGCTAGTTTATTTAAGATAAGCTCCAACATGTGATGCCCCGTGTTCAACTAAATCAATTTTCAGCTAGTTAACTAAGAAAATAAATAAATTGAGGAATGTAAGTTCGGCGAACTTTTCTCACTAGTAAATTACGTTTATTTATTTTTATTTTATTTTTTTGCCGGCGAGACGTCATGGAGAGTTTCAAAAGTGTAACATCTCGACTTCACGTGACTTGGCCTTTCCTTTTGAAAACGCGTCATTCATTCTTCGGTGCAGCGTTCGGCCTGGCGTTCGTGGTGTACCCGCAAGCGCTCAGTCTCATCGAGTTCCCGCACTTCTGGTCGGTGACCTTCTTTGCCATGCTCTTCCTACTGGCCATCGACTCCGAGGTACGCAACGATGTCCAGGTGTACACATGCCGACTCACTCGTATAGACACTTCTACAAAAGAAAGCCTGCACATCTTTTTTTTTTTCTGCAAAGCTCGAATTACATGTGATTTTCACGTTTATTAAAAGATGGGTGTTCGTGAAAATGTCACTGCCTCCAAATTAGCAGTTTAGACAACTACCGCCAAGACACTAAAAAAGGTTAAGTAATAACTTTTTGTTAATTAGTCTCACGTTATTAGCGGAAAAGTATATCCAACTCGCCTAGGAACTCGTCTGCAAAGCAGCGCTCACTACTTTTATTGCGATGGCAATTATATGGACACCCCAACCGCATTTCTGCCATCGCCGTCGCCGTCACCGTGAGGTCCCGTCTAAAGTCCCACGGCGATAAAATCGTCACCGCGCGCCGTACGCTGTGTGTCCGAGTGAGGGCGCACTAGGGTGAGCCAGCAATCGCAGCTCAATGTAGCGCACGCGAGGGAGAAAGGCAGGCCGGAAGCGCGCGGTCGTCTTTCGCGCGCGCGAGGCACGAGGAGAGGCGACGGAGAGACAGAGAAGGGGGTGGGGGTGCGTCCTGGCCACCGTCCGGTGCCCATAAGGCGACGACAGCACGGGTACCGCAGTGCTTATACGACGCACATTGAGAGAAAGGCAGACACGGACGCTGCGCTATGTTCAAGTGAAATTTTGTTTCGGAATGTGACGTATTTGTACACATGAGGTCAATAACAAAAGAAAAATTGAAAAAAAAATAAAGACAAGGCAGAATCACCGCACATGTATTCCGCGTGTTGTCTGTATTACCGAGCTCCGGTACGACTACGTCACATCTCGAAGTGTAATTTCAGTTGAAAGTAGCGCACCATCCATGCATATATCCTTCTTTCAATGTCCGTTGCATAAACACTGTGTCAAACCTGTGTCAAACCAACTAGCACTACAGCACGCTGGCGTCGCCATGGCTCACACAGAGCGGATCAACGACAGATTATTCGCTGGGAACAGACAGCTCCTTTTTTTTTTTTTTTTTTTTTTGGGGGGGGGGGGGGGGATGTTGCGTTTTCTGCATCAATTTGTGCCGCCTCTCATAGCTATATAGAGCTTTCACGTGACGTCACGGACACAGTGTTTCACGGTGCTAGTACCCAAACATGGCGGCCACCAGGACGCCAGTGCACCATGTCAGCTCTCAGTCCATTGTATTGCTTTATGACGTTGACTGTTTTTCATTAGATAATCACTGTTATCAAATTGTAACTCGGTGCAAGACGCGCCTGTTCTTTTATCGCGCTGTCACTTTTATTGTTTACGCAGCTTCTCGACACGTTAGTACCCCAAGACGGCGGTCACGATGACGTCAATGAAAACCATGTATAGCTGAACTTTTCCTCGAACACTGACTTCAATGAGCCAAACACTCGCTTTGCCAGGTGGTCTTATGACGCGGTTCTGTTCTGCCTTCCAGTTCGGCTTCGTGGAGGCTGCCCTGACCCCGCTGAAAGACGAGATACCGGCGTGCCGCGCCCACGAGACGTACGTGGCCACCATCTGCTGCGTCTGCTTCTTCATCATGGGACTGCCCATCGCGTCGCAGGTATGGGAGCACATGCTGCCTCAACCACTGGACAAGCGCGGCGCGAGTATACGTATACCGTTGCATGATTTAGTGGCACCCCCTTTGAAACGGGCCGGTGACAAATATTCACCTAACCAGAGTTGCAGTTGACAGCACCGTCTGGCGCTATTTTCTCGCACTATCTCAGGGAGGGCTGTACATCCTGACGCTAATGGACGAGTTCGTCTCCAGCCACTTAATCCCCTGGGTCGGTGTGGCCGAAATGGCTACCCTCGTCTTTGGCTACGGTGAGCGGTGTTCGAACTCCTTAACGCATGGTGGTCACAAAAGATAACCGCAATTTTATAGCTTTATAATTTATAGACTGCTAAAGCTGGCCGAGTTAGTTACTGGCATTGCAAATCATAGTTGTTACTCTAAAAAAAAAGATGAAACGTAATCACGAAATGCAGAGAGCGAGCGTTGGATATTTTGTGTTGAGATTCTTGTGCTGAGCCTGCTTTGTACCTTGAGTGTTTGTGTGTCGTCAAGTTCATATCACTGTAATCATGTTTCTTATAGTCCCGTGTGCTTTGATTTATTTGTTTTGTTATTGTTGTTGCTGCTCCTGCTGCGTGCCGAGTTTGCAGTGACGGCTTCGCGCGCGCTGCGTTTTACGAGGTCGTATTGCCACTGGATATTCGTACGCTGATCGTACGTCACGGATCGGAGTGAACAGGCCTTGTGCTATTTAGGTGGTGTTGGTGGGACGCAGGGGCGATAGCTGTGAGGTCATATCTGCGTGCTTGTGAGGAGAGTGGTTCCTCCGTGAAGGGCGCGCGAGCGTTGTTTGAATTTTCAGCCGTTTTAGCGGCGTATATATCGGCGTAATACATTGCAGACACGACCGTCACGGCGTGATCTGGGCACCGCGCGCCTTGTCTGTTTGCAATGCGTAACACAACAGGCGTTACCGATAAAACATAAGTGCGTTTCGCTTGCGATAGGTAAATCTGTCGCAGCACGTCATTCGTGTCGGTTGATGTTGGTCAGTGATAAGTGACATTCGCGCGCACGTTCTCATCGTGCAGGCATCTCGCGCATGATCGCCGACATGGAGTTTATGCTCGGCGGTGCGCCTGGCATGTTCATGTACATCACCTGGAAGTACTGTCTGCCAGTGGCTGTGGCGGTGAGTGATGTCCATTTTCGCGCAGTTTCCTACAAAAAATTACGAGGGAACGCAGGTGATAGTTATGGAGAGGCTGCAAGTTGGCAGTTGAGCTGCAGCACGGGAATGATCGGCCGTGCATATATTGGTGTAAACACCTTATTTCGGGCTTCAAGCCACTTTGTTATTTTGAAAGTTTATCGTTCTCGATTAAAAACATGGGTACTAAAGGCAAGACGTCGCAATGATTAGGCATGTGCTATAGAACCTAATTGCTCGCATGCGTTTAGAAATATATTTTTAGGAAATTTAGAAAGATAAGGCGTCATACATGATGGCACAAGAACATCTGAAGCCAAACGCCCGAAGATGAGACAAATTCACATGTACTATGCCCTTCATTCCCGTGGTAACTGAAAGATGCATTGGAAACTATGCATTTCTTGCACTCGCGAAAGACGCGCCAAACTCGCTTTAGTTAGCACTGCACTTCGTCATGCTTATCTACCTGGCCCTCGGTTATCAGCGCAGCTGCGTTGTCGTTATAATTAAGAACCATGCATAGAGTTTTATATAAACTCATTAGAAAGTCAGATACAATCTTTTTATTTACCATCAGACTTTACGAAGCTACGTTACGTCGGTATAAGACCAAGCCGATAAGCTCAACAGGAAATTTTTTGCTGTAAGCAGAAAAGAAAAAGAAACATTGTGCTATTTCTGGACGTACAGCTGTTGTCAATACAATAGATATTTACATCGACAGAAAGTTTTCTAGAAGACCTGTCTGTCGTCCTGCTGTCGCAACAATGTCGATTCTGTTGCGGCGACACCAATTGCTGCGGTAAGCTTGACGGCTTGTTGTTAAGAGAGAACTACGTTCGCCATGACGACAGACTTACGACAATCTTTGGTGTGCGTATACTATAACATGTCCCATTACAATGCAGAGTCGCACTTAACTCCGTGGTGTTAAAAAGCGCCTTGGGCCTTAGCTCTAGGCGCTTAACGCGAACTGCACTGGCCGATTCGGAACCGCTAATTTCTGCTCCGGCCGATAGAATGCGTACTCCTTTGGTCCGGAAGACAAACGCTTGTCCTTGTCGGCTCTTAGATGTATGTCCTTGTGGAACATCGCGCTGTTGCATCTTAGGTCATGAAGTACCTACTATCCAAATCTTTGACGTCACTAAGGCATACTACGAAATTGAAGAACTCATTACTCGTTTAAATACACGTGGCTTTAAGCTGAAGGCAGCATCTCCGAGTACGTGAAAAAAAAAAGTACAATCGTTTCCTCGTGTTTTTTGTTAAGAACTGCTTGTCTTTACCTAAAGACATAGTTGAAGGCGTAACATCGTATGGTATAGGTTGGCATGTTGATGCTGCATCGTTGGTTTTCATATCAACTAGCGGTATTGGAAGCGCATTTAACGGGTGATTTGCGCTATCTCTGACGACATGACGGCCTATAAATAAAAAAAATTGTCGATTTTCACGAAATCTGACGGCAAGAATATGCTTAAGGCCACTTACCTACACACTTACGCGTGCACTTAGACGCTGTGCCCGGGACGAATATTTTACGTTATTTCTTCCTGCAATAATTTTGAAAGGCCCGGCGGAAATGTACATTTTAATGTACAATTAGAGGCTTCACGAGAATATTTTCACATAGTAATGACACGGTGAAGAACCAAACACCGCCAATAACTGTGAGCTAAGAATATCGCTCTTTAATGGGGAAACTATAGCGCCCAGAAAAAAAAAAAACACGATCAATACTGAAATCACAACGACAGTGGGAAGCGCAGTTGTCGGTCGTCGAATATAAACTGATGGGCCAAGTATAGGGCCGCTATTTATACATGTGGCCACCACGCGTTGCAGCGTAACTGTTGGTGCTCGCATATATTCGAGAATGCAAAGCGGTGTTCGCGTAGCGTACGCAATCTAGTTAGACAACATTTTTTATATACCTTTTCATCGAGCGAGCAGGAAACCAGCGTGTCGTGAGCATTTCCTCCTCTCTTGTGCCAGCCGGCGCGGCACTGCTTGAATGTTGCCGTCGTGTGCTGCGGAATGACTTGGAGACGTTTTAGCTGTTTAGCTTTAGTGCTTTAGTTGGCATACAACACAGAGCATTCGGACAGCGTGGCGGCGAAATCAGAAGCCTCATAGATGGCGCCACTGCATAAGCAATATGGCGGCGCCCATGAAAAAAAAAAGGTTATATACAGATTGGCAATTGAAGAAATTTAGAATACAGCATGCGCTTCTTGCGCCGAGCGATAACTAGATAGTGGTGATATGTTTTGTGAAGAATGGACACTGGCAAAAAAAATAATAAATAAAATAAAACGACGTACGTGCGACAATAGTGTTGAACGCGCGCGGTACTCGTCAGACCACCGAAACTAAGCACGCACAGAGCTCGCTCAGCGGCGGCACCACTGCACCTGAAGAAGCATGTTCCTGTACCGTCCTCTCCTCAGATCCTGGCCATCACATCGCTGACCAACTTCGAGTCGGTGAAGGTGAAGCGACATGGTGCCATGTACGAGTTCCCGCTGTGGTCGCAGGTCACCGGCTTCTTGGTGGCCGGCATCGGCCTCGCCATTATCCCCATCATTGCGATCAAGGAACTCAGGGCCGCCAATTGGGTGAGGCCTATCTCTGCTCTAACGTCAGTGCACTCGCGTACGTTGCATGCGTAAGTATACGTGCGCGCGTTTTTGTATGCTCAACAACGTAGAATCATGATCAAAAATATAGCATCAGCGGTTCCGCTAAAAAAAGAGACAGGTTCAACGAACTGTTGACGCTAAAGATGACAAGGGTGACGTACATGGTGGCTCAAATTATTCGACGAATAAAATTTGATTATATCTGTCTTTTTTTCATGTTCAATATTCACTCATTTCGTACCTTATTCGTATCGTGTTTCACGCGAAATCACATCGACGATGTCTTCTTCAGTGCCAACACTTGGCTGACCCATTCTTTTTTTGACCGAGGTGGGCAGATCCCGCAGATAGTGCAGTCTATGGTGCAATGTGGTTACTTTTCGACTGTTAGCTCTAAGTATGCCCGTATCATTAATTTTACCGATTCTGCGATTAATTAACGCTTCTTATCTTATTGAGACCTACATTTTGATACATTTTGCGATTCGCTACGCCGCTTTGGATGCGCGAAAGGGCGTTTTGCTTTCTTAAGTGGTTCCAAGATACCCAGATCTCAGATACGCCAGACCCATGAGAAGTCAAGAAAGAAGACCTTGTCTTCAAAAGCAAGATTACTCGAGATAACTGTACCGCCAACCTTAAAATGACGAATGAACATTATCAGCTATTAAGAAAAATCCTCCCCTCAGGAACTCCTATCTATAAATACACTGGAAAGGAGAAATCGTTTTTCTCGGCATCTAACGCACTAAAGTTTATTTGTTATTGTTCGCTGCACTTAATTTTTTTAAAGTCTGGTAACTGAGGAAGCGGATATTTTCTTATTTAGGCCATATTTTCTATTTTTGCATAGTTTGCTGAAAATCGCCAAATTGAAAAGAAAACTGAAGCATCATGTTTACAGTTGTGTAACTAAGCGATAACAAAAAACATCAAAATTCTGCAAACTGCATCTATTCACCCATCTTTTTTTTCGCTAGCGTTAGGAAACAACGTCAACAAGTACGTTACTGAACGGTAAATACAGTGTAAATACAGTGTAAATAGTCCCGCCTTGTGTCGTTTTACGTAACAATATGAAGCATGTTAATGTGTTCAGTCTCGTACGTATTGTCCGTCCTTGATTAAGTTGCTTCTTAGCGCTCGCACAAAGAAAAGATGGAAATTAACTAACTAGCTCAATTCCAAGCTTTCCTGACATCTAAAGCAGACAAAAGTATTAATTAACCGATGAACAATTTCGGTGTGTCGTGCAAGTAACGTCCGTCTCTTTGAGAAATCCAGCTGAAGGAGTACAATTGTGCTATCTACCACAACAGCTATCAAAATGTTGTGTTAGGATATTAAAAAAGAAATAATAATAATTCTATATACGCGTTATCCTGTGTACAAAGAGAACAAAAGAAAAACAACACAAAGCAAAAAAAAATTTGAAAACGCGAGATTACGTGTATATCGTAAAAGTCATTCACAAGCCTAACGTATGAGCATCTTACACGAGAATGTGTTATCCCACGCTCTCATCTGTAAACTGTTTCTAAAAATTCAGTCGTCGCTTCAAGAAGATAAAACAAGCTTGTCCGCTTAATATTATGCGCTTCTGTTGTTCGTGATTTGCTTAACTAGAGAAGAAAGTTGGTTTAGCTGGCGCGTATTTCAGGACAGACGTTTTCAACTGCCATCGTGCACTGGGTTAGATAACGCGCGTATCAAACGCTATATTGGAATCTAAATGACGCGAAGCTTAAGCTTTAAGTTAGCGAGGTAGAAGCTGTAGCTGATAACGCGCAGAGTTGTCGCCTGTAGACTAATGCGGTGTGTGGCGCTTGTAAAGGGAAGAATGTTGAGAGGTGAATGGCACAGAGAAGTACAACACATCTCGATGCATTTAAGGCTTATACTCCTCGTTTCACACTCACACATCCATTCTGGGGGATCGGCCAAGAATGAGCACATACGTACCCAGTGGTCCAAGTGGTCTACATGCATACCACGTGTCTCACGCAACGAGAACCAAACTTCGAAAATAGGCTGGTATAGCTTAGACGAATGGGACCGGTGGTATATTGTTCGTAGCCGGCTTGAATCGCTCAGGCTATTTATTGAGGTGTGATTATGTAGCTAATTAGTTAAATTGATTTATTCAATGTTTTAAGTACATTTGGGGTACCCCTGTCAAGCGGGAAAGTTAAGTGCACTTACGGAGAGTGTCACTCGGTTGAAGTGCACTTTGCCAAATCTAAACGGCGCAAGCGGAGTGTCACTCGCAGAAGAGTGCACTCCGGTCGGAGTGCGTTCACGAAACGCACTTTGCTGGTCGAGTGCGTAGCCTCGCCGCCAGCGGTTTGAATGGTACAGAATGCAATGCATAAAAAAAGGACACAGAAGTTCGTTTTAGTTGTTGAACAGCTAAACACAAAATAATTTGTGTTTAGCGAGAAGCGAAACAGCACAATAATGAACAAAATTATCGTATACGCAGCTTCGTCGCACGCCGCCATGTTGTTCTGGATTGGCTAGGTATTCGTCTTGGCCGGCATTGACCTTGCAACACCTCATAGTAAAATAAATGACGTTTTTGTTGAGAAAAAATAGATTAAGTTTGTTTTTATTTATAATACCACGTAAAACATCACTTTTTAGAAGTTTTTTTTTTCTTTTTTATCTACATATTCAAAAAACGCGCTCGTGTCTGTCGCCATGTTTCTTTACGGCGAGTGCACTCCGTTTTCCCGTTTAGCACCGCGTAGCCTAAAGTGTCACTCAAGGTCCCGAAGTGCACTCCCCGTAAGTGCACTTAACTTGCCCGCTTGACAGGGGTATAACACTTGAAAAGCTGGAGAGCGTGCTCAGAAACAGCCAATGAAGTCGTTTTCAACACTCAAAAACCAAAGGCCGCATGCCCGTTGTGAAGAAAGCCGACGCGTGTGTTTGCATATCGGCCCCCGTTCAGCGCCTTTCCGTCACTTATTTACTTACTGCCCGTTCTACTTGGCCCTGTGTACGCTAACAATTTGCACACAGTTGCTCAACGGGAAGGCTAGTAGTGCGCGCTGTGCACAACTTTCTCACAAGCAGCGGACGGCAGAACGTTGCCCTCCCTCCGCTGCCGAGACGATTGAGCGCACAGCGTGATACATCCAATCCAATGAAATATTTATTAATCACAATCAATTACAAAGAAAATTATACAAGCGGGACCGAAAAACTCCTCACGGAATTGTGTAGGGGGTACCTAGATTAATAAAAATTTAGTGCGTCCACTTAGCGTCTTTGTCGTTCCGTAGTCAAGCTGACTTGCTCGTCGCTCGCGTCTCCCAGAGACGCGCTTATTGAAAAATGCGAAATCAACACGTTTCTCCACGACGCAGTTCCCTTGGCGTGTAAAATGTGAGCGTAGCGGACCGCGAGCGACGCTCAACTAAAGCTCTCTAAAAACGCAGGACTTTCGGAAGGCGATCAGCCCTCGAGATAACTGGGGTCCCAAAGGCTACGAAGACCGCCGCCGCTACCGGCTCTTCATGGTCGAGAAGGGTTACATAAAGGCCGAGGAAGCTGAGAGACTCAACGAAGAGGAGAAGGAGCTGCGCGAGCTCGAGATCAAGCTCAAGGCACTGGAAGAGGCCAAGGAGGCCGCCGCCACCGCCGCCGCCGGTGCGCAAAAGCTGGCAGAGAACAAGCCAGAGCTTAAGGCAGGCGGCGAAGCTGCCAAGGCCGAGAACAAGGATGCGCCGAAGGGGGAGCCGAAGGTGGAGCCGAAAGCAGATGCTAAAGGGGAGGAAAAGAAATAGACAAATCCCGAGCCGAAGCCCAAGCTGTACCGGTCGGAGATCTCTGCCCGAGCATCGTGGAAATAAACGTGGGCGGACGGGCCGAATCGTGCTTGATTGCTGTACATTCTACGCTACGCGCAACAAGTAATGGCTAAGCGTTGATATAGAGATCAGTAAGGATTGCAGGGACAAACGCGTGAGGAAAATTTGGAGGACGCTTAAGCTTCGCCTTTAAGAGTGGAACACGATAGGGTTATCGGACCCCTTTCGCGTCACATTTTATTGCTATAGCAATTATATGAACACTCTACAGCAGATTTCTTCCGTCGGCGTCGCCGACGGCAGAAATCCGCACGGGCGCGAAGGACGCGCGCTTTCACGGGGGAGTCAACCCACGGCGGAGAACAAACGCGCGTTCTGCGCCATGCTCCCTTAAGGGCTGCAGAAGTAGGCGTCTCTTTCCTCCTTTACAATCACCATATATGTAGAGCACACGCGCCTTCCTCCGACGCGCGAAAGGCCGGGGGGGGGGGGGGGGGGGGGGAGTGAACCCACGGCGGAGAACAAACGCGCGTTCTGCGCCGTGCTCCCTTAAAAGGGCTGCAGAAGTAGGCGTCTCTTTCCTCCTTTACAATCACCATATATGTAGAGCAAACGCGCCTTCTTCCGACGCGCGAAAGGCAGTGGGAGGAGGGGTAGGGAAGGGAGGCGACGTTTAGCTGCGGCACCAAGCGCCTATTTATATCAGAGGCTCCGGCAACAGTCACCAACGCCGCACGCATTTTGTGCGAACGCGGGCAAAACGCCGACGGCGTCGACAACAGTTCTGCGTGTTGCCGGTGCTGCTGCATGTCCAAGTTTATGCAGCTGATAAAGCTATCGCAATTGATGCTTCGCCTTTCAGGTGAAATTGGGATAACTTTTTTTTTATTTCAGTGGGCTTCACTGCAACACAGAACGTGGGAAAGCCAGCTTACAAAGACCAAGCTTACACCAATCGCCTTAAAGGCGGCTTCACTTTTAAACAGAAATGCATTGCTGGGAAGGCGTTTTTTCAGTGGCAATATAAGTCGTCTTATATTAAAATGTGAAGGCCCTAGCACCTTTTTTATTATTTTATTAATTGTTTGCTATTGCCGCCGTGGTTCCTCAGTGGCTTGGTGTTTGGCTGCTGAGCACGAGGTCGCGGGATCGAATTCCGGCCACGGCGGCGCATTTCGATGGGGACGAAATGCGAAAACACCCGTGTACTTAGATTTAGGTGCACGTTAAAGAACCCCTGGTGGTCTAAATTTCCGGAGTCCCCCACTACGGCGTGCCTCATAATCAGAACTGGTTTTGGCACGGAAAACCCCATAATTTATTTTTTTTTGCCCCGACGCGCGCGCGTGTCCAAAACGCATTAGGCAGGCGAAGTCCCAATTCGACCTGCCGAGGATGCGAGCGCCATCTGGATGTGATTTTCGCAAGTATCATACCTGAGCGCGCCGATGTTGGCATGGTAGAAATGCTGGAAAATGGGTTTATGTTTGAGTTTCCTCGCAACATAATTATATTTTCTTGTACATTTAAATTACAATCCGACGAATCCATGTCTGTAGGTTGTGGTTAAGTCGTACTTTACCGTTTTTCTGATGGATTTCACTTTGAGAATTTTTGTTCACCAAAACCATGCACCACGTGGAGGGCCTGCGCATCCCAATCAGTTGGGGATGATTTTCTCCGCCACGGACGCCGGCATCCATGCCGACGCCGGATTTTCTGAGACACGGGGCCCTTAACGGTATCGCGTTAAAAAGTGGACATGGCAGCGCGCATTATCTGCAGTCTTTCGTCTCCTGTAAAGCGTGCTCTGCCTCCTCTTAAGTGTTCGAAAGGAGAAGCCAGTACAACAGGGTATGAAAGGTAGAGCAAGAAATCGTCATCGTCAAATAATAATGATGCAGACAAGAACATTTGTTGCGTATGATGAGCTACGTTGTGCTCCTCGTATTCTCCGTAGGCGCGTTCTCGCTCGGCTGTCACTCGCGTGTATGAAGCTTTCAGATTTGCCACACTCCTCCTTCGGCACAGCACGCCCTGCTTTTCCGTCACCCTATTCGGTCACTGCCCGACTTTCTTTCTTCTGTACTAACCGCGTCGGCTCTGCAAAATACCCGCGAATTTCATTAACAATTTCAGCCAGGACGTGCGCTATCATCTCGTTCACTACCACAGCTAGCGTGCTCCGTTTTCCTAGGAACTTGTGTTCCTCTATTCGTGTACTCGCAAAGAAACCTTCAACGCGTCTCCGCCACAACACGCTACACTATTTGCCAGATCTCGTCCTGGCATAGACATTTAACCGACATATATTTAACCGATACGCCGCTATCAACTTGTCGCGTTTGTTACTTTGGGCATAGTCGATCCCTTATATGCTTTGGGTTAGCTGAGATCATGGTAAAGTTTCGGACGGATGTGTTTCAGGAAGTCAAAAATCAAAAGCATTAGAGCTAGTTTCGACCTATGATGCGGCTTTTACCGCGTGTCCACCACAGCACACTACTATACTTGCCAGATCTCGTCCTGGCGCTCCACGCCGATATAATTGATACGCCGCCGTCACATGCCCCCACGTCAAAGCATAATCGTCCAGACAGTTCTTACACCGTGGGTGTGTAGAAACTGCGTGTAGATCATTTCGCTTCGCGAACAGAGGTGCAAAGTTATCGCGTTACCTACGACAGGTTATCACCTGACTTACACGACAGAAGTAATGTAATTAGGAAATTTGCAGGCATATCATCCAGTAAGCTGACGCAAGACAGGTGCAATTGGAGTTCGCTGGGAGAGCTAGGCTTTTGTCCTGCAGTAGATATAAAAGGTGATGCTACTGATCGATTGCAGTGGTCAGGATGACGGCGAAGATGGGCTGCAGCCATATCGCTTGGTTCCTACGAACGACATCGCAGCGCCTCTAACGATTCAAAAGCCTACATCACATCGAAACGTAGTTTGTCTCTGCGATATTGTGTTGCGTTCCCGACGAACTCCCGATTTCTGGGTCTCCTGAGCAACATTCTACATCATAACGACGATGATTGCAACTGCGCTCTCAATTCTACCCATCTGTCCCAATCTAAATGCCACAACTTCAGGCAGTTTAATCTTGTATCACAAATTGAAGTATCGAATGCCCGGTAAGTTCGCAACACGCCGAACATTTACAAGACAACGACGTTGGTGTAGAGGCTATGTTACTATGTTGCGACTATGAAATAAAACAGGTTGCATTCTAAATGATATACTCACGAGAAAGAACCAAATCTGTTTGCGTACCGGTTTTCGAATAAGTGACTAGAGTTAGAATAATTTATAATTTAATGAGGCTTGACACGTTGCATACAATTAACGCTTTTCTTCTAACACGCAAGTCCACGAACACATTGCGATAGCTTTAGGTGAGCTGGTGTGAGCCGGAGACAATACTTGCGTATCATGGCCATCATGCCATGATACGCAAAAAGCAGCTATGACATGCGGGAATTTCGCTCAGCCAGTTTACAACTCCGTAGGTCGCTGCACGCCGTCGGCGTAGAATTGGACGTGACAGTCACTCGGGTTTGGCAGCTTGCCTAAACGACACGCTGCCAGCGGAGCGCTGGATAACAGGTGGTGCACAAGAGTGTCAAAGAGCACACAAGGTACACACGGGAAACAGTTCATACCGGACACAGTATTGCGGGATTAAAGCGTAAACACGCAATGATGGTCAAGACTGAGCTGCGCGTTTAAAAATGAGAGAAAAGCTCGAAAGGTCAGAATCAACCAAATGTTAATTACATCGAGGTTTTACCTTCGATGTATACACTCTAAGAAGACAAGCCTGCCATTCGCGCATAACTTAAGTAAAATACACGTGAACGCTGAACCAACGTGCTCAATAAAATCCATCTTTAAAGAAGAAGCTCCAAAAGTACGCAGCGTGGTTACAACGATTGTGTCGCTTGGCACGTGCTTGGCAGAGATCTTGTTTGTTTGTTTTTTTGTATTTTCGCTAATTCATATAACAGTACACGTTTACGACTACTTCTTCCGTGTATGCAAGTATACAGCCAATCGCTTTTCTGAATGTATATTTCATGGAGCCAAAGGGGTGGAGATAAGGATAACGGGTGAGCGATATATATAAAGCGAGAATCGAACCAAGATAAACGTCACGAAAACACGAAACAATATTATTCGATGTCAAGAGACGTCGCCATGTCCATCAACGCATCTGGAATCTTATGTGGCGGCTGTTACGTTGGCGCCAGAAGTAATGGCGGCAGGTGGCGCGGCGTTCACGTCAGGCAAATCGGGCATGACGTCAGGCATGACGTCAGGCTTCACTGACGCATTATCCGGCAGGGGCGCTGATGCTTCCGCCAGCGGCACGGGGTGATCGGGGCCGATGGGGGACGTCCGCGGCGAAATAGCGCCGTCTTTGTCTTCGCGCGGCGGCAACTGCTGCGGGTCCTGCTCGGACAGCCGTCTCATGCCCCGCTGTCGCAGAAAGTGCAGGTACTCGCGATGGTCGACGGGGTCCTTGGGTCCCCAATTGTGCGACGGAAGCAGGGCCTTGTGCAGGTCCTGCGTCGGGGGTGCACTATATCTTTGACTCCCGCAAAGACCTCGTGTTACAAGGCGTTATACATTAGTACACGTAGCGTTAACCCACTCACGCGACGAAGAAGCCGACGTGAGACATTAGAGAGTTTTAGATTATAGGACGCAAGGTGTTGGGGCCCCCTAGCGCTTGGGGGCCGCCCCAACGCTTGCGTACCCTAATCTAAAGCTCTCTATTAGTGTTCGCCGCTTCTCCGGGACGCCATGTTTGACGCTGCTCAACCACGACGTTAGGCGCTCTTACTAGCTTGTTTGCTGTCTTGCAAATATTGTAAATATGCATCGTGCACATGCAAGGATCTCGTATTCTCCGATCGTCTCCTCCACTAATGGTGACCACGGACGCCTCTTGAAAGACAACGTTCTGAAGCTCAGCTGTGTTCTACTACTCTTTTTCCATTGCAAGGCATTCGCCACTACGCTACATCTTCACCGTGACTTCATGAAATCCGCGACGCTTCCCCAAGACGTTCCTATGTTTACGACCACCAATGTCGCCGCTGTGAAGCTTCCCGACTACTGGCCCGTCGGACAATCACATTACACTTCTACCATAGAAAAAAAAGAAATAAAAGAAAAAATTGACCACCCTTCCACTATACTGTGAAGCTTGCGTTGACTCGTTTGTGGCACGAGCGCGTGCCGAGCACGAGCGCAAACAGAGGGGCGCCAACAAGTCAGCTGCGGAAGACTTCCACTCCATGAAGATGGTTAACCAGCGAAGCTGAAACGTGCGGCGCCCCAGTGTTTCATCACTGGGTTGATTCTGAGGGTTCATCAAAGTATTTCACATTTATAAGGTTACGCACACGTTCGGCTGCGACGGAGAGAACGCCGTGACTGACGGTATGCCCGCAGTCCGCCGTTGTCGCTTGCGTTCGATGTCTCGAATTTGCTCGGCGGCGTCGTTAGTAGCATTCGCCTGCCATTGCCGCTTGCGTTCATTGAAATTAAATTGCTTGAAAATTAAATATGTCCGTTACGTAAGACAATGAACGGCTCATACCACCGTAAACGCGGCCTCCCCATTACGACGACAGAAGAGAAGTGAAATTATACGCTGGAATGGTTAGCGGCAACGCAGCCAGCTGTGGAAGCAGACGACGACGACGAACGCGGGAGCAGTGGCACGAGCGCGTGTCGAGCACGAGTTAACAAGTCAGCAGCGGAAGATGACGACGCTCGAGCAGCTCTGGGAGCAGCTTTTTTTCTTTCTTTTTTTTTTAGCGTTACATCGCCGGTACAGGCTAGCGTATACACAAGCGTCGGTCGCTCGGTCGAACAGGAGGCAGAACCCAATGCAGAACCATGCATAACATGCAGAACAGGCAGAACAGACAGAACAGACAGACAGACAGACAGACAGACAGACAGACAGACAGACAGACAGACAGACAGACAGACAGACAGACAGACAGACAGACAGACAGACAGACAGACAGACAGACAGACAGACAGACAGACAGACAGACAGACAGACAGACAGACAGACAGACAGACAGACAGACAGACAGACAGACAGACAGACAGACAGACAGACAGACAGACAGACAGACAGACAGACAGACAGACAGACAGACAGACAGACAGACAGACAGACAGACAGACAGACAGACAGACAGACAGACAGACAGACAGACAGACAGACAGACAGACAGACAGACAGACAGACAGACAGACAGACAGACAGACAGACAGACAGACAGACAGACAGACAGACAGACAGACAGACAGACAGACAGACAGACAGACAGACAGACAGACAGACAGACAGACAGACAGACAGACAGACAGACAGACAGACAGACAGACAGACAGACAGACAGACAGACAGACAGACAGACAGACAGACAGACAGACAGACAGACAGACAGACAGACAGACAGACAGACAGACAGACAGACAGACAGACAGACAGACAGACAGACAGACAGACAGACAGACAGACAGACAGACAGACAGACAGACAGACAGACAGACAGACAGACAGACAGACAGACAGACAGACAGACAGACAGACAGACAGACAGACAGACAGACAGACAGACAGACAGACAGACAGACAGACAGACAGACAGACAGACAGACAGACAGACAGACAGACAGACAGACAGACAGACAGACAGACAGACAGACAGACAGACAGACAGACAGACAGACAGACAGACAGACAGACAGACAGACAGACAGACAGACAGACAGACAGACAGACAGACAGACAGACAGACAGACAGACAGACAGACAGACAGACAGACAGACAGACAGACAGACAGACAGACAGACAGACAGACAGACAGACAGACAGACAGACAGACAGACAGACAGACAGACAGACAGACAGACAGACAGACAGACAGACAGACAGACAGACAGACAGACAGACAGACAGACAGACAGACAGACAGACAGACAGACAGACAGACAGACAGACAGACAGACAGACAGACAGACAGACAGACAGACAGACAGACAGACAGACAGACAGACAGACAGACAGACAGACAGACAGACAGACAGACAGACAGACAGACAGACAGACAGACAGACAGACAGACAGACAGACAGACAGACAGACAGACAGACAGACAGACAGACAGACAGACAGACAGACAGACAGACAGACAGACAGACAGACAGACAGACAGACAGACAGACAGACAGACAGACAGACAGACAGACAGACAGACAGACAGACAGACAGACAGACAGACAGACAGACAGACAGACAGACAGACAGACAGACAGACAGACAGACAGACAGACAGACAGACAGACAGACAGACAGACAGACAGACAGACAGACAGACAGACAGACAGACAGACAGACAGACAGACAGACAGACAGACAGACAGACAGACAGACAGACAGACAGACAGACAGAAGGACAGACAGACAGACGGCAGGACAGACGACAGACAGGACAGACGAAGACATGACAGACAGACAGGCAGGACAGACAGAAGTACAGACAGACAGACAGACAGACAGACAGACAGGACGGAAACAGACCGACAGCAGACAGACAGACCGAACAGACAGACAGGACAGACGAGGACAGACAGACGACAGACAGACAGACAGACAGACCAGACAGACAGACAGACAGATGAACTTTATTTGCGTCCTGGGAAGAGGGTTCCTAGGAACCCGCCGAGGGCATCGCCCGCGAAGGGGTCGGGAACCAAAGGTTCCTTCGCTTGAAAAATTCAGAGCCCTTCCCTCTGTCGAAAAAATGAGGGTAAGCGAAGCTTGTGGCAAGACGACACTGTCGCAGGCGTTCCGCTTCGTTTGCCCTAAACTCAGGGTCGGTGGCTCTTCGTTGACGTTTCGCCTCAACATCGCGCTCCCGCAACTCGGGGTCCGCGGATCTTCGCAGACGTTTCGCCTGGGCTTCGGAATCCCTTACGCTAGAATGGGACGACAAGCTTCGCTTACCCCCATTTTCTTGACCGGAGAAGGGCTAATGATTTTGTCTCTTTGGATCCCACGTGTCACAAGGGTAGTTCAAGGGCGCGTCACAGGTCCCCGAGCCCACAGGGGGGTATGTGCCATTGAGCTAAGACCCTTTCTGCACTATCACTAGGATCGGCCCACTTTTCAGCGTGACACCACCACCACCATCGCCGAAACTTGTGAGCCTATAAAGCTTCGCTTAAAAAAACATTATTTTACCTGGATAGAAGCATGCCGGAAAATACGCAAATGAGGAGTGGCGGTGCCGCCATAAATTAAGAGGTCCCACACCATCTGGTCATGTCCTAATTTCGACGGCACCTGATAGTAGCAAACTCCTATGTTCTGCCTCGGTTAGAATGGTTTAGGCAACAGTGGCTGAGCAAATCGCCATCGCTATTGCAACGAAGGACCCATAGCGTCCAAATATATTCACAGACTCGCGGTCCGCAGCTAGGGCTTTCGCCTCGGGCTCGATCTCGCGGGAGGCAGCGGCCATCCTCGGCAGCGAGGGGGCTGCCGGGCCGGGACACCATAAAATGGTTCCCGGCCCACATGGGGGCCAACGTACCGGGACCGCGGCAGTCCCGGCGGATTCGCAGGCAGGGAAGCCGGGAGGTACAGGGACTCGCTCCTCACTTTCCACAAGATCATGACGCATTATCATCTCTCGCGGAGGGTTTTTACACTTCCTCACCCTAAACCCACTCGACCGCAATCGTCGGCCTACAGGATGCTCCAAACGGGGTCTTTCCCTTCGACGGGCAGGTTTAGTCACTTCTCGCCCAACATCCAACCGGAATGTCCGGACTGCGGAGAGGCGTATTGCTCATTAGCTGATATGCTCCGGCAATGTCCTGCGTTACGCGACACAAAGTTAAACAAAGAAGAGGACTGAGAGGAAGCCCTTAAAAGAGGCGACCTCTCGGTTCAACTTCGGGCTGTCCAGAGCGCCTGCGAGAGGGCGGAGGGCCACGGTCTTCCGGTCCCTGCGCGGGAGCGGCCCGCGACTGCTATGGACTCCCCCTAAAAGAGGGCGTCCCAACGCAGTTCCTCAGGACCTGAATAAATGTTATTTGTCTTTCTGTCTCGGACTTCGTTAACCTTTTATTTTTATTAGTAAAAATGGACTTCCAACGACAAAACAGCCACAGACTGAAATTTGTAAGTTTCAAAAACTTTGACATCCACAATGGCCCGAGTACCAGGAGGTACTTTGAAATTCATGATAGCAAACAGACGTACCGGCGCGGGGTTTGGGGCGAAATTAAAGAAAAAAAATTTTGGCCTTCATCTTCTTTTATTCAATCTCTTACCGCCATATTAAGGAAAATAGAGTTTTGAAAGTGGTACTTCATCAGTTTAAAGTAATTTTGTGTTTCTCTTATTTTGGCTTTTAATATACAGCATATGATTAAGTACACATTTTGTTCTGGATTTTGTTCCGAGCGACCATGCCTGGCAGGGGAAGTTTGGCCATGCACTGGACCGGCCGTTGCCGATGATGATGATTGATGATGATGATA
Source organism: Dermacentor silvarum (assembly GCF_013339745.2). NCBI lineage: Eukaryota > Metazoa > Arthropoda > Arachnida > Ixodida > Ixodidae > Dermacentor > Dermacentor silvarum. Next base: position 15,202,990 of record NC_051163.1, read on the forward strand.
GTTGCGGTTGTAGTGGTGAGTAACTCGATTTCTATATTTTAGTTAGTTCTAGTAGTCAGGGAGAGGCCTTCGTCCTGCAGTGGACATAAATATAGTTCTAGTAGTAGTGATAGTCAAACATTGCACGTAAACAACGGGGGGATAGGCCAAAAATCAGGTGATTTCAGTTAACGCAATCAAAATAAATATATAGAGAAACAAAAGAAAAAGATAAAAGAAATACTGAACGAGATTATAATGGACAATAAAAAAGATTTAAATGACAAAGGAGCATCATTCAACAACTCAAAGAATTTGGAGCAAAGATAATAATTATGCGCGCTAACTGTCCTGTTATTCGGCTGCGGCGCAGGCGATGGCAATGGCGCTGCAGACGGGGTTTTACGGTATACAACTCTCGTCGGCGCCGCGAATTGACAAAGATGCCTGCCGTTGCTTATCACTACCAATACTGCAGAACCGGTACTATGCACCCAAAAATTCAAGAAACTCCCGGTGTCAGGTGCGTGGCAGTCTTGCAGTGGTCCTCTCAATTCTTTCGTAAAGCAGTTAAGAAGCATATTCAAGCAGCAGATCATTGCAGTCCCCGTATAAAACGAGCTCAACTGAACGCGACTCCTTAGCCTCACGCACCTGCGAGCTAGCGCAGTAACATTGCTCGGGCATGCAAAACGGTGAATGACGTCTATAAGGGATGCGAGTAATGAGCGGAAATGACACTCCAAGTGCCGCCACCCCGATGATAATGATAATGACGATGACAATTTATTAATAGCAACCCCTATGACACGAGGCGGCGAAACATGTAACTACCTAACCTGCTTGAGCTAATGAGGTTTCACTGCATATCTTGCAGTCTAGCACCTTGTCTATCTCTATTTTCTATATTATTTTTCTTCATTAAGACATCCATATATATTGTAAAGTTGTATTTTACACCACGTTTATGATGATGACGATGATTTACTGACATCCCCTTTGAAACTGGGCGGTGACCTAGCCTGCTTGATCCTAGCCTCCTGACCACTACGTGGGGAAGGAGCGCCGCTCAGTGCGGTGGCCGAGTCACTCACGTATCCGCATCTGTGCAAGTGGTAGAGGGCGAACACGGCCATGATCTTCACGGCCACGATGACCGTGTACGTGCCGACCACGTTCACCCACGTCGGAAAGATGTACTCGCCCAGCGTCAGCGGCTCGCCGTACAGAAACAGGTCGGCGATCACGATCCACTGCGCGAGAGCGAATTGGGAAGTGCCCGCATGTGGCGCCTTTTAACCACGTGCACGGAGCCTATAGGGTGACCGGCAATGCTGTACGTCGCTTAGCCACTCGATAGTTCTATAGTCGAAAATTTAACAGCGTTTATGGCGTGGTGTGAAGCTGTTGGTATTTTATTGTGTATAACATAATAAATATGGAGAAGCAAAGGGGGTAAGCGCGTAGAACACACTAAAATCGACTAAGTCCACTACCCCTCTGGCCAGTGCTGTTGATGAGCTGGAATAATTCTATTGTATGAGCAAGATTCGTGGACTCGGCCAAGCAACTGGCCTGACTTTAGGCTTCTGGCTAACATATAACCCTTCTTTTTTTTCTGTCCGCCTGAACCTCCACAGTAAGCAATGCAGGTCCACTATTGTTTCTTATCGACGAAGCAGACATTGCTCCTCACTGTCAGAGGTATCTTGGCGGAAATGTTTCTCCACATCCTGGTGATATAAAGCGGAAGGCCTATGTTAGCCCAAAGCGAAAGGCCACGGTCTTCTAATACAGACAGCGACGTTTTGAACGTGTGTGTGTGTGCGTGTGTGTGTGTCTGTGCATGCGTGTGCGTGTGTGTAACGCGTCGAAAGTGCGAACCAAAAAAGAAGTTGCAGTTTCGCCCGAAAGGCGTATCATCGCTTGCGAGAGCAAATTAGTGGATAGCTATACGAAGTAAGGATAGTATTTTTATCGGCCGTATAAACTTATAAACGTAGACATATTAACTAAATGAACAAGCATGACGTCACGCGCGCACAAGCAAACATGAACACATCGCACTCGATGACCGCGGAAACTCGCTGTCAAAACGCTGGAGTGAGAAAGCGCGCCAGGAGCAGCGAGCGAATTGACCTTCGTGCTGCGTCTCGCATCAATGCGAACTAAGCCGCGAAAACCAAGCGCACGGCGGACTGTGTCCCCGACGCAGATTGCTTTCAAGATACAGCGGCTCGGGCCACCCGGAGTAGAACCCTCCCTAGCGTTGTGCGCGACAGAAGACGGCGCTCTTCCTTCCCGCTTTCCTCCCTTGCATGCTCGAGATTGAACCGGGATCGCCGGCTCACACTCGCACGCTGTCACTCGCACATACAGCATAGGGAGCGCGGAGGCGATTTTATTGCCTTTGGACTTTATACGTAATCTCGCCGCGACGGCAGAAATTCGCCTGGAGTATCCATATAATTGCTATCGAAATTACATAATCGCGACGCGAACTCACCGAGAGGCATAAGGGGCAGAACACGGCCCAGCAGACCTTGAGCGCCATGCTGGGCTGGTCACCGGTCATGAACTCAATGTCGGCACAAAAGCGCCTCAGCCCTGCAACCAGCATGAAAACACCGCGCAGTTGGAGAGAGGACGGCGGCCTTCTGTGTAGGGCTCGGAGCTCGTCTACATGTCAACTCTACCAAAGTTCACTGCAGATTTGAAATCATTGCCTTTGGAATTTTACCATTTGCGGGATGCATCGCTATACCTCATCAATTCATCATTGAGATGCATCATCATTGCCTTCGAAGTTATCTTTCTCGGTATCGATTTGTTGTTTATGTTTTCTTGGTGCATAAGTAGCACAATATAAACTTTCTCTGTGTTTTCGGGGCTTTTTTCGGGGTTTTGGGGGCTTTTTAACACAGTAGACTGTGTTAAAACCGCTTGGACGCGCAACGTTGGTGCGCCGGCTGCGCATGTGACGCATGCCCGGTCGCGTCGTACCGTATCCGAGCAGGACGACGAGGAGCTCGGCGAGGCCGATCCATGGCAGCAGGTATCCTCCCAGGTAGGTGTCCATCACGGTCAGGATGTAGAGGCCCCCTCGACTGGCCATGGGCATGCCGAACACGCACATCAGCGCGCACACGACGAACGACAGTAGCGGGCCGTACGAGCGCAGGGCCGGGAACTCGTCCTTGAAAGGCGTCAGCAGGCACTCCACCGACGAGAACTGCTCGGCGGAGCGCACGAATACGAAACCGTTAACGCTTCTACAATGCTTCTGTGCGATTAGCTGCCGGAAATGCAATTGAGTTTTCGCTAACGCACTGTGCTCCAGTTATGCTGGATTGAATCATGTGGGTTAAGACGTGTGTAGTTGGCTGCAAAAATAGTGACTCGCATATTAAGAAATGGAATCTGTGTGGCCAAGTTCGCGGACCCCTGCTGAAACTGTCCGTACGTGTTGCCGGCATTTCTAGATGTACGGCTTTCCTCGAGGATACAGAAATTTGCTCATCCGTCAGCGCTGTATCACTAACCTTCAAAGAAAGGGCTTCAGCCCCGGAACGTCGGCAAGAGTGAGTACCGCTCATTACAAAATGACGAAGGGACTAGCACCGCTTTCAACCACAGACGGCCTAGTTGAAGAGCATCCGCCGCGGCTGTGGGAGGCAAGTGCTGCCGCCGGGTACACCGGTAAAATAGGGACGCGCGCACCCGGCCTGGTGCTCGGCCATAATGGGACCTCAACGCTTGGAAAAGGATGTTTGTCCCCAACCCGAAGGCGTCCCTTTCTGAATTTAGGGCGCAGGCTCCTTTCCCAAGCGTATCACGTGACTCTGTAGAAAGCCGAACGCCAGGCCGGGGTACACTTGTATCCATTTGAACCAGTGGATGCCCAGCGGCGGTAGGAATCGAACCCGCAACCGAGGCGGGCACTCTACAACTATAGACCACGGCAACTAGGTCGCTCATTTCAAAGGCGTGAGTTTGAATGAATGACGAAGGGTGTGAGACGAGAGTATGAACGTGAGTGTCGGTGCGTGTGAATGGACGTGAGTATACGAGAGTGGATGCGAGTACGAAGGTGAGTACCTATCAGTGTGAATAGACGTTTTTGTGAACGTGAGTGGCTGTGAGTAGATGTGAATGCGAACGAAATTGATATGGACTGATGTGGTGACGCATATCACGAACAATGTATAAGATATATATGCAGGTGTGGACAGCACGCTTTGCAGGAAGGCCTGATAATGTCCCATATTTCCAAAAAGGCGCCTCGAGATGACCATTTTCTTTCGTTCCTTTTCGCTGGTATGTTGCGCCGATTTTTCACCAGATGATGCTGCGATCATCGGTCTGTTTAAGGCCAACGTAAAGGGCTGGATGCGCTCGCGACGTTGTTCGTCGCGACGTGTCCGCGCCTGAAGACCACATTTTCTCATTGACGCCTTTGCTCTGAATAGAATATTAAAGCGATAGCTTTAAGGGCCCTGTTAAGCAGAAAGCACGGCGTCGCCGGCGTTGACCGTGCGTTGACCGTGAGCGAAAATTTGCTACCAATTACAGCGCGGCGCGTTTCTACCAATCAAAGAGCAGTGCAAGCTGCGTGCGCCGCTTGGTTCCTTGCAGCACTACCAGATGGCGCTCGCCTCCGCGGCGGCGCCGGACGTGCGGGAAAAAAAACAAAGCTCGCCTTCATGCATAGCGTTCTAAGCAAGCATTTCCCGGTAAATATTGCGGTTGCATAAGCTGCAGTTGCCGGGAGGCGTGAGAAGCAGTCAGGGACCCTTTAATGCTATCGCTTTCTACTCTTAAAGGCGAAACTTAAGCGTCTTGCAAGCTTTCGAGAAGTTGATTAATAACTAATTATGTATTTAGGCGAAATGAAAAAATAGTGTAACTTGCCCCCAAGCGACGTTACGCGGGATACATTGCATATATACCTTACACTGTGATCGCAACGCACAGAGGGCAAGACGTGTTACGACGTAGCCATTGGTCAGGCGAGGCTGCGAACTATTGGCTGGATGCTTAAGGTATCACAATGTGCTATTATTCTGCAAGTTTGCAGTGCCGTATGCGTTTTAACTTTATTCTTACATTTACTTATTTATTTTTACTTTGTACTGAGTGTGCACGCGCTGGAACGTTATTTATTATTTTTCAACCTCGCACGTAAGTGTGACATCACGCAATCCACGGTTTGGTTTTTACCCATTTTCGTCATATTTTTTTTAATACCTGTAAGACCTTAAGTCATAATGCTACCTCCCACGGTCGGTAGAATTCAGTTTTCTCTTTTAACCCTGTATGTAATGCCCAAACAAAGTTCCACATCAATGAAATTTGAAACAAATTGTTCACGTTTATTTCTGGCCATGGTGTGATCATTAGAAAAAAAAAGCAAGAAATGTCTTTCAGTTACAATTTAATTATCATACTATTTAATTAATTAGCAAATGGTTTCTTGCACTGTTCAATGCTAAAACTTCACTCCAGATTATTAAAAACATCGCTATAAATTTTGCATTAGGAGTACCCCACTTAAATCGGAATTTTGAGGAATCATACTCGGCGTAGCATATATGATGCGTTGGGCATTACAGGGTTAAAATTCTACTCATTTCCTCCAAATTGGTTCAGCATGTATTTTAAAGCGAAATCGGAATTAATTGGCCCCAAAGTAGAGCTCCCACTTTAGACGAATGTAAGAAGCCAGAACGAATGAGGCTATAACGAATTTATTCATTCATTCATTCATTCATTCATTCATTCCACCCACCTCCGTATCAATGGCGAGGAAGAACAGCATCGCGTAGAATGCGGCCGACCAGATCTGCGGGTAAGCGATCATGCTCAGCGCCTGCGGGTATGCGATGAACGCCAACCCGACACCTGCGCGTAGTAAAGAACATGTACATATACCTGCCAACTCTCCGGAATTCTTCGTAAAGCTTATGAATTTGGGCCCTTCTTACGATTTTACGATTGTTGCGTCAAGTTTTACGAAAAATTATTTGTTTGCAAAAATGTTTCGCACATCGGTCTCGGCACCTTGTCTCGGCATTGTCTAAGTCGGCACCTGAAATTAGCAACAGTTTAATTCGCTCATACAGTCACTGTGATCTAGAAACGTTTTTTTTGTCAATATTTGCTGTTCCAAGTGTCTTTCCTGCATGCTCAATGTACTGCGTCTAAAGCTAAATCTTCGTTACTGAAGTCTGTATGTAAAACGTGCGCTAAGGCCAAGTTTGAAAAAAAAAAATGCGCTCTCCCTTTCTTCCCTCTCCTTCTCCCCCACGTATGAAACGGAGCCGGGAAACGGAGTCAACAACCTGCGACATAGCAGCCCTTCTTTATACCATCCATTCTGAGTATGCCCTTTGGTCGCCACAGCCACGAACGGTTTATCGATGGGTGTTTTACCTCCAGCGTCATCAATATTTACACGTTGATTCTTTTTGCCAAACGATGCGTAACCACATAAAACAACAATATATGCACGTGCTGCGATAGATTACGGCGGTCCGTAGTACGCCAAACATATCCACTTGCGCAGTGGTTTTCGTGGGCGAAGATCCTCACCGGCAGAGACGACGTCGCTGACGGGCACGTCCATGTTGTGCGCCATGTTCCCGAGCACCGAGAAGACCACCATGCCGCCCATCAGGCTCACCACGAAGTCGGCCGCCGCCACAACGAGCACGTCCCTGCGAGCGCCGACATGACCTGTCCGCTGGTGGCTTATCGCTTTTCAGATGGATGCAGACGGCACCAAAAGTCCCTAGGTTTTCTGCTTTATTTTATCAAAAAACTATCTAGAGACTTTAGCTATAGCTACATGCCCGCTACGCAGCAGATGACTCGTCACATTGCCTCTGTAGCGCGAATCGGCGGTTTCGTCCATCGTACGAATAACCCAGAGAAACGGTTCAATGTGATTGTTGCATTACCACAGCCGGTCACTATATATACTTCGCGGTGGCCACAAGCATTTGTCGAACTGCGCTAGCTTATAGGGGACGTATTCTGCGACGATTACTTCGGTGATACTATCGCCTTCGCGTGGCGTAGTGCTCAACCAGCCGATCAGCTCATCCGGTTTAGCTCAACCAGTCAATCAGCGCGCGCCTGACGGTCGAGGGCATATATTATCGCCGAAAGTGATCGTCGCAGAATACGTCCCTTTCTCGCACGATCGATTAATATGTACGAGTGTATGCTACTCGCTAGCTGTATGTGTTCTATGCGTTTCTTTACGGTGTGTAATTCGTGTATGTAAGAAACCCTATTTAGAAAACGTTGACGCGCTACACACGAGAACACAAGGAAGACGATATGCGAGCGAACACTTGTGGTCCGCGCGTGTTTCGCGCTCTGAAGCTTTTCCAAGCATGCTCTTCTAAAGTCGTACTTTTCTAAAGTAAGCAACCTCGTGTACCTAAGGTATGTATTAATGAAACTGAATAAGTAAGAAGGGCACCAACTTGTGAAGCCGGTTCCTGAATTCGTTGAATCCGCCGAAGCAGATGATCATACCCTCGGCGAGGCTTAGCGAGTAGAAGATCTGCTCGGCGGCGTTCTTCCACACCTGCAATGCCCGATCGATGAATAAACAATGAGTCCAGTGACTCGTATCGTCGCCTCTAGCATTACTTAATTATTGCATCGATTACTGCCAATTTTGTCTAAAACACCAGACGGCAAGTGCAGTGGTATACGTATATGTCACAAAAATTTGCACAAGTGAATAATAAAAAAGTAACAAAACCCCTAAGACATCACGAAGAAATAACCTATAAGATGGTTTGAGACAAACTAGGTATAACGACTTACACAATAAATGAAAGCAAAGGATCATCAATGCCGCCTTGGCTAAGCCTAAGTTAAGCCTAAGCCTTGGTTAAGCTAAGCAATTAGCTCAAGGACGTGGCGATCGTATACGAGCATTCAACAAAGCTTGAGGCATTCTCATATCAAATTTATTCATAAGGAAGTACATTCGGTGCGGCATAAGGCCAGATGAGTGCAGTTTGGCCAACAAATCCTCCCCGTATTGCCCGAGTTAGTGCCTGAATATCTGTCGACTCCCAACGAGATTCACCGCCTTTACGGTATATAAGTAGCTCTAGAGCATAAAGGAGAGGTAGCGGAGCATAACGCCGCGCCTGGCTGAGAAGTACAATGCAAAGTAATGAAGTACAATGAAAAAGAAAAAGCAAACACGATTTATCGCATATTTTCTCCGCAATTGGTGAGAACTTGCATTAACCCGAATGTAAGGTCCCTGCGACGAGAGTGCGACGTTGGACAATATTTGACGAGCCGAAGTATTCGACAGTGCGCCAACACATAGTGATAAAACGGCGCAGAATGCACGCAATGATCGCGAATGCTGACCTTTGCGCGCATGATGGTGGACCAGTCGGGCACCAGGTAGAACCGGATTCCGTCCGCAGCGCCCGGAAGAGTGATGCCGCGCACAAACAACATGCCCAGGATGAGAAACGGAGCCACTGACGTCACGTAGACCACCTATTCCAGACGGCAAATACACAGAAGGGTGACGTCTACTAAACTGCTAGTAAGACCAAAAGTGTCCAATATGTATTACTGCGATAGCAATTTTATATGGACGCTCCAGCCGCATTTTTGCCGTCGGCGTCGCCGTGATGTTCCGTATAAAGTCGAAGGGCGATCATACCGTCGCCGCGCACCGCATGCTGTATGTGCAAGTGAAAGCGTGCGAGGGGAGCCGATGATCGCGGTTCAATCTCGCCTGCGCAAAGGAGGAAAGCGGGGAGGAAGCGCGCCGCCTTGCGTTGCGGGCAAGGCACCGGGGGAGGGGAGGGCAGAGGGGTGGCGTTGTACTCCAGCAGCAACTGCGGTCGCGCGGGCTCTATCTTGAAAGCGATCTGCGTTGGGGGCAGAGTCTAGGTGCGCCGACTGCTCATACTTTGTACGCGCTGTGTTCCAGCCGCTATATTTGCGTTGAAGCGATAGACAGCACGAAGGTCATTTCGTTCGCTGCTGCTGGCGCGCTTCCTCAAGCCAACGATTTGACAGCGCGCGTCCGCGGTCATCGAGTGTGATGTGTTCATGTTTGCCTGTGCGCGGTGACACCATGCTCGTTATTTAGTTGGTAAGCGAATGTTTAGAAGTTTATACGGCCGATAAAACTGCTATCCTTACTTCGTATAGCTGTTTACTAATTTGCGATCGCAATCGATGCTTCGCCTTTCGGGCGAAACTGCGACTTCTTTTCCTTTACGGAAGTAAACGGAAAGCTCAGCTATTTTTGTCTAACATTCTAATGCCAAATTATTTATCCTTTCTACGGCCTGGGGACGCACTATGACGATTTGTACTAAGTGGGGTCAAGCGGACGAGTTGGTAAGACTGCACTTCAAAGGCAACAGCGTGAAGGGATCAAGCGAAAAATCGATTGACTGATTGATTGATTTATTGATTTCGTTTACACACTCGTGTCTTTCCGACTACGGTCTCTTTTTTTCTATTTCTTTTTGTAATTCGGCATTCTTCTTTCCTCTGACGATCTGGTCCGGTGAGAGACCAGATCATGGTGAGGGTTTCGGTGCAATCTCCTATTTTGGGACCTTCTGTACATTTACCAATATATTCAACTTTCTGTGTATTATGATTTTTTTCTGTGTATTAATGATTTGATTGATTTGATCTGACTTTTAGTTTGGCCGCAAGATAGCTCACATGCCCACGATAGCTCGAAGTAGTGATACGGCGCCTCCTGGGCCGGTATTTTGCAGCGATGCATTATGCTTTATTCTATGCTAGTCTTATCATCCACCGCTCACGGCGGGCTGATCCCGTTGATAACGCGAGCGGACCGTCGCTCTGACCACTGACCAAGCGCGAAAAGCACGAAAAGGCATTAGCATCGCAAGGCATCGCTACAAAATACCGGTCCTGGTCTGTTCTTTCTTGCCACTGACACGTCTATTGTATGGTTCTTCCAGATTATCATACAATCAATCAATCAATCAATCAATCAATCAACAGAGGTCACCACGGTACACTTTGTGAGCCGACCCCGATGTGCACCTTTCCCGACGTCTTGATTCCCTTGAAGACGCAGAGGTACACGCACAACCACGACACGACCAGAGCGCCGGCCAGCCGAGGCTGTAGCGAGCCCAGCTCCTCGATGCCGCTGCTCAGTCCAAGCACATGGCGACTGAAGGTGGAGGAAGAAGCAGCAGCACGGGGCCGCAAACCGCCATCTTAGTCATGACACGATGCAGTAGAAAAAGTTAAGCGTCATAGAGCGAAAATCTGTATTTCTCTCTCCTGCTCAGGCCACTATATCCCCTGGTGCCACGTATGGCACACGTCGGATCAAGGAAGACACCGACTCAGTATCCCTGAGTCAACGACCACGCTAAAGCAGTTTTACTGCAATGTATCCCTTCTCATGACCTACAGAACACCTCAGTCACGCAACTGAACGAATGTTCGCATAAGCAATCCTCATGATCGATCTCGAGCGGGCTGTCTTCAAGCTTTCTTCCAATGCTAACTACTTCAGAAGCTTCAATGCAATTTTTGTTCTCATGACTCGATTCTTTCCTTTATACTGTTTTGTTTCGCTCGAATGAAGGTTCAATGCAGACAACTGCATTTCATGTTATCGATAACATTATGAAAATTTTCAGCTCCCTTCCGTCAGATGCATCATTGAGAAACAACTCCCCCAAATATGTACACCTCAACTACGGAACATAAAGCGTGGGTCTCTTTCAAACGATCGCCACAGGCATAAGGGAAGACGTGATGAGGCGAAACACTTCGTCTTGCCTTCTTTTTATTTATTTATTTTTTCGCGCTTTTCTGCCGGCATGCATATCGCTCAAGACCGTTTGTCAAAGCTGGCTTCCCCACAATAAACGACATTGTGGAAAAGCACCGCTACGCTCATTCTCTTCGTGGTACAAATCACGCAGCCTGCATACTGAGAACATTTCTCAGCGCGCATAACCAACAATATCACAGCTGCAACCACTGCTATTACTACACAAAGGGGCATCTGCCGGGATTTAACCTGGTTTCTCTAGATTCACGAGACAAGCGCCGATGTTGATTGCAACATCGCGGTATCGTTCACCTGTATGTACGAGTAAACAAGATCTGACGGCCTGCGATTCAGCGTGCAATACGCGCGACACATGCTGAACGCCGATGTTTGAATAGAGGCTGTCGAACTTTACCGGGGTAAACACTTCATTCGCACGTTACGACAATGAACTTTTTGCAGTGGGATTCATTAAAACAGTGGGCATAAAATAGACCAGGGACGGGAAGATGGGCTGACCCGAGTCCGCGCCAAAGCTTCTCTCATCGATGCTGCAAGTCACCGAAAATTGCGTGCATAATCACTTCCCTATTTTTTCTATGAAAACAAATCATTTTAGTATTTTGTGTGTTGTTTTTGACCACTTCCATATTTTTCAAGGGCTTCTTGGACTTAAATCTGCCGAGTGTTTACTTATTACTTATTACAATTTTACTTATCATCATTGATGAGTGACTGTCAAAAAGGCAAGAGGAGAAAAAGAAGTTGCACAATAGATTGCATTGTACGCGTGCGCAGTGACTTGCACTGTTTGTGAATGCTTAAAAATGGTTCTGTTGCCTCATGAACTAGCTCAGACTCATACCGCAGCGCAGCATAATAGTAGTGCTCACGCATCACGTTTAGCATTGCTCTTTAGGGTCCCTTTAAGCTAACCACGCAGGTGCCTCCTTTTTTTTAACAGCTGAGCTGTTGAAGCTGGCCGTAAGTTGTGCCGCGAGCTCCAAAACCTCGCCGACCTATGACGTCACTGCGTTGCCTAGCAACCACTTCGCGGAGCGGCGTGTGCTTCGCCTCCTCTCCGTGCCGTGTACATGTTGCCTTGCCATGGGACGTTAAGGAGAGAGGAGAGCACGCGCTCGGCGCGCGCAATGCTCGGGAGAGGGAAAGATAAAATGAGAGCGAGAGAGAAAGAAATTGTAGCAGCACCAATGAGACCAATGAGAGCACAAATTGTAGCAGCACCAACGCGCAGAGCTGCTGCCGACGCCACCCGCGTTTCTCCGTGTCCCCGCGTTCGCGCCCAACGCGCGCGGTGTCCGTGACTGCAGCGGGCGCCTCTGGCGTCGGCTCGGCAGGTTTCGACCAGTCACGCCCCGGCAAAAAGTGAAAGCGCAGCTTGGCAGAGACGTCACCGGGGAGATAAAGCTCGGAGCCGCCGCGACGGCGGCAGGACTCTCGTTCACTCTGTGGCGAGTACTTGTACCCTTGACATGGGACGACCGAAGAAGCGCGTCGCGCGGCCAAGCGAGAATCTGCACGTCGGCGGCGAGCCGATTCGGAATACCGTACCTAGCAGCACTTAGCATTTGCTAGCAAAATTTAGCCAAGCCTAGTAAAACCTGGAAGAAAAGCTAGGTCGATCACCAGCTCCGCTGTTTACTCCAGCCTTGCACCCCTAGTGCAAGCTGTCCACGTTTTATTTCGTTTGTTTTCGGCACTAGGCTTAAGTTGCAAGTCTATTTGACCACAACGCACACTAAATTGACAGGGACCGACAGAGCAGACGCCACAAAGGGCTGACTGCAACTGCAGTACGTCAGCGCTTTGTGGTCAAATATGGTCAAAGATATTTAAGATATAGCCAAGGGCGAAATATAGTCGCTATCTTTAGGTATGTTGATGACTACCTCGTTGTTTCCAATACAGTTGTAGTCATCTCTGTCTTCTCTACCTAGTTGTAGTCAGCTCTACTCTATCGGTCCCTGTCAATTTAGTGTGCGCTGTGATCAAATAGACGTACATAACCAACTAGCCCGCCAGTTCGTCCTGATTAAGTTGCAAGTTCCGAGGGGAGAAGAGCACCCACTAGAAGAACTGCTCGGGCGCCGTCTGGGTGGCCAGGGTGCAGGAGTTGGCGAGGAGTTCGTACGCCTGCCGCGGCACGAGCACCACGTCGGAGCCTTGAAGGATGGCGTGCGCGTCGGGCCCCGTGTAGTTCTTCCCCGCGTACAGCCGCAGAAGACGCGGCTCGACCGTCCGGCACGGCACCTGTGCGCGCCAGTGGATGTGCGTGCGTTTACCAACAGAACTTGGCATATCGCCTCGACGCTCGCTGCCATAACAATCTGGACCCGCCATGTACTAAGTGTTGTCGGGTCAATCTGTCGGAGTCACACGTCCGAATCGACACTCTTTTGTCGAGTTCGTGCAAACGAAGGCTATAAAACAGATTGTGCAGTCAAAGCGTATCCCTTTCATTGTTCAATTTCGTCATCGCGCCATCAGCCCGTCGTCCACTGCAGTACGAAGGCTTCTCCCAGCGATGTCCAATTAACCCCGTCATGCTTCAGCTGATTTAATTTTATGCCTGTGAATTTCCTATTTTCATTATACCAATCATTCCTTCAACTTACTCGACTGTGGTTCCCTTCCCTTGGAAATGTTCAGAATAAAAGTTAGTTAAGTCGAGGTTTTGACGGAAGCCCGTCTGGTCGGGAGGCATCATGAAGAAGGGCAAAATGAAGGACACCGACCACAGAAAGAATACAAGAAAAGACGTTTCGGCTCCCCTGACGGGAGCCTTGTTCACAATGAAATCAAGGACGTGCGATGCAATGTTTATATGGTTTAGCACGGAATAAGTCCTCGGGACTTGCAGGTCAGGTTGAAGTTAAGGTCAGGTTGAAAAAGTTAGTCGCAGCGCATACGGCAGGCATTCTCAAGACACGACCGGCAGCTTGACGTTATCCTTTACAGGAATACAATCATTGCATTCTGCCGGTGCTAACCTATGAAACAAACTCGGAGGATAACAAAGGAGCTTGAAACGAAAATAAAGGCCGGGCAACGAGCGAGGGAACAAGAAATTATAAGCGTAACATTAAGGGATAGGATCACAGCGGTGGGATCACGACGGGGGTAGCCGATATTCTAGCTAAAGTTAAGACAAGTAGATGGACTTGGGCAGGCCATGCGATGCGTAGTGGAGTTATTAAAGCAACAGAATGGGTGTTCAATTAACACCGCTTTATTTCCAGACAACAGATCCTCTACTGCCAACCAACATTGCATGCCCTTGTACCGGCCTTTGCTCTCCCGTTTCTTCATTGGGTCGATCCGATCAGAAATGTACTGGCCGGCAAGAATCGCGTCCCGGTGAATCCCGACGGCGACTTACGACACCCGGCCTAGGGTTGTAACAGTTGCTGTCGGCCCAATCGGAGTAGTCGCAGCTGGTCCAGGGCAGCGTCCCGTGGAAGGAATAGGCGAGGTAGAGCAGCGCGTAGCCCAGGATCACGTTGTAGTACAGGCTGATGAACGCGCACGCGTACACCATGGCCCAGCCCACGCCTGCGCGCGCGATATGGTTCACCATGTATGTAACCACGATGTGAATGGCGATGCCATTAACGTCGTTTCGTAATTTCGAAGCAAACAAGGTTTGCGGAAATCTCTAAGGTACAGGAAGTTTCGTGAAACAGATAAATTGTCATCCACTTGAAGTTATAGCGCTAAACTACTCTTCCCCCACCACCTACCCTCCTTGAAAAAAGAATCGCCATAGTCCGGGGGTCGAACCCGGGACCAACGTCCTTCCGGTGCGGGCGTTGTCTGGTCGCTCCGAGTTGATTTACCTCGGCACTGCTCTGCCTTCTTGTTAGCCTCATGGTTAGGCCAGATGGTAGAGTCTTGGCTACAGAGATTTGCGCGCGCCGATCTCGGAGGTCATAGTAAAGCGACCGCCCCGGGAACGTTTTATTTGCAGGTTCGACCCCCGGACCCAGGACTAATTCTCCTTTAACTGCGAAGCTTTCTTTCAGACGAACCCGTATCGGGGGTTTTCTTTGTAGCTTCGTGCTATATTTTCGGGTGGATTATATTGCTACGGAACAGTATATATATACGTATATATTTTATATATACGTACCTATATATATATATATATATATATATATATATATATATATATATATATATATATATTATATTTCTTTTAAGAAACTGTGTTAATATACCCGTAGAAATTAAGCTGAATAAATTCTGGACCGTCACCCAACCATGCAAACGCCGCTGCCAGAAGTAAAAGAAAACTTACGTGTTTTCTTTTTCCTTATTTCTTTTTTTTTTTTGCGACAGAGGCGTCGGCGAATGTCCAGTACAGCACTTGAGCGGTCAAATATCGAGTTTTCTTTGTTCTACATGGTGTCCTACAACCAGCGTACGTAATTATGTGGCTATGTCGCTGCTGTCACTTAAGTCGTCGCGCGCACTCTCACCCTTGGCGAGAGGGAATCCGCCGAAGGCCCTGGCCTGTGCGTTGCTGGCGAATTGGCCCAGGACGAGCTCCAAGTAGTACATGGGGCGACCCAAGACGAGCATGAGCACAATATACGGCACCATGAACGCCCCTGTAAACACGGTACAGGAAAAGGTCACAGCGGCTTGCTAATGCGTTGAACGCATCAGGACATAATAGACCTAAGATCTTGTGTTGCAGTGTTGGGGAAGTCAGTGACCCGCCGCGGTGGCTCAGTTAGCTAAGGCGTTGCGCTGCTGAGCACGAGATCGCGGGATCGAATCCGGGCCGCGGCGGCCGCATTTCGATGGAGGCGAAATGCAAAAACGCCCGTGTGCTTGCGTTGTAGTGCAAGTTAAAGCACCCCAGGTGGTCAAAATTAATCCGGAGCCCTCCACTACGGCGTCCCTCGTATTCAGAACTGGTTTTGGCACGTAAAACGCAAGAAAGAAGGGGGAAGTCAGTGCTTGATACACAACACCTTGTACTATAAGCCACAGAAGAGATGTTAACGCAATGAGAAAACGTTTTCTTCCTTACGCCTTACAAGACGTATAATATACAAGAGACAGGATGGAGTAACCAGCATGTATGCAGAACATGAACACCTATAGATATATGTATAGTCCAACACAAGTTATTAGTATTTCGATGCCTCAATACACGCCGTTTAGCGCCACACTGGTCATATCTAGCGATTGCCATCGCTATCATCGTACAGGTATTACAGTTCGCAATGGAGAGCGTCATTTGCTTTAACATCCTGCCGGATGTTTGCAGGCGCACAAGGAGCAGACATGTGCTGCAGTAGAATTGATAAGAATTCCTTCAGAATTGGTTTCGCCTTTACCACGCATTTATAGCTCAAAATATAACTCAATCGCAAATGTTGGTACAAACGCTACACCTGTCCGAATAACCTGTCCATAAAAGAGTGCTAACTTGGGCTGTGGTTCACCAGTCCAAGTCAGTCCTCTTTGATGTAGCTATAAATAGAGTAACGGTGCATGCGACGTCCGTTTCCTGCAGCTTGTCCAGTAGAATGGACCATATAAGGGTAGCCGCGCTGCGTCAGAACAGTGATGTGGCTTCGCTGCATGTTATATATATACCGACCTCCGCCGTTCTCGAAGGCCACGTACGGAAAGCGCCAGACGTTGCCCAGGCCGACGGAGAGGCCGACGGAAGAGAGGATGAACTCGATCTTGTTCGACCACTTCTCGCGCTCCACGTCCGGCATGCCGCGGTCGATCGAGGTGCGAGGGAGCTCGACAAGATGGCGGCGGGACACTGACGTCGTCTTTGGTAGTCCTTGCGTCTCCGGCGGACTGCAAGGACTGTCGCGCCGCAGAAACGGGGGCTTCACCGTGAGTGACCAAAACGCCGATGGCCGGGTTTCGATGCAAGACGCTGAATCGCCTGCCTGCTCGAACGAATCGATGAGCGACAAGCACGGAACACGCGGCTGAAAACCACGAGCGCTTCTTCTTCTCTGCAAGAACGGTGCGTTGTCAGCATGATGATCAATGAGCGATGATGAATGTGAGTTCAGACAAAAGAATGAAGACGGAGGAGGAATAAACATTTATTGTGGAACCAGCACTTTAAGATGGCCGGGCCTAAGCCTCCCATGAGGGGACGGAAGTAGCTTTTTTTTTTTTTTTCCGTAATTACATTGAACGAGAGAAGTCCAAACGACGGCAAGTTTTTTTTATAAGTACACCGCAAGGGCCACCTGCACGGGCAATTAGTTTCTACTCCAGCAGTTTGAAAATTATGTAACAATGATTGTCATTGGCTTGATCACTGTTAAATTTGCAAGTTTGCCCAGTCAACCCATAATATAGTTTCACATTTAATAGGGTTTCATAATATCAACTAACCATGTGTAATACGTATTCACTAAATAGATGTCCGAAGAAGCTGTCACGGCTTCGAACCGGTAGCAAAGACGAACATCCAATGAAATCGAATATCGAATAATTCGATTCGATTTGCTTCTGGCAGTATTCGATTCGTATTCACTATTCGCACGCCCCTACAGTGAAGCTAGTTGGAGAATGAGGCCGCACGTGCCATTACCACAGGTTGAAAATGGGGCCTATTCGAGTGTTTAAATGCTGGGAAGGTCTGCACGATTCGATACGAGCCGTACGCATGATCGACACCTAGTTAAAGCAATCGATACTAAACGTCTATGACCTAAAAAATATATAACACTGCTTCTTTGATATTCGAAGTTATATTCACTTGAAAATTGTATTATGTACAGCGACACTGCGTCGATACTCTAAAAAAATAAATAATAATAAACGCAGTCGACACCGCTTTCTATTATACCATAACTACAGATATGGTCGATCTACCTTATAGAATATTCAGGAATTTTGAGTTTGAATAACCTGAATTCTAATATTTGATGTCTTGAAAAAAAAAAAAAAAAGACAGGCCTCTGGACCGGCCAGTGGCCTAACAATAGTCGCAATAATAGTGACTAGGCCCGTTCGCGACGCACCGTTCCGCGCGTCATGCTGTATTTATCGTTGAGCTTTTGTGATGTTATTTTTAAATGCGTAAGCATTACTATTCTTACTCAACGAGAAAGCTGCCCGAGCGTCTGCCCTTCCTCTGCCTAAGACGATCGCTTTCAAGCCAGCTATGGAAGAAGGCGACGACGAACGCGCGAGCAGTGGTACGAGCGCGTCTCTGTGACCACGTGACGTGTGCAATCAGGCACGCACTAGGCACACCTTTAGTAAGCCAGAACTCAACACCTCGTCGTTACTACGAAATGCTAACGCATCATTCAGATAACTCTCCGAGGAGATTTTTTTTTTTTTTTTTTTCACTGAGCACGGGGGGGTGAATGAATTTCGCACAAATTATGTTGGCGCCAGACGGAGAACGCAGTGCTGTAGACGAGTTAAGTGATGGCAATTACACGGACACTCAAGGAACGTTTTCGCGGTCGCCGTTCCGGGTACGATGGAGCGTGCTCGGGCCGTACGCCATGTATTGGAAAGAGATGGATTTCATTGTAGGAAACTGGGGCGCGATCTAATCGTAACGGTTCGGAAAGCGAACCGTTCGCATTCCGAAACGTTATAAATAAGATCACGCCCAGTCCCAGGCGTCGTCGCTGGTAGCACATCATGTGTTGTATTGGAAATCACGTGATTCGAGTTTTCGAGCACGACCGTCATAGAGAGAGAACGATCGTTGAATAAATTAGAACGTAGGCCGAAGGCTTCGTCGCCTTGCTACCGGGGTGACGCCAGTGGGAGAGTCCTCTATCCAGGATCCTGTTATTCCACCAAACCAGTCGGTGCTGGTTTAATCTTCTATTGCGTACAATCCAGGCGAATTTCCGCCGTCGTCATCGGCTTCGCCGAAACTGAATTTCTGGGGTCTTACGTGCAAAAACCACGATTAGAATATGAGGAACACAGTAGTAGGGGACTGCATGCGGATTAATTTTGACCGCCAGAGGATTAATTTTGAATTGTCAGGGGACTTTGACAACCAAGGTCAAGCCGTTGTCCGCGCATCTTCTCCTCTACCCCATTCGTGGCTGGACTGTCCGCGCGGCTGAGCCCATACACGAGCCAACGCGCCGTATCTTGTAACCAGCGGCGGGTGCAAAGCTATTGGGAACCGAGATGGCTCGTCGATCCATATGCGCTATCTTCCCGAGCGCCTAGCGTAGATGTGGCTTCAACTCGTGTCGAACACGCGTTGAAGCGAGAAGCAGCCCGAAGCGTTCGCTTCCCGATGCCGGTGCTCTTCGTCACGCCAGCGTTGCGACAGCGAGCGTTCGCGGTCATCGAGATCTGTTCGTGCCTGCATGTGAACGCATAGGACCATGCTCGCCAATTAGTAAGTGAATGTTTACTGCAATCTATACGGCCGATAAAACTACTAGCCTTACTTCATGTAGTTGTCTAATACTTTGCTATCGCTATCAATGGTTCGCCTTTCGGGCGAAACTGCAACTTTAATGGTAAGATGGCCATCGCGGCTCAGGCGTCGGTTTGAGGATGGGTAATGGTGAAGCTGGCTGAAGTGCCTGTGCATTGATAGCGATACCAAAGATTGCATAATTACCCCAAACAACGGTCGTTGTTTTATCGACCGTGTAAATTGCAGTAAACATTTTACTAAATTAAGGATGGTGGCATGCGCGCACGGGAAAACATGGAGACCTCACTCGTTCGCCGTATCACATCGCCGGCGTAAAGAGCGGCGAGCGAGTTCTGCTGCCTCTCGCTTCAACGCAAACTAGGTGCGCGAGAGCACAGTCCACACGTAGCCATCAGCCATCTCAATTCGCCTAGACTTTGCACCTACCGCAAGATACCTACAACATAGGGCGCGCGCGGCCGCAGCCGGACTATAGGGGAGATGCACACTAACCTGTGCCCCCGCCCCCAATCCCCTCTTGCTGAGACACGTCGCGCATCGAATTCCCTCTCGGCTCTCTCGCACGCATCCCCTCACACCTTGCGCGGCCGCGATCTTATGGCACTTGACTTTAAAGAACCTCACGGCGACGGTGGAAATTAGCCTGGAGTGTGTGTATACACGGACTAAGTGAAGTGACCGGCAGCATGAAACGATCGTTTTAGGAAAAGTCCACCCGCCCCAAGCGCATACATGTATGTTTATGCGTATGGGCGCGCGACACCACGCGCTAGTTGGTAAGCGAATGTGTATCGCAATTTGTACTGCTACATTAATGATTAAACTGGGACTTCTCCGGTGCTCTTGGCCAAGCAGCCCTTCTAAGAGATTCCCAATCTCGTAGAGCTCACGGCCAGCTTTGAAGTGGCTTCTAATCCTCCCCCTGACAAAAAGCTCAGCGCTGAAGAGGCAATAGCCCTCAGACTTATCCAAACGAACACATTCCCAAACCTGCACAGATACAGCAAAATACACCCACAAACATATCGCGGCATCTGCCCCTGGTGCGGCGACACACGCCCTACACTCTTTCACATCTCGTGGGGGTGCGGGGGCAAACCTGAACATTTAAAGACGCCTAACACGTCATTTGAGCGGTGGGAGGTACAGCTGGCCGGCGATAACCTGGCGGGACAAGAAGCTCTCGTCCAGCAAGTACGTCGACCAGCCATGGCCAGTGGAGTCCTGGAATGAGGACACCACCCACTCGTCAAGATCGACAATCTCGATGGCCTAAATAAATGTTTTTCTCTCTCTCTCTAATGTGCAAGAAGCTGAACTATATCTGTAGTGTAGGATTACTCTACATACAGCAGCAAAACGATCTTTGGCGATGCTTTAACGCTCTTCTCTAAACAATTTCCCCAACCACACTCTAACGATCAGCATCTCTGCCAAGTGCTCTTTGACGCAGACGCCTTAATGCATCCCAAGTGTTCAAAAATAGCTTTATCATCTTCAGTCCTACACCATTACTTTAAAACCAATGTAATCTACCTTTTCCGTAGATGCTAAAGTGCCCACGGGAAGCTCCTCGGCCAACAGAAGTGCTAGCCTCATGCTAACAAATCTGGAAAAAGGCTGTGCGTGTAATGGAACTCGTAAAACAATTGTAGCTGAATTGGCGTGGCACATTATTTCAATATTTTCTGGCATCTGCCTGCAGCGTCTTTACCTATTGGGACATTCACACAAATCCTACAAAATGGCTCAAGTCAACCTCTCGAAGAGAGATTTGTCTGCTGTGTCCATATAAATGAAAGCCGCTAGGTCTGATTGAAAGTCGAGTTAGGCTGCACCAGTTTGACTGAACAGGGAAGGTTGACTTAAGCCCAACCCACATTCAGCCCAAAAACTAACATGGATGGGTAAGGTTGGTGGTTGCCAGCCAGCAGCGATGAACGATACATGCTGTGTTCTCTT
This sequence comes from Dermacentor silvarum, assembly GCF_013339745.2. Taxonomy (NCBI): domain Eukaryota; kingdom Metazoa; phylum Arthropoda; class Arachnida; order Ixodida; family Ixodidae; genus Dermacentor; species Dermacentor silvarum. The sequence goes on from NC_051163.1 coordinate 15,224,205, forward strand.
GCTTCATCCCAGAGATGTCGAACAGATGGGTTTTCGAGCTCATGTCACACCAGGCTGCTAAGTCCTACTTCTGACTCAACTCGCTCCCAAGTTCATGTAAACACAGCCTGTATCATCTGGCAAGCTGGTTGCACTTCTTTTTTCGCAGGGGCCACCATGCGACATAATGTGATACAACAGACTACCATTAGTTTGACCTTGGTTAGACTATTCACTCAATTCAAATGCATTGGGAAATCCCAGCAAGACACCATACATTGCTATGGAAGGAAAAGTGGTTTAATTTGAACCTGAAAGCACATTGCTACGGTTAATTCAATCTCCCACCAGTGCTTCCTCGTGCAAGCAACAGTTACTAAAAGCTTGAAAACACAAATTTAGCTGATGACGCAACTGTTCCCTACGCAAAAACAATGATGGCAGCAACCTGTCCTGCAGTGAAGACTTTGCACTGTGCATGGCCCTGGGCAACGTCTTAATGATTTTGTCAGTGCCACTGATAGCGCTGATCGAGGTCTGTCGGCTACTGACCGGCGATGGATGAATGGATGGATGTAAAACTTTAATGAATGTCCCGAGGTACGCGACTCAGCGCGCAGCGGGCCGCTCCCACGATGACATCTATAATTATTGTGATGTATTGAATACATTTTGCCGCCGCTTGTTAATTCGTCCTTTTGGATAATTGAACCAAAACTTGCCACTCCTGCAACGGTCAAATTAACAGGAGTTGACTGTATATCATAAATAAGCATGGAGGCCTCTTTCATGCAGATACTGGTAGCGGTACTTTTTAAAATGTATTGTCCATGAGCCATCATGCATAGTCGTCGGGCTGGTCAGTTTTTTACGGGCGAGAGTCCATTTTCAAAGACCATCTTTGCTACAGAAGCAGGAGGAAAATACTTTGGCCATTGAACATGGTCTTCCAATGGTAGACCCCAGGTGAAAATGCCACCTCAATTCAAAGCCCCCCAAAGATTTCCTACATTCCAGATACAGGAAAGGAAGCAGGCATGCAGAGGAAAGAGGGCACGTGTGTCCAGTCAGAGGAGAAATCTGGGCATGCTCCTCTATTTAATAATTTAGGTTCGCAAGGTCGTTGTAATGGTCCTGACTATGTGCCTGCACCCAATGGATTGTGATGTTAACACATGAAGGCTTTCTAAGCCTACGAATATGTTCACAAATTCGCAGCATTTCTGATTATTTCAGATGTCTAACTGTGCCACGGCAGCTGAGGGCAAGCCATGATATCAATGTTGGATCACTGTCAATTGTTCCTAGGTGCAGTGAGCACGAATAAAAGACTAGTCTGCAGGACTAGTTTAATTTGTGTGGTACTGTTTGCCACTTCCACAATAAAGATGCAAGCTAACCCTTCCAATTTTACTGCGATATGTACTAGCTCTTACAAAAGCGAACGGTTTTAGTTAGCGGCTGTAAAAGCATCCTACAAATCTGAAAAAATGTGAGTAGCACACATCTACAAAACTGCCAACTCAATTTTTGGACAGAATATGCACAGCACTTGCACAGAATATGTGCAGCTACCAATAAATGCAGCAGTAGGGAAATCCTGATTTAGTATTCTTTGCTGAAATCACCATCACCTTTTTCAAATTTGTGCTCTAAACTGTAGAAGTGCCGACCTTATATGAAGGCGGGTCTTGCACGTATACAAATACAGCAGTCTGTACATGCGTATCCTCTAGGAACTGTATTCCAGAACCAAGGAACAGGGTGAGAGGTGCATTTGGAACATCTCTATTTCTCACACACAGGTACAGGGCACGGGAGGGGTGCATAGTTCCAGGGTGCAGTGCGGCAATGCGGCATCATCGAGGCACCGCGCCAGCACCACGTCCCCAACAACCAGAGAGCGTACACGGAGAAACACAGCAGCTTTCTTGGCAAGTCCAATGTCAAAGGCTCCTTCGAGCAGAGTGGTCGGCTGCCCTGAAACACCACCAAAGCACGGGATCTCAAATGCCGAGGCAAGAAGAGGACACGTGCTCACTGCTGCTTCCGCTGCGCGCACACTGTCAGGACTCTCCTCGGCGATTGGTGGACGTCTCCTGACGGCAGACCACCCTGGGATTCCCAACACTGCCACAAACGTATCCACGGCGGTTCTTGCAACGTGTCATCAGATTCTGCTGAAACTCCTTTTTGTTCACGAGGTGGCCTGGGTCACTAGCGGCAACTCGTCGGCTGGAGAGCACGCGGGAAGAAATGGAAGGTTTCCCGCACAATTTGGGCTAGTTCATTGGGCACGATGAGCATTATCCGCCCGGCAAAAAAGAAAACACATGTTCAAAGCGGATGGGGCGTGAATCTCAATTCTCGAAAAAATTCCCTCTCCCGGATGCTGTTCAATAGAGAAAAGTGTGTTGTCCGCTGCTCGGAGGAGGCCTGACGCAGGGTGCAAACAAGGCTGCCCTTCAACTGCCCACAAGAGGAAGGTCAAGCCGTTGTCCGAGAGACTTTGCTGGGGGCAAGGAGGAGACAAAACAAATGAAACAAACAAACAGAAACGCTTGGTGGTGGGGATTGGGGGAAAGGTGAGCGAAGTCAGGAGCCAGGCATGGCGCCGCTGCTTGCTCGGAGAGCTGGGGGGGTGTGGAGCAACCGTGCCTTTTACTCGAGCCGCAGCAGTTCCACGTCGAAGGTGAGCACAGCGTTGGGCGGGATTGTGCAGTGTAGTCAAGGAGGCAACAGCACACGCATCTGTAGTGGATGCTTTCTGGGAACCACATACAAATTAAATGCGATAATTCAAACTGTGACCAATTGTGTCCAATATATTACTTTACCATACTGTAAGAGATTAAAGACCGTGAATTATGCATGTTTAAACACAAAATTTCTGCAGTGTGTGGAACACACCAGAGTTTTAATAATCACTCCTTTCAACCAGTGGGGCCAATCAAACTTTCACTACACAGCTATGTAAAAAAACTCAGTTTTGTTGGCAATAACTACTTCACAAAGCACTTCACCCTATTGTTGAATATGGCTCCTCGTTTCTAATGTTTCACTATTAGTGTATCTTGTGTTAGCAAAGCACCTGGTGCAATACACACATTTTTCAAACATGTATGTGCACCGCTAGTACACCACTAGTACTATTATACCACTACCGGTAGTGCAGTAGTTCAGAAATTAGAGAACTCTGAACAAATCAGCATTTGGCATGCAGTATTAGCAAAAACTTATACAACTGCCCAATTTGAATGGAGCTTCCCCTCAACCTTTTTCCACTAAACCAATAAAAACTAGGTTTTGAAAGAACACTTTACCCATCTCAATTTCCGGTCTCTTTTTAGTATCCCTTTAACCTGCACTTAGAAGTATGTGAATGCTTTCACTACAATACCAGCAGAAACATGGCCACAGTAGCTGAGAATGAAACCCTCAACCTTGTTCTCAGCAGCTGAATGCCATCCCCCTCCTCTGTTACTATGTTTGAAGTCAGTCTATGACGACCTTCCAAGGATATATGCCAGGGTGACCCATGGCTCCATAGGCATAGTCTGGCGAGCAGATCAGCTTGGCTCGCTGGCCGACACTCATCTGCGTCAAGAAAAGACATACACCCAATGTGTAGCCGTGTTAGTAATGCAAATACATTGGGAAAGAATGAAGGAAGAAAAAAAAAAGGAAGAAAATAAATATGTACAGCCGAGCTCTCTCAACAAGTCTAGTAATAGACGTGACAGATATTTAACATCTGATGCATGTGTTAAATACTACAGATTCTCTGCACATATAGCTAATTGACTGCTATAGTAGTGCACCCCGTTCTCGTGGCATGTACAACCCACAAAACTCTGCATCAACAAACTATTAGTTCATCATGGAATGAAATACTACAAGATGACACATTTACCAGCTGCTATTTAGCACTGCTGTGTCGCATGACAGGAAGCGAGCTCATTTCATAGATGATTTTATTTTCAGTTAATGGACGCCACCCATGCTTGGGCATAACATGAGCAGTTATTCAATAATCTGTGCTTCAATTTCATGTTGATAGCATGCGAAATGCCAAGCACACCTGTACAACCATTCTGTGCATTGCCATTGATTCACCTATAAAGCCCATGATGGCTGTGCTCCAACACCATACAGGTCAATTGTAATAAGGTACAAGTCAACCATAACCGTACTGCCACTGATTCACCTATACTAAAGCACATGATGGCTGTGCTCCGACACCTACATGAAAGAGTCTATACAAGCAATGCACGTTAAGACCATAAGCAGCTGCAATGCCCAATGAAACGTGGAATGTACACAGGAGCACAAAACGCCTGGCGTGGCCAGTCGCGATCAACAGGTTCGTCACGCACTCGTGAGCATAATGTTGGTCACACGCCAGTAAGCACGGGCAGCCATCACACCTCAATTTTTGTTCCATTGTCTCTGCATGCACTGATGACCTTCAGTCTTGCCTGAAGCAACCCCTCCCCACCTATGCACATTGAGGTGCGCAAATGAGTTTTTATTGCGTAATGGCTCTACTGAACTGTACCTAGGCAGCACATTGCTCATCTGACTAGGGAAAGCAGCAGGAATTAATATTAAGGCAAGTTTGTGTGACTGTTTCAAGTTTAGCAGTGTGAAAATGACAAAATACAACTTCAAATTGTAACACTGTCAAGAAACTAAAGGCAAAGGATAACTACTTTAACGCAGCTCACATGCACACAACAGAGCAAGGAGCAGTACCAGGGCAATAAAAAAGAAAATGCAATATGCCCAACAAGCACAGTCTTGAGTTGAGCTAAGTTGCCACAGAGGCTGCCTTTCTCAACTAATAAATGTCAATTTAAAGTGGTGAGTGTTCATCCTGCCCACATCTGGTCTTGGTGTACTGCTGTGCTTGCACCGTTAAGCCCTATATATGAAGCCACCTCCAAAGAACTCCTCACCTGAGCGACACCCTCGTCCCAGCCGCGAATAACTTCCCCTTTGCCGATGCGAAACTTGAATGGCTTGCCCCTATCCCGTGAGGAGTCAAACTTTGAGCCATCTGCCAAGGTACCTGCAGAATGAATCAAGCTACCCTGTGAAATGTGAAGGGACGTGAATACTGCACGGACAGCATAATAGCATACAAGACATCAGTTCTAGAATGATTAGTCCCTTTGTTAACATTTCATAATTGTCACATGTCTCCCAATTAGGAAAACGTATATATAAAAGGTTTAATTATAACATCATTTATAGTTCCAAAGATGTGTGGCTTGCACATGTGTATTTTAGGCCTGCATGCTCAACTATATTCTGAGAAAAAGCCTCCACTAGTCTGATCAGCATTCTGCTTTGATTTCCGTATATTTACAGAAATGAATCATTAAAGAAGGAGTGGCTAGCTCTGTCAGTTTAACGAGCTGGACTACAAAACTAACAGCACTATTCAGTTAAGCCAGCAGAAATAGACAAGCAAGTTGCGATAAAGCATTCAGACGGCCAGTTACAGTTGTTACTAGCAGAACTGGGCTTACTGCTGGGCTATCAGACAGTGCTGCAAGTAGGTCAGACCAGTTTAGCAGGTCTGAAAAAACTGGTTCTTCAAATTCGGTACGAGACTGTGTGTAATATACTGAAATAATTTCACAATGCAAACATAAAATAGTAAAGGCATTGGTGTAATTACAAAAGTCAAACCAGCTGCTGTGAAAATCTAGCATTTTATCACGAAATCAAAAAGTTCACAGGTGTGAACTACAGAGCATGCCCAAAGTCACGTCACACAGCTAACTGTCAATGCCAATTGCCACAATGACATTTAAAACAGAACTGACAAGTGTTGCAATGCTAACAGAAACATGCAGAAACTTCATATATATATATATGTAGGGTGTTTCAGCGAACACTTTCAAAACTTATTTAAGGTTGCCTGTGGCAGATAGCCCAATTCTAGTTAATTTTGTGCTTCAATGCATAAAGCGATGTTTTGTTAAGAAACTAACTGGAACACCAATGCATTTCTCCGCTAAGTTCGGGAATTAATATCTCGAAACTCGTGTCATCCCAAGAATTCGTTCTAAGTGGATCCGGATCGCCTTGCGAACTCCACAGCTACAATTTGTAAATTGTAATATGGGTCATCAGGTAATTAGTTACAAACTTAATTAGTGAATTTTTGTTAATTATTCGATTATGCATTTCAATTTCTTGGGCAAGTAATGTCCGCCACTTCGAGTAGACCAGCTCATGAACTAGAATTGTGCTATCTGCCACAGGCAACCTTTAAAAATTTTTGAAAGTGTTCGCTGAAACACCCTGTATGTGTGTGTGTGTATATATATATATATATATATATATATATATATATATATATATATATGTGAACGAGAAGAAAGGGAACCGTTTCCCACCTGCGGACAGTTGTTTTTTCACCCATTTTCATTTCCTTTAATTTATCATTTCTTTAATTACCAGTAATTTCACCTATGTTGTCTTTGGTGTTACTGTTTGTCGGCTTCTTATGATATTATATATATATTACTGAATGTGCCATGTTACTGAAATTTCACTAAAACATATGCTCATATGAAAGGGGAAAAAATAAAGTCTGTAAAGCTTCTAAAACAACACACATTTCAAATTTTATTTTACAGGGAACCAGCCAAGATTGTAGACTCACCTGTGTAATGGACCACAACTGTCTGACCAGTTTTTGGGAATGTCTGACCTGCAAACAAAATTCATGTTGCATTGAATGCATGCGGTAACTCTCAAAAGAAAACATCAAAAAATGAAGTTACTAAATACGACTGACGACAGCAAAAGAGTCGTATGTAACATATTTTTAAAGTTGTAGTCTTTGCTGGTGTTCTGAATATGTTTCAATGTGTCTAATTTGTACTCTTCATTTGCGATTTCTAAGTTTAACTACTTGCTGTAATCTTCGCAATATATTCTCAACCCCTTTACCCAATGTACCATAAAGGGGCCCTTCTACATTGATAAATGAGGCGGACTGGAATAAAGATTAACTTTCAGTTTCGACATTAGCGTCACCTTTGGGCAATCACAAGAGTCACAAACTCTTGGCATTTCAAGCTGCATCGCCGTATGTTACCGAGCGGCATTAACATACTTATGCAAAGCCCAGATGGCTGACGTTGCAGAGCATTTCGGCACTTACGGCTTTCTGACAACCAGTCTGTTCTCTGGGTATGCATGCAATGTTCTGTAACTACCAACTATGTCCGGTGTTTATCCACAGGCTACCGACGTAAACAGTTATATTTCGTCAAGTTTGAACCGTCGATGTGGATGTTCCTGGCCACCGATGAACATGTTTACTGGCGTTAGAGAACCAGCGGTGCTCCGCTTCGGGAACCTAGGCGAACGCAGCATGGTTGTTCCTCAAAGTACGTAATACGAACCCTCGTCTTCCCAAGCGCCGCCGAAATGAGCACTTCCGCAGAAAGCAGTCAATGAAAAATGATCTCCCTAGCGGCGCTGCGCGATCTTCCTGTCCGGCACGCAAGGCCGCGCGTCAAGCTTGCCAACTGAGATCTCCGCATTACGCATCGAGACTGTACCGTCGTGCTACCAGCCACCTAAACCAACCGAAAGGAGGCTCGATCACCGTCGAACCTCAGGCGCAGCACTTGAATATAAGAACCGTTTCCCGTACAAGTCGTCCGGCTACCGGCGCAGCACTGACTTAAAACCGGGCCTTGGTAAACGCTGTGCATGCACAACCGCACGTTGCTTCGCAGTATCCATCGGGAACGCTTGTTCGCACGAGATAGCAGAAGCGATCGGCAAATGGGGTTCGGTAACTACGCTTTTGACGGCCTTTCCGCTGGGCGGGTCAGGCCTCGTGGCGGCGTCCCCCCCGCCGCAGCCTCAAGCGCCATGTTGGCGTTTGCAGCAGACTCGCCGGCAGCGCTCAGACACTCACCGTCGCCGGGAGAGATGGTCTGCACTTCGACGCCCATGCTGACGCGGACAGGGGGTTCACTGGAGCGCGAGCACAACACAAACGGCACGGAGCACCGATAACGGCCACAAGCGGTCAGCTACAAGCGGCTGCCCAGAGTGCGGTGGCGCAGCGAACCAATCAACAGGCATGAAATAGGAACGCTCGAGAGAGGGCGCAGGCGGCGCTCACTCACTTCATCCGTCCACGAACCGCACGTAACATGGCCTTCAAGAACTTTAACGCGCGTTATAAATCTCTGAGGCTATGCTTACAAACGCAGGATGTTATTTGTAAACAAAGGCGACGCTAATGTCGCGAGTGATGAATTCTGTAGGCAAAAAAGCCACAAAAAAAAAAAAAAAAAAAGAGCAGAACGTACTATCTTATCAAATGCAGAGCAGAAACGATGAGTTAACATCCAGGTTTGTCCTGGCCACTGACAAAGCCACGCAGGAATGAGTTAACTCTATAATCAAGGGCATTGCAATGTGGATAGCATTGCAGGTCCTTGAAGTGCACGGTGTATTCCTACGTTTGGCAGGCGGCTTCCTTGGCTTCAGCTGCTTCCGATGAACGAAGAGCGATGGAATGGCTTGACGCTTCAATTTTAACACGAAAGTGTTTTATGCCGGGGTCCACCAAGACTTCACTGACGTATTTCCGTCACGGAAATACGTCAGCTTACAATGTACACGAACATAATACAAAGAAAGAAACCAGAAGAAAAAGTTCCACAAACATGGAAAATTTGGAAATCGAACTCACGACCTCTCGGTCCGCGACGATAGATCGCCGAGCGTTTAACCCATTGCGCCACAAACGCATTTGCAGAGAGCTACACAGACGCGCCTTATATATCTAACACTCCTCCGTGTACCCGCGCTCTTGCTCGGGGCGGTGCCGCCGCCTACGAGCAGAAAAGAGAAGTACTGCATTATGACACTAACGCGCACCGACAGTGAACGCTTCGGTGGTCTCAGCACTGAAGTTGATCGCGGAGGCTGCAATTACGACGCGCTGTACGCGCTGATTTGACTCGGTGACGATTCAGTTACGTGCTTTGTCTTGCGCGTTGTATTAGTGTGTCAGTTACGTGCTTCGTCTTTCGCGTTGTGCTAGCGTGTGCAGTGTAGTGCAGCTTCCATATGCACGACGGTTGCTCATGGTCATCGACGTTGGTAGTCGTGATGGAGGAGACGTGCCACCAGGCGTCAGCGTGGGTGCATCAACGCCTAAGGGCGCTTTAGCCACAAAACACCAATAGACATTATATATCAATGTGTAATAAACATTACACTACTTCTGTGAAGACACGTTTCACTTTCGTGTTCTATACCGATTCCTATATAAGAGGGATCAACCACATTTTTTTGTGCCACAGCTCTGCAGAATCACCGGCTCAAATTGATCATCCGTGAAGTGATCTGCGCAAACGTGAAATCAGAAAACAAGGTCACCGTAAAACCTCACTCCTTCAAATATAAGGCGTAACACAACATTCCCGGCACAAGTTATTATCGCCGGGAAGTCTTGTATACGGTGTTCCTTTTTTAGCTCGCCACCAGCACAGGTCCTTATCTCTTGTTCTGCTACGCGATACACGACTAGAATACTGAGCACACTTTTCACGCGCAGCACTTTTTACCATTTTCGAGATAGTTATCGGTCCTCGAGGATCTAGGACGATAGCGACAAGAACATTGATCTTCGCCGACCACCGATTTGAGTTTTTGCTGAAGGTGCAAAGTCACCCTAACTAAATAGCCCTAATCGTCTTTCCGCAGGTAAGTGCCCATTTTTCCCTACGTACCGTCACCACTTCGTAACATACTGCGATACACTCAAAACGTGCCGTTCGCATACATTCAGGCCACACAAACACAATGCCATGGATTGTATAACCGAGTCAACAAAAACCACGTGCGTTTGAGGACAAGATGAAATCCGGCCACGAAAGTTGCAAATGCAGCGCGAACATGCAGCGCGAACAGTGCGGCATTTAGGAGGGAGAAAAGCTAACGAAGCCTCACACAGCAAGTGGCAGCATGTGAGATTAGGGATCATTGAATAATCGCTCGCTTACCTCACACACCCGGGACCATTGTGCTGGTTTGAAATCAGCGCGGCTGATTCTTTGAAGCCAGACCTTCCTCTGCGCCGCGTCTTGCTTCGCTGATGGAATCCGGAAGAGTCGCTTGCCGTCTGTTTCGCGTGTTCTGCACCCGAATGCTGAGCAACACGGCATCGCGAACACTACGCCTTAAAAGCGCAAAGGAGACGCGATGCGTGGTGCCTCCATACACGGCTCGCAATGGTCTGGCACCGCGATGGCGGCGGGAGCAAAAAACAAGCAAGAAAAAAGCGCGCGAGAGCACGTGACAGCATTCGGCCAATCGGAGGGCCGAGCGCCGAGAGAACGGGCAGGAGAGGAGGAAAGCGGCAATCTTCAAAGGATGTCGCTACTTTTTTTTATCGAGGGGCTTTAATCAACAGGCATGAAATGGAACGCTCGAGAGAGGGCGCAGGCGGCGCTCACTCACTTCATCCGTCCACGAACCGCACGTAACATGGCCTTCAAGAACTTTAACGCGCGTTATAAATCTCTGAGGCTATGCTTACAAACGCAGGATGTTATTTGTAAACAAAGGCGACGCTAATGTCGCGAGTGATGAATTCTGTAGGCAAAAAAGCCAAAAAAAAAAAAAAAAGAGCAGACGTCTGCGTGCAATCAGTTTCATTTACAAAAATTGGCTAACATGCACGCCATGCAGCAAAGTGAACAGTGCTTGCTTCTATTCCGTAACATATGCAAAGAAGCACGCATCCACCGCTGCGAAATATTACTGCAGAATCTCCCGAGAGGGACTTGTCAGATAGTGCGTAAGCATTCTTTTCAGTCACTCATTTCGCACAAATACGCCTCCGACGTATCCGAACGGGTCTGGTTGTATGATGGCGACATTTGCTTAATTAATTAGGCGTAATTAATCCTAAGTACCCTTACTAAATATTGAATAGGCTTAATTTGGCCTTAATTACTTTAGAATATGCCAAATAATCTAACCTAAATAAACTTTAATTATCCTCACTATCCTTAATTACCCCCAATTAGACGTCATTATGCTTAAGTAGTTTCATCGTAATGAATTTTCAATTAGCCTTAACCTTAATTACTCTTAATACCTCTTCAGTGCTCACAACATACTCATAATCATAAATCTCAGTAGTTATATAAGGCATTCTCTCCCCCTCTTCCTCCCGCTACTTGCTCCTCCTTTCCCTACCTCTGTGCCTTCTGACCCCCTACCCTCATCCTCACCCCCACCTGAAAAATCAAAAAGCAGGCCAGCATAGCAGACCAAGGACAAGGAAGCGTCAAAGCATCAGGCCGGATTAACGAACCCCCATAGGACCTTAAGGTAGAGTGTACCAGTGGCGCACCGACGGGGGGGTTCGGGGGTTGTAACCCCCCTGAGGCCGAGTTAACCCCCCCCCCCCTTTTTTTTTTTTTTTTTTTAGTTTAGCCCCTTTTCTTTCCTTGAGCCTTGGAGTACTGCAACTAAAATGTAAGACGCACAATCGTCTACACACTCGCAAACTTGCGCAAAAAGCACATTTTTTGACAATTTCCCTTGAAGAAATTGACATTAGTGCTGTTTAGATGGTATTGGCAAACTAAGGCAAACTGTCAACACCCCCCCTGGTAGAGATCCTGGGTGCGCTACTGGAGTGTACCTATGGAATGCATTATGTCACGCATTACAGACGGACATATTTCTGAGGGAAGTAACCCTAGAATGCTTACACATTAAAAATACGATGACCTCAATGCTATAGTGAAAGGGTTTTTATAAGTTTATCATCGGACTTCTTTCCTTCTAACCAGATGACAGAGGAACATTTTACACAAAGTAGCAAAGAATGCACCTGGTGCAAAAAGCAACAGTTTAATCGGTAATCTGCAAGTGCCTTATAAAATCCTTTTTTTTTTTTTTTTTTTTTTTTTTAGGAAAAGATCCTACTGCTGAGCGAGGGAAAGAATGCCGATTTTGGCCCTCATATCAAATATAGACAGATTTTATTGATAGGAAAGATAGAGAGGTCGACCTGAGCTAGTGTTGTCTCTGCTAGTGTTGCCTGAGCTAGTCTGCTACTCTGTTGATCAGATCACAAGGCACCAGGATCTTGTATTGAACAAATGGCACGAATGAATAGATGACAGCGACTTCCAAGAACTGAGAAGCTTGTATGAGTCGGTAATTAGTATAGCGGTGAAGATGAAAATTTGCGGGAAATTTTTGCAGTTGAAAGTCAGCATCATATTTGCATTTCTTGTGTCATCTTCTTCATTGTGCTCATTTTATTACTTGAGACATTTAATTTATGAAGCACTCGCAGAAACAAAAAAAAAAAAAAAATTCATACATTTTGCAATGAACACACCAGTCTTGTTAAGATCAAGAGTGTGTTTGAAAGAACTTCACTTACATGTACCCATTTCATATCTGTCAGTTAATTACGTACCTTCAGCAGAAAATATCTTATTAGGATCATATGATTCAGATCAGTCTTACCCTAGGGAAAATTGTAAAAGAAATCTGTATTGGTCCTATACGAAATATATGGGACCAATAGGAAAACTTAAAGGCCCAAAAGCAAAGTGTACAGGTCCCATAAAGATTTTTGACCGTCCTTTATCAGGGCAATATAATGTTCTATAAGACAAACAAAATTATTTATGCGTCACGATTGAAGCAATAGAAGTAGAGATATCAACTTCCATTGGACAAACAGAATGCTTTTAGGTCCCAGTAGATGTATAAGTAGTGATCATAATAAAAACTTGTATCGGTAGTACTGCTCAGCGAGAACGCAACCAAGCAGACGTGCCAAACATCGAGAATGAAGGCATAGAAAGGCGTCACTTTATTAAAGGAATCATGCATTCCAAGCTGTACATTTGTTACTGAGGATATTTAGATACCAAACATTGTTTCACTACGCAATCTCGTAGAGATCAGAGCTGGCCGCCAGCACATCGGTAGGGGCAGTACAGATGGGGCTATATATAGGCCACGATTCGATATACAACTACTGTCCTGTGTGTTTGGCAAGGCAGCAACAGCAACCACAATAGGCAACGTCTGGCATGGTTCGCCTGGAAAGGTTCGCTTTGAAATGAACGATAGACCGATCCCACCGACCAGTTTCAGGACCCCACCGCTGCCGCAGTGCATGCTGGTACTTCTAGTCATCTGGCCGCTCCAGCCGCCTGGAGTGCGTATGCGTCCTATTTCCGAACAATTTTTGGCAATTTTTATCGTTCGTGTGGAGCCATCGTGCGATCAGAGAATTCACCTGCTGCGTTCCTGGGTTCTACAACAACAGCACAAGGGACAAAGGCTTCGGATTCTATGTGTTTCCCTAAAGAGAGAAAGCTTCGAGAGACATTGATCCAACGGATTAATAGGTGGTACTGGTAACACACAGCTCGAGAAGAAACACGGGGACGAATAGCAGCCGCATTTCGATAGAGGCAAAATGCGAAAACACCCGTGTACTTAGATTTAGGTGCACATTAAAGAACCCCAGGTGGTCCAAATTATTCTGGAGCCCCCCACTACGGCGTGCCTCATAATAAGATTGTGGTTTTGGCACGTAAAACCCCCTAATTTAATTTTAATTTAACATTTTTTTTATTTATGAGACTGTTTTATATTTAGAATAATATGTATATTTACTGCTGTTTATGATCAATTTTTTTGTAAACAAACCAACTCTCTTGTATAATGCCCTTGGTCCCTGAGGGTATTGTAAATAAATAAATAAATAAATAAATGGAGTGTTATAAGACTGAAACACATGGCTTTCTTGATTTATTTTCACCTGCCAGCCTGAAGTTCCCGGGAGCTCACCTGTGCCACCCGAACATGAGAAAGAGGTCTCTGCCATCGCTAGCAGCAACAGCGATGATACTGTCTTTGCTAAACGGCTTAATCGACCAGTACAAATCACTGATGAGAGTATATCGCAGCTGCTCATAATGGAGAGCGGCGCGTATTCATGTGCGCAAAAGATGAGACGCTCGCCTCACGCCATGTAGTCGGAGTTTTCGAGCAGCAAGCGTACCATTCGCTTGAATGCAAATAAAAAATTAGCATAGCTTGCACTGGATGCACAATGCTAGAGACAGCGGAGCTGATGGGCACCTAGCTAGTCCTGGCTTTTGGGCCAGGCTAAGCACTACCAAGTTATCCCCAGCATTTCCCGGAATTTATTGATTATTTATCGATTATCGATTAGCTACTGATTGGTTATCGATTGTCTATCACAAGGTATTGGCCACGTATTTGGGCTAGGCTAAGCACTACCAAGTCATCCCCAGCATTTTCCGGAATTTATTGATTATTGATCGAATATCGATTAGCTATCATAAGGTATTGGCCACGTATTTGGGCTAGGCTAAGCACTACCAAGTCATCCCCAGCATTTCCCGGAATTTATTGATTATTGATTGATTAGCTATTGATCGGCTATCGATGACTGAATAATTTAATGTAGTCCCAACCATGTTTAGCCCGCATCGGCCCACATTTTTGTACGCGACGGACGGACTAACGGCCAGGGGCATAGCCAGGAATGTTTTTCGGGGGGGGTTCTCCGTCCCGACCGGGGGGGGGCAAGCGTCTGCTTTCCTCTACGTGACGTGAACGATAATAAATATCGGTAGTTTAAGCAGACTCTATACATGTATATCAAAGACATGAGACCCCCCTCCCCCTCGCGTGTGCTTGTGAAGACATTAAATAAAAACTGAGCGGCGAATGCACAGCGCATACAAAGGTCAGAGCGTGTGGAGATAACAGACGGTGCGGGCGACCGCCACAGCCGCGGGCAAAGTACGAACGCAGTTGTTGGCAGAGTAGAAGCTGCACTCCCCCCCCTCCCTCCCGCGCTGCCTTCCCGCTTTCTTGCTTTCGCGTGGGAGATTGAGTGGCAAGTTCCCCTTACGCCCGGTTGCAAGATACGCCTTTGGTGCCGGAGCACAGCGTCGCCCCGCTTCCCTCACTCCCATACCTCCACGGCCTTTCGCGCGACGATCGCGTTTGCTTTCCGCCGTGCGTTCGCTCTCCGTGATAGTGCGCGTCCACCGCCGCGCGGCGTCCATTTTATCGCCCTTGGACTTTATACGGAACCTCACGGCGACGGCAGAAATCCGGTTGAAGTGTCCATATAATTGCTATCGCAATAAAAGTAAAGTAAGCTCAGTAAAATACAGTAAGTACGACAGGTACAGTGGGCGTTCGGAGCAACGGTCTCTCATCGTGCCAATGAATGGACAAGTCTTCGAAAACGCATCATTGAGACGACCCGCCCGATCGGAGAAGACATCATTAATTGTTAATCTCCGTTAAGCGTAGATGGCGTCGTCCTCGTCGGGGCAAAGTGCATTTCACAAGTCAAGGACGGCTATACACGTGAAGATGCACGTGTGACCAGGCTATACCTACTCCCATAGCAATAGCTTGTTCGCTGCATCTTTGCGCTAGAAAACTTAAATACGCACAAAAAAGCGTAATGATTTTTTTTTTTCGAAGCTTTCGACGCTCTGCTCCCTCATACGAGAGGGTTGCATTTCCTGCGGCAAGTGCATGGGCCGCTGTGTCTTCTGCTGTGTGCGAGCGTGCAGCCGTCATTTGCCTTTACGTCAACAGATTCAGAATTGTACATAATATTTCACCGCACAGCATAGATATGGCATGTGTACGCATTTTAAGTAGTGCGTGCAACTCATTTCTGCTTCACTTATGTCTGTGCAAACAGGAAGAGGCCTTGTACCTCACAGAATCTCGACTGATTGGTGTACTAGTGACGCAGGAATGAACTCCAGTCTTGTTCAGTGCATAGTGCACATAATCAATTTCTCAGACGCGTGAACTCCGACGAGAACTGTCAGCGCCTGCAACAAGAGTTTACTTACGCTGTACTGCGCACAGCAGTAACTGTCTGTTTCGTGCATTCTATTGCGAGTTGGTGGAATTTCACTGCTGGCATCAACCGCTTCGTGTGTACATTGCTGGTTTGGGATTCCACAACACAACTGCAACTACCAGCCTTCCGTAATTGCTGGTTTGGGATTCAACAACACAACAGTAACTACCAGCCTTCCGTAGGGGCGCAATCGCAAACAAGAGACGTTTCGCACGCCTGCACGAGCGGGGCTTAACCGGCACCTGAAGGGAAGCGGCGGAAATGTATACCGGAAATTTCGACCACCTGGAGTCTTTAACGTGCACGTAAATCTAAGTAAACGGGCATCGAGCATTTTCGCCTTCATCTAAAATGCGGCTGCCGCATTTGTTGCTTCAGAATGCGGCCGCCGCAATACGGCCGCCACATTCTCGCCCAAAACCTCACAGAGTGTCAAAGCCTTGACAAACACCGTGACAGTTTTCTATATGTAGACATGATTCGCTGTAAATTACCAACCCAAACGGAAGCGCCCAGGAATGAAATTGTGATAGTAGCACCGGTTTCTTTAATTATGTCAGCGCGAAGCGACGAGAACAAAGGGTGGCAAAGAGTGTGTGTGTGTGTGTGTGGAGGGGGGGGGGTAGTACTGAATTATAAATTCAGTACTATATTTAAAATAAACAGCCGTGGCATTCTGTCACCATGTTTGAAAATTGCAAGAACATAAGGGACAGTGGTTAGGGTTTTCATTTGATTGCACGAAGTTTATTCTTTTTTTCTATGCAGAACAACGTGAAGCAAGTTCTTAATCTAAAAGTCTTATTGAAAGAACAAAGTGCAGACGTTTCAAAACTAAGTACAATATCACTTTGCACAAGAAAGAATATACCAAGCACAATAGATGTGGAGAAGCCATATACCTTAAACACTACAATTACAATACAACTAAGAACAAAAAAAGCTGGCAGATCCCACGCCCTGTGGGAATCGATGTTATGCGAAGCACTATGCGGGGATCCTACCAAGTTAACAAAACGACCATGAGAGCACCAAGATGTAGGCGAATGTTTCAAGACCTACATGACACACATCATGATATTCATGTCATGACCTTTCATTTATGGTCGCCATACACTCTTGTCATACTATGCCAATTTTGGTACCTACCAAGTTAACGAAACGACCATGAGAGCACCAAGCGTTAACAGCGACCTTAAGGATTCTCCGCTCCCTGCAGGTCGCAGTGTAGCACTGTCGTCTGCGTGCTGAACGTCAAAATTGGACCTCAAAATTAAGGCTACATAGTGTCCACCTCCGCAAAGAGTAAATATTTCGTAAAGTGATTACCACAGTGCAAAGGTTCATCATAATTTTTTCCAGGAAGAGTGCCTGTCTGAAGGAGGGGGGTATGGTCCGGAATAATTTTTTTTGGGGGGGGGGGTGTCGGGGGGGGGGGTTATAAATCCCTGCTGCAGGGGTCGGGAAGACGGGGAGCTAGCGAGGAGGAGACCGCGTGCCTCCTCCTCTGGGTTGCCATGGCTACCACGGCTACGTACCACAAATTACGGCTGGCCTAAATAGCTTCGCTGTTAAAACGTCGCCTAGCTTACCTAAGAACTTCTAGATATCGCTGTTACTGAAGCCGCATTTCAAACCTGTCTCCAACAGGTATACAAATCCTATTATGTCCATCGCTAAACAAACATAATGTTGCAGTCAGAGATGCACGTGTGCAAAAATAGTAGCGCAAAACGACCGCGTATATCAGCATACAAAGCTTGAACAAATACGACACTCAACGCGTAATCAGCGGGTAACAACCGAAATGAAAGAGCAGCAGGCACTTTTCAACGTTTGCCTCGCATGCTGCAATGAACAGCCGATGTAATTTCTTAAAATACATGAATTTTTCTCGGTGCTGGAGTCGCAGAGATGTCTGAGAAGCTCGTGCACAGTATTCAACGAGCGGGCACTGCGGTGGTGAGGTTGACCAGTTGACTACAACCAAGATGGTGGTAGTGCTACTTCCGGAAAACCGGTGCATGCACAGATCGGTCGGTGGGATCGGTCTATTAATGCACCTTTGTAGAAAAAAACACTTTGGTACACTAAGCTCCCATCTACACCAATACACGTGTAGGCTAATAGACCAATACAGGCTATCTGTTTTATCAGTGTATTAGGTCCATTTCATAATAAAATAGGGCAACACAGGCTGTCACTTTTACCAGTGAATCTGGCTATGATTTTATAGACCAATACAGACTATCAGCTTTATTGAATAGAAAGAGAGAAATACGTTTAATAGTATATCAGGTTTATCTTTTATCTTTTGATAATCCAATAAAATGAAACCTATAAAAACCAATGAAATATTTCTATTGGAATTTTTCCTTGGTACACTGCTGAATTGATTCAATTCTGACAGTGAAAAATAAACGTAATGACACATACAGACTAGTATAAAAGAATTTCATTTATTAAGAACCAGTACTCGCACTATATGACTCCAGCCATATGCAGATGTAGTTAACTGTGCTCCACAAGCCAGCATTCACTTACACAGTAGGTGCATACAGGAAGTGCAGAATGAGGATGGAAGATGCAGATGCATTTAACAAGATGAATAATCTTCAAGAGAAGCTTGGGACCCAGCTCCGATTTCTTTGTTCAAACACACATGAAACGTAGACGCGCACCCTTTAGACACAAGCTCTACTGATTTGAATGGTCATAATTAAATGAAGTCAAAATGTGGCAACTGTTGAAGGCAGACTGTTCATTTCTTCATAAAATACTTGAGCGAAATTGCTGTAAATGAAATGAAAAAATATCAAGCATAACGTTCACAACTCTGGAACTTCAAAGAAGAAACAGGTAATTGCGTAAACAGTCTACTAGGACGTCTAAGGTGAACAAAATGATGCGTCACATGCTGCTTTTCAGCATAGCAATACTGTATTTACTCAAATTTAAGCTCATGCTACAAGGATGAGCTACAAATTGTAAGCTTCAAGGATGAAGTTTTCCTGAATGTAAGGTGATCAGAATATCAACAAAAGTAAAGAGCTGTACATTCTTTCTTATATGCATCACGCTGCTCCCAAGTGTTTTAGTGATTGCGCAAGACACATCAAAAGCTTGCTTGCCATCTATATAATCATCATGGAAGGAAGAAGTTGCCGAACGATAGCCGGAGACACAGCCGCAGCAATGATGGCTCAGCTGTGCGGGCGAACTGCCATGCGACACGAGATGGCAACTACACTTTCTGGCGTGCCGGTCTCTTTCTGGCTCTGAGGCACGCGATGGCGATGTAACTTTCCAGAGCCGTTCTTCTTCCTTACAATCATGATTATGTAGCTTGTCAGTTTGTAGGTTACACAGTGTTCTGTCCTCAGTTCTAATTCTATTATGTTTGAAATACGCCACTATCTAGTTCGCCACTAATGTTTAGAAATGCACAGGTGGCGTGACAGTACCAGTCAGGCTTAGTAGGCACACTTCTTCACAGTCAGCCAGCCTTTTACTGTAATGACATTGCCGTAGTCCTCGAACAGAATCTTACAGGCAAAATCAATGCTTGCAGCTCAGAGGCCAATTGCAAAGAAAATTAATTTGGCTAAATAAACCATAAATGAGTAGTGTATACTCCTGAAGCAATTTTGGCAATACAGCAGGGCGGGAAATTGTCAAATCTTATTAACAGCTTTTAAGTAGCAAATACCCAGACAAAATGGAAACCTAGTGGTTAGCGGATGTGACGGAAATCTCAGATTTTGGCCGCCAAGATCTTCAGCATGCCATAAGCACTGCCTAATTTCAACATTCTTAACAGCTGGTGCTCAACATTACGAGTCCTGTGTCACATCTAACAAATGGTAACAGCAGATTTTTTTCTCAGGAACATAAGTTTTGGCTGGTTTATAAAATACAAGATTTTGCATAGAGGGTACTCTAACTGTTTCTATCTAAAACTAGGTTTCCTATGCAGTCTAAAATTTCATTTGGCTTTTACCTATAGAATCCTTGACCAGCACTCTTGATATAAAGTCAAAGATCTTCGACTTTTGTCGCTGACATTCAACTACTGACTTCAATTCACGTAGAAATAATAATTCGTGAACAGGACTTGCAAATGCCCATAAAGAAACATTTCATGTAAACTGTCAACAAATGTTATATTAACTGTGCCTGTACAAGTGCTCTAACAGATGCACTTTGCAGAACTGTGATATCTATTCTCAGAAAAATTTAGTCGTAAACTTGGTCCTTTAAATGCAACAAATTTAATTCAGATCAGTTCAGCAGAGAGCTGAGATACGCTTCATACAGTGGCGCACCGACGGGGGGGTTCGGGTGTTGTAACCCCCCCATGCGTGCAGCCCCACCAGCCCAACGTGTACCTTCAGTGCTCTGTTCACATTGTCATTACAATTCCGGAGGTGGCTTGAGGTCGCATTTGCCTGATTAACAAAAACACTCTATCACTGTCTGGTATATATATAAATTTATTCATTCACTCTTAAATTACTTTGAGTAAAATGCTGAAGAATCGTCATCATCCTTGGGGTCATTATATTATTATAATTATTAAGCATGTTATTTGCTGTTGAATTCCTCTGGCTAAAGCAAGGAAATTGCATATTATGCAAAGTGCTTGCTTCCCCCTCCCCCCACCACTCCAAAAATTCAACCCTCCCCCTGGCAGAGATCCTGGGTGCGCTACTGGCTTCATATGTATCGGAGCAAGGAAATTGTAGGCGGGCTTATGATAAAGATTCCTCTCAAAGAAACACTGAAGAGGAATATTAAATTAACCTAGACTGACAGATTACATGCCCAGAATGGCAAATAGGTCAGAACAAGCATGAACAAGAGCTTGGTAAGGCAAAGCGCATAAGAATGATAGACTGGTGGTATGTAAACATTGAAATCCTTGAGTGAGCCCCTCGTGACATCACAGATTTTGGCCGCAAATGCTTAATACTACGTAGTTAATTTATTTACAAAGAAAAAAAAATGTGGACTGGACTTTGAACTGAATAGAAATTTCACCAAACAACTTTTGTGAATGTACCTGCTAAGCAGGAGGGCGCATATGTTAACATGCACGTTTTACCAGAAAAAAAATGAGATTTGCATTATCACAGAATTATGCCGTTGCACTATATCTGCTTGCAATATCGGAGTGTTTGTGCATCTCGAATCTTTTAGCCACATGTAGAAAGGCAGGCCCATCATGTCAGTGTGTACCGATAATTGCAGCCCATCCCCAAACTTAAGGTACCCCCTCTATAAATGGGCCATAAAACAATGGCCAGATCATTCGTCTCGACAACTGGCTGTGCTTATGGCTACCCCAATGAAGAGTTTCCTTCAAAGTAGGTTGTTTGCCTGCCTGCCTGCCCACCAATCGGCACTCGTCACTACAACATGACATGCCAACGTAGTATTCATGCACTGTGAAATCGGTGACATCAGCATGACATCATCAACAATGCATTAGGGCAAGAAGTTCAAAACAGAAAGTTTGACCCCATCTTTTCTTCCTATCAAGCAACCTTTCTTCCGCCAAAAAATGCATAAATGGAGTTCTGAAAGAATAATAATCTACCAGTCCAAGCTGATTGAGAGTTAGTTTTTAGTGTGCCTTTCGGTGCTGAAAGCAGGCGTTCATGAAGCGGCTGTCTCCTCGATGTTTAGGTGGGTGATGAAGCGCAGCCGACGCTGCAAGGCTGGTCGCAGGTTGCGGATGCTCCTTTCAATTTCCGTCTTGACGGAGTCGCCAGTGAACATGTACTTGATGTGGTACCTACAGAAAACACCAGTCAAGGACAAGACACAACTGCAAGACCTGTCTCTTAGAGTGCAACACCTCTGACATTCAAAGAAGTTATACAAGGGTAAGTGGTATTAAGCTAAAAAAAAAAAAAATTTCAATCACACAGCATAGGCTATGTTAGAGATATTACACATTCTCTTAATGTCAGAGGCACATAAAGCGTGAAAATGCACTTTGTAAAGAAACAAGCAATGACGCCGCAGTCAAGTCTCTGCAACTGTTTCCCATCGTGACATAACCAGTCAGCGGTTGTAGTTTTGTTATGTTTAGATGTCTGCTCCCACCACCAATGACTATACTAAAAACAGTCAGAGGGGTAAAAGCAATTTCATCTGTTGAATTGGGGTATATCTGTTGGTATCAAACATATTCGAATTTCAAAAATGGCTCATAAAACAATATGCAGGTTCAAACTATAGATGGTAGGACATGAATACAATTATACAGTTCAATCTTGATATAAAAAACACGAATCTAATAAAGTAAATCTAGAACATATCTCGCCGATATCAGCACATAAAGAATTTATGCTTACAAAGTACTAACAGATATTGCAGATTATGAAGATATTCTTGTGCCAAATGCAACTTGGTTATAGTGAGCTTCCACTGGTAACAGTGTGAAGAATAGATTTAGTCAACAAGAAAAGAGCTGTGTGAGGAACAACGTGACAAGCAGTCACATGATGATGATGGTGTAGAGATGACAAAAGCGAGTTTAATTGACAATGCAAAATCACTTAAACATTCTAGTTGTTATCGCTTCTTCTTGTTTTGTACTGTTAATGCTAGTGCCTTTGCATACTTCATTGTTTTTCACAAGCATACTTTATATGCAAATGATATACTACATATGGTATTGTTCTGAAAGGACTAAATGGGATGAATGTCAGCACTGTTGTACAAGTCTAGTCTTCATGGTGTTAGTTCACTTTAATCAGCAAACAGACATTCAAGCCAGTTCCCAAAGGGTAAGAAAAATTGTATAGCCTAGGTAAATGCTCACTTTAAAGTACCCTGTGATTGATAATGAGGCTATCTATTTATCAGCGGTTACTCACAGTGCACCGTACTGCACTGTGAGCTTGCTACTTCATCAACAACAACGATAACTGACTGCTTGTTAACAAAAAAAAACATGACAAACATGTCTTGTCCTACAGCTAGTGAATGGCCATAGACGTATCCCTTTTCGCATAAAAATAATGAAAGGGCAGTCAAAAATATCCGGGGAAAGGATACAGGAGATCAGTGATCTGATCAATGTAGTTCAGCTGCTCACAGTTCTTATCCACATTTTCCAGCATTTCGTACAGCTCCACGGTGATCTGTGATGAAGAGAAAAGAGTGAACACAAGGGATGTCACAAGAAGATCTCAATGATCCCACTTGAACACAAGACACTCTAAGAAGGAAACCAGCTACAGCAAGCTCACTGGAAAACATGCTTATTCAGGTACCCCAGCTCTTCTGCAGTAAATTCATGTGATAACAAAAAATTTCCTTTTTTTTCTGTTGCTATTCTTTCTTTTTTTTTTGCAATATTCGTCTAAGCACTTGCAGAAAGATTAAGAGATCTGTGAGCAACATTTAAAAAAATATTGATAGTAAGAATAGCAATTCTGTGGCAATACAAGGCCTAACATCACGAATCTCCTTCATAATTTTAATTCCTCTTTCTATTTTGTACGTCAAACATAAATTAAAGCAAGAAAATGGGACACAGACACAATCTCTCTGCAACTTTGAGCCATTAACTGTCATGAGCAGTTTACTGAAGTTGTCACTCACTTCACTCATTGCTTCTACATGGCTTTCATCATCAGTCTGGCATTGGCAAAACACTCCAGCTCAGAGCTGTGTTAACTGTCTCGTAGCATCGTATTGTTTTTTAGTGTTTAAGTAAAACGCTTCACTCTGTTTGCTTCATCCTTTTCCGTGTATCCATTTGTGGTGCGCAAATCAAAGTTATAGAAAGAAAAAAAAAAAAGAAAGAAAGAAGAGGAAGAAAAGAAGTAGATTTGCCAACTCACGTCCATGACAATTCGTGACCTCTCACTGCCCATGCGCTGGAAGAATGGGGCTACCAGGTGGCACAAGAAAAGAAACTGCTCCTCCGTTTTTACCACAGGCTTGAACCGGTCACGCATGATCCTGAGAAGAGAAACAGCCACCAGGATGAATGAAACAGGCTTCTTCAATAAACTTTACGGACCAGTGAACTCTTTCAGCCCATGTCAGCCCAGTGGAATGCACCTGTGGGCGCAATGCATTGGAAATTTCCCAACATATGGCGACACCAGAATACACAACCTGGCCCGGCAAGTGAAGAGAGCAGATTTATAAGTTTAGAAATAGCAAAAGTTGTAGTTTTATCTGTCCTGTGCTATCTCTTACCACACAATGCAAGACTGCTCAGGGTGTGTTGTACCATCGCAAGCAAGAGTTTGGAGACCACTGCAGCAGATAAAATTTTTAATTTTCTTCTCACGCAGCCAAGCAGCCCAGAGTTGCAAGGCGCACTGCATTGGTCGAACATGCACTTGCACAGTGTGCCACTCAATTTCAGCCTGCATATCTAGGCTGCTGAACAACAACAACAACAATTGCCTTGTGGAGAATATAAAGCCAACAAAATTGATGTATTATACACTGCTCTGAAATTTAACACTATTTTGTGAGTAGGACTTTTGCAATACACTTGTAAGCAGTGTAACAATTTCATGCAAGATGTTAACTCATGTACCAAATGCATAATTTCAGATACTTTAACAGATGCAGTCTATGAAACGGCAACCTCTGTTTTTGATGTAGAATTACAGATCTGTAAACTTCCTGCTTCAAATTTTCTAATACTTCGGGCCATCAAAAGAGCTGAGGAGGTGGCTGTAAGGCACCACCTGGTAGCCACCCTTCACTAAGCAAATTAACAAAATAAAGTTGTTTCCTCCTCCTCCTCTAAATACTGATTTCAGCAATTTATGTAAGAAATGAGGTCTAGAACTCACTTTTCTCAAATTCTACAAATTTCATTAAAATCAGTTGAGTGGTTGTCGAATAAAAGAATCTCTGCACTTCACACATACTTTAATAGGAAAATCGAAGTTGGAGCCAAGCTAAAGCCTCTTCAAGGAACACCTGCTAGTCAAAATTGCAATCCATAGCTCCCGCTACGCAGAATCACAGCTCCCACAATGCCTTGGGACGTTACACACACTCAACCAATCAATCAATAAATCAGCCCACCCAACTTTCAGCGTAATTACGAGCACTCACTGTGGAATCTGGCTGATCTGGCCGACACTCGCGTGGTACCAGACGGCATGGACGAGCGCCATGAGGTAGCAGCACTGCACCTCGGTGATGCTGCTGTGATTGGAGGAGAAACTGAGAAGCTGGAAGATGCTCTGCTTGCTGCCAGAGGGCGTAGCCAGATGGGGCCCTTGCAGGGCTACCAGGATACGGTCGTTGAGCACGGTCCAGTACAGCTCCTGGACACACAAGCGAGGCAAACGCGCTTGCTTAACACTAAGCGTGCATCTGCCAGATTAAGGCTAAATGTGGCACACACCAATCACGTTTGCCGTGAAGTACAGGTGTCAACACTCTCGAATGCATTTCACGTTTCCCCCTTTAACCCCCAATCCCGAGTCATGGGAGGTTGCACCAATATCGCGAATGACAAGTCACACTCATTCAGCCCGATGTTGCGCTGCTCCCTCTGCCAAATATGAGTTACGGTCGGCATTGAGGGAAAGCTGCCCTCAAGAGCAGCTTTTGTTTTCTTTATTCAGTTTTCGTGTTAATTCTAACCAGAAGCCAATCAAGTAATACATTTTCAGAATCAGAACGACATAGAAAAAATTATGACTACATAAAAAAAATGCTTAGCCTTGCACTCGGCCGCGCAACGCTTGAAACAGCGAAGCTGGGCGATCGTAGCCCAGAATTTTCCGGATGTGCCGCGCTAATTTTTTATCTTATTACTCGTGATGATCATTTCTTTTCGCACGTCTCGGACTTCAGGCCGTCATTGTGTGTTGCACAGCGCAGCTTGCAACACCGACGCCGCGGTCCAATGCCGACACCACGTTTCAGGAGACCCGCTCCGTGAATGCATCTCTCTCTTTCTCTCGCTCTCATAGAGCGCAAAACCTCTTCACCTCGCAGAGCACGAGCGTACGAATGTGCCAGCTGTGGACGAAGATGACGACGCTCGAACGCAATCATATGGTTCGCATAAATGCATGTTCTGCAAGCGTGGCTGTATAGCCTAGTGGTTACGACGCTCGCTTTGGGACCGGGGGTACACGGGTTCGAATCCCGCCTCGGCAAGAAGGTTTATTTTATTTTATTTTTTTGGTAGTGTCTTGATACGCACCACAAATTACAGCTGGCTTAAACAGCTTCGCTGTTAAAAATTAAGAAAATTTGGTACATTTTTCCAGAATTCATTTGGGGGTTAAAGGGTTAACACATCAGGGGACTTGCATCATGTCCCTAAAGTAGGCAGCCCTTACTCTTTTCATATAATTCCCTTGATGGCAGTATTAAGCACTGTTTATCACAACCTATGCTACACAGCTATGCAACCACCTCAGCCCATGGGAAAGTTCCTTTTGTGTGCCACGAGCATCAAAAGAGCTTTTTGGTCTTAATGTGGGAATCGGATATTAGTGAAACCTTGTAGATAGTTTTAATGTTGATGTGTTGTCCCTGGCATTCTACTCTCCAAATGTGGGCTGAAAGGTAGAACCATGGCATCGTTTTATCTTTCAGCTTACATTTGAAGAGTGGTGTGCCAAGGCCACAGCCAGCAAAACTCCAGTTTTCATTGTAGGTGTATTTCTCTTAGTTCAGCTATATGTTGAGAAGTGAGCTTAGGTAAGCGAAGCATACAGTATAGACTATGCAGAAGGTAGTACAGCTGGTATGCATGCATGAGATGCTAATTCAAGTTAATATTGTGTAAATGCAGAAGTTATTAAATTATCAACAAAATTATCAATAATAAATTAATCCTCATACTATCTTCTCTATTTCTTGTCCAATGTCGGATTGCTATACTAATTTCAGTCAATCTCGTGCTTCATGGTATAACTACAAGTTATAAACCATTCAATCTTCATGTAGTTTGTTATTCATAGCTTTGAAATTCGGACTGTTACTATTGCTGTACATGTACAACTGCCAAGGCTCTTTGTAATTGGATAATAGACAGTTTTAGTTTAGCGTGGTTACCGGAATAGCGGGCGTACCGGAATAGCGGGATCGAAGTGCGCATGCGCAGAACGCTAACCGACCCATACCGTTTACCGTGCGCACGCTATTTCTCAGAGTTAACGTTACCGTGTTAGCGTGGTGTACGTAGTGTACGTAAAACATGGCGGCGGTCCCGGTCGCCCGCTTCGAACTGAATTTGGCGTTGTTTTTGTAGAATTCACTTCGTTCGTAGCAAATGACTGCGTAAACGGCTTTTGCTTAGTCTCATGCCGCTTCGCCGAGAGAGTGTTATGGCTAATCTTGAGGAATTTTCGAGATCGCTTCTCGTTTCGAACGCGCCTAAGCCTAACGAGAGAAATTTTTTCTGAGATGCGAGCGCCATCTGTCGCTAAAGTCGGAAGATAAGCGCGACGACGGCATATGGCCTCTGAGATGGGAGGATGTCGGAGGCTATGGTAGACAGCTTGTACTGCTTGTCTGTTTCGTTGCAGATCGACGGACATGTGAAGTAAAAATACAACGCGCTCCTGGCTTCCACTGCGCTGCCTATCGCACTTTCCGGACGCACACACACATAGAATTAGGTGCCCTGTGTATGCGAAATTCAAAGCGTAATGGAATAGCGTCCCGCACGTAAACTACGCTATCACGCTATACTAAAACTCTCTTTCTGCAAAGTTCGTTTGCGGAACGGTAACGCTATTTCCCGTAACCCCGCTATTACGCTAACGCTAAACTAAAACTGTCTAATATGACATTAAGCTTCACTCAACATACAACATACATAAAGTATTAACATACAGAAAAGTATATATAAAAGTAATAGTATTAACCGACATTTGACCACCCCTTTTGGAGGATTTTTCAGACTCTTCTTCCTGGGGTTTTACGAGCCAAAACCAGTTCTGATTATGAGGCACGCCATAGTGGAGGGCTCCGGATTAATTTTGGACAGCAGGGGTTCTTTAACGTGCACTACAACGCAAGCACACGGGCGTTTTTGCATTTCGCCTCCATCGAAATGCGGCTGCCGCGGCCGGGATTCGATCTCATTTTTACCACCTCTGAGACTTCGACAAGGTGCTTAGGATGAAATGATCTTTATATTCAGCAACATTACTACTTTTTATTTTTTTCTAAGATATAATCATCAAAATGCAGACGGAAGGGATGCTTAGAGTGCAGGGTGCTGCATGAGTTATTAAAGCAATATGTTAATCACAGGGTTCTGAACAGATTATTGTAGTGTGCATGACATTTAGCCAGCACAACATTTGAGCACTTAGCAGGGACAATTTATTGATGCCACCTGCAAGAATCACCGTGAGACACAGAATGTCTTTGTTCAATCGAAAGTGCTGCGCGTGCCAACATGTCACTGATTCTACAACTTGCATTACACAATGCCTGCTGTTATTCCAGAGGGCATGCCATCACAATTCAAAATTATTACTCACAGGAAGTGCAGTCAGGATCAGCCCAATGGCATTCATCCAGTTCTCAATGCTGCTACGTGGGAGTACCGTGTGCCTAGAATACAAAGAAGAAAAGAAACGGATAAGTGTTCTTGCAACATTTTTTGTGAACACTTGGAAATAAAGTTAATAAACAGATAATTGAAAGAAAGAGTTTTCATCCACCGGAAAATAGCATGAAGCTACAAAGGAAACCCTTATGGGTTCATCAGAAAGAAAGCTCTGCAGTTCAGGAAATATTTGTCTTGGTCCAGGATTTATTTATTGCACTGTCTACAAATTTTTCCTCAACTGCGAAGCTTTATTCCTGACAAACCCGTACGGCTACATTCGGGTGGATGACAATCTCTTTCATGAACCTTCTTCCACCTTGTGGGATTCCGCAGAACTGGTTTTCCATGCAAAGATACTAATTCATTCATGCAGTTTACATAAAGAACAACGATTTTTGCTGGTTCCAGCTCAGCTTAGTAATTTCATGTGGCAAACTGCAGGCATGAAGCAATGTGTGCGATTCTTAAAGCCATGTTACTCGAAGCTAAGTTGTCTTCTACCAGTTAACAACAGCAAACAATTGAAAAATATACACATTTAGAGGTACACTACCTAATTTTGAGTGGAAAAATATTTGACAGATAAATCTAAGGAAACCTAAAAGTAAGTTCAAGTGGAAAGTCTCTGATGCGGTATTGTCTAAGAAAAATTTTTTACCAATAGAAATTCACACCAAAAATAGTTACTTCTGGTAACGTGGTGATGAAGCTGCCAAATGCAAAAATCTCCATCTCAACACTGAGTTGCTATGAGCAGTTGTCAGGTCAAACATTTTTAATAAATTCTTCCATCGCGAAACAAATGAGTGGCACTAGGTAAAGGACAGTAGAAATAAATGAGACAACATGGTTAGCAGCAGTAGCTGTTGTTTGTGCATGTGTAGTAGCACCCTGAACTAAAGCTGCACCGAATCCCATCATAACCAACACCCACTCAAGGATTCACAACACAGCGCAGGGGCACCGCTCACCCTTTGAGAACAACATCCAACAAGGCATTTCCAACCACAGCTGCGGAGATGGGCAATGCCATGAGCTCAATGCACGTCACGTGCAAGGCGTGGGCAGCAGGGTTCGGAAACTCGTTGAAACGCCAGTCTGTGTGTGGAAAGGGGGACTTTCCGGCAACAGCTGTTGAGGCTGTTGTCAAGGAGAGCAACATGTGATCGAGAGGACTGACCCACCTTCTAGATATACTGGAAGCAACAGTCTCTATTAATTAACCCTCAGCTGCCTCGATAAGTCAGCTCAAATTTATCTGTAGTTCAGTGACACACAAAAAAAAATGCTCAACCTCATTTTCATCATCATCATCAGCCAATTTTTATGTCCACTGCAGGACGAAGGCCACGGCCAGTGATATCCAATTATCCCTGTCTTGTGCTAGCTGACTCCAACTTGCGCCTGCAAATTCCTTAATTTCATCGCCCCACCTAATTTTCTCCCATAATTGGCTGCGTTCCCTTCCCTTAGTACCCATTCTGTAACTCTAATGGCCCACCGGTTATCGACCCTATGCATTACACGTGGCCTTCCCAGCTCCATTTTCTTGTCCTCTTAATGTCCACTAGAATATCAGCTAACCTCAATTGCTCTCTAGGCCTTCCCAGCTCCATTTTCTTGTCCTCTTAATGTCCACTAGAATATCAGCTAACCTCAATTGCTCTCTAATCCACACCGCTGTCTCCCTGTCTCTTAATGTTACGCCTATAATTTTCCTTCTTTTGTTTGTTGCACGGTCCTTAATTTCTTCTCATGCTTTTTTCGTTAACGTCCAAGTTTCCGTCCCATGTGTTAGTATCTGTAGAATATAATGATTGTAAAATTTTCTTTTAACTTACTCAACTTACTTGACTTTGAACATGCGTCTTTATCAGAGAAGTGCTAAGCTTTCAGCATTTCACGCATTAGGATCAGACACAAAACTGGAGTAGCAGGAAATACCTTTGTTTCAGCCCCAGGACAGGAAAACACTTTAAAACTTAAAAGTGTGCACTATAACTGGTCAAACATGTGGAACTGGTGGAACTCGGGCCTTGAAAGGATACTGTCAGCCATTCTCCCCACAAGTCCGATGTAATAATCGAGGTCTGGTATCCAGTTAGTGTCCTCTGCTGGGCGCTGCAGGTAGCTGAGGTAAGCTTCGCTCAGAGCCCAATTACCTGACCGGATGTCTTTTAGTGACCCTGAAAGGGCGAACAAAGCGATATGCATTTATACGTGCCTGATAATGTGGATTCAAGCACATAACGTGATCACTTTATAAAGCTTTCTTGGATCAATGAAGGAAAAAAACAAAGAAACATAAGGGACGTCAAATAGAGGTATTGTAAGTTGTTGGAAAAATTTTACACTGTGATACATAGAGATCAGAACATTCCCATATTGGTAGATTACATTAAGCATGGAAATAATACCTTCAGGCTGCAATCCTAAAAATTAATTTGTTGTCAACACCACAGAGACACAATGCATGCACTTGTATGTGTCGCTTGTGTACATATGTGGCATTTTATTGTCTAAGTCTCAACAGCACAATAATTTTTAATTATGTTTTACCAACTAGCCCAACGTCAAAATATTCTATCAATGTAAACCATACCAGTGATGGAAGCCACTAGTTTCTTCTTTAGGGGAGGCCTGTCCCTCAGCTTCTGCTCGTAGTAGTGTAGAGTGTTGTACAGGTACGTCAGTGGCCGGTCTGAAATGACAGGCAAAAAAGTTAATACCAGTTACAATGGATAAGGAGGGAAAAAAAGCTGCTTGTGTACATATAAAATTCACACGAAGTTAGCAGTTGGCCGCAACACAGACCATGCCATCAACGAAAATGTCACGAGGCAATTTAGCGATACAACACAGCTAGGTGCGACAAATACGATAGCATTATGTCGCACCTCTTCAGCTTCACAGATCATTTTAGCTCACTCGACACACGTCCAGCCTCTGACAGTGGTCCGAATCAGACTGACATGACGGCGCTTCAGCCCCACCGCCTCTTCCTTCTCTCAAGCATCCATCTACAGCTGCGCTGCTCTCCCTCCCTCCTTCCGAGCTACAACTGGCTTCCAGACTGCTCACGCTCTTCTAAGCTCTCCCATCCACTCTCAACCTCTACTGCATGACCCTTTTCACACATGTACGCTCTTCTTCCACTTGGATAGTCTTAATGCTCACACATTAAAAGTTATGTGTTCAAGATGACAGCCAAGGTGTTACAGTAGCAAGACCTCGTTAAAGTAATACTGTAGTCACACGCTTGCTTAGAATGACCACTGAAGCCGAAGGCCATAGAAATTTGTCTTTTTAATTGGCTCCTTTGCGTGAGCTCATGGCAGGGAGCCAATGTGGCTTGCAGATTTTAATGATCTTTAATTGCAACTGTCCTGAAAGTGCATGTGCGACTGCGATGCAAGATTAACTTAAGCAAATTTTTGAACATAGCCATAAATAAAACAGAGCTGTGAGAGTAAGTGCTCATGCTTGTGAAGAGGTGTTTAGGCGCATTTCGTTAATTAGTATGTTGTAGACTTCCCTTATCCTTTTAACCCCAACGCTCGAGCTTCACTCATACTGCTAGTTTGTACTACTGATATTGCCAAGGATGAATTCCAATCATTCATGATGCACTTTGCCTTGCTCTGCAGTAATGAGTCATGAATTTCAACTCAATGCAACGATAGCTGCTGGCTTTGAGCACTCATGCATATTCTTTTGTTGTTTACATTTGTTTTGTTGTGTCACTAGTGCATAGAATATTACTGCAGATTTTTATGTACATTGAGAGAAAGTCTCGGCTGACGCCTTGCTGAATGTCTATTTTTTTTTAATACAGGAGATAGATTATACAATTAATATATATTTTTTAATGAGAACATTATGTGACATGCAAGAAATTGGCAAGACAAGAAAATTTGAAAACTTTAGAAGAGTTTATTAACATGCTCTTATCTAATGGCACCTAATGCCAACAATACACAGCAAAAGTGTGAGGTGACGACAGCCACTGCGTAGCATAGAGGCTGCATGCCACTGAACAAATTTCCACACCATCAAGCAATGTCTGTGAGACAATGCGACCACGATAAGAAAGCTAATGTGCTCACCGTGAAACTTGTACAGACAGCCCAGGTGGTCAAGAATAGACTCAACCGAGATTGTGGCCACAGGGTACAGCTCTAGGAAACGGTGGATGACAATGTCCATCACCTAAAGTGGGCAAGGCGTGGATGAAAGAGAAATGGTATTTAACTGCCCATAAAATGTTCTGATTTTTCATCATCATCATTGTGACACAATTTCTGTTCATTGCCAGGGACAAGAACTTCTCCAAGACACCTGTAATTCCCCTGTAGTGCATGAACCAAGCAGACGTTACCTACGCATTAAATATATTCCGCTTTTGCCCTCAAATTAGTTTTTCTTCTTTTGGCACATGTTCTGTTATTTTCCTGGAGTAGATTGTTTCACTTTCCCGAGACTTAACGTCACTAGCACCAAATGTAAAGGCACCTCCAGGCGTCATAGTTCCTGGCTCTGTGTCAAGACAGCACGCCCGGCATTGTGCCAAGGACGCTGTCCCCTGTAGACGCTGATGCACCCGGCGCTAGTCACACAAAATCTTGTGAATGTGAAACCATCTCCAAAAGAGATCGCCAGAGAATATCACCCCTGATCAACATTACATGACATGCTCAACTTCACTTCTCCTTCTTAATTGCAGGCACAATATTATCTACCCATGTTTGATCTCCAATCCGCACTGTCTTCTTTCTAAAGATTACAAGGCCTATGGAGGAAGAGGAGGGGGGTAGGGGGCAATTCCTTAGCTTGCAGTGTGCATTATGAAGTGCATATTTCACTGGGAAAAAAATGGGGGTTGGGGTGGACAACATTTCTGGGATGGGTGATGTGTGCATTATGGGTAACTGCTAGAGGTTTTATGATGGTCACATGGGGGAGTGACAGCGAGAAAGCATTTGTTTTAACAGCCCAGCAATTTCAACTTTGAAGATAGCCCCACAGGCAAACCAAAATGTAGGGTTGTACCCCTACCGGAATGAAGCGTAGACAGATGTTGCCAAAGTAGACGGGCAGGTAGGTGTGCTGTTGGCTCTGTCCACTCAGGTCCTGCAGGCCCTCAAAGTAGAACTTCTCCGGGTATTTCTGCAAATGTGCGGCAGCGTTTTTGTAACTGCATTCCTTCAATAGAGGGCCATAGTACTAAGAAATGGTGATGCATTTGCCACATTTAACCTATGTAAGACCTCCAATTTCTTTTTGCAAGAAATTTGGCAGGGTGCAGCCCTTACACAAGTCGAGCACATCACTACCCCCTAAAACCACAAGCGACATAGCAAATAACGTACAGTGCACTTAAAATTACAATGTACTTGTCTATAGCATCAGTGCAATCAACAGTGTTATGTGTATGTAACGATGATAGATGCATTAACAAGTCCATTTTTCTTTTTTTTCATCAAATTGTTCCTTGTTGCATCAGCCAACAAGGGCATGCTGAAAGTGATAAACATTTAATGTTCTAGCGTACAGCCTAAGTAGGTACTATCATGCCTGAATAAAATACAAGCACAAGAAAGTAAGGCACAAGGCATTTTTCTCTTTCAACATTCACTATGTGAGTGATGGTGTTATTCATTCACAGGCATTTTCACTATGGCACATTCATCCTCCAGTTATGCCGCAATCACATAGTATCCCATATTCAAGTAACTATGGTTGAAAGAGTGTTCTACTTTGTTTATTTCATTCACGTTTTCATAAAGGCATAATTAGTGCTACAGCCATATCACAATAAAGGTCAATAAGGCGTATTGAAAGGGCTTGCCAATGTTCAGTTTCAAATTCAATAATTTTGCATATACTAGAAAAACAATTCCCAATATGATGAACAAATTCCCAAAGAGGGGTTCGAACAGAAGATGGAAGAGGGTCAACTACAAGAAGAAATGTAGAAAAATAAACAACATACTACCTAAACCTGTATCCAAGCAATAGAGACAGTACTTGTATTTTTCTTTTCCTGCTCTTGATTTTTTCTGTTCTTTATGTCAATGTCAACATTTCTATTTTCATTTGCAAACAATTACTAGCAATAGAACATCACACTGCTAAATAATTTATACTACCAAGATGACCACTTCTAAACAAAAAGGCTGTCAGCCATTTTACCTAATTTCTCACGTAGAAGCAAAGATATGTTGGCCCAAACATACCCTGTGAAATGCCAAGTGCTTCTCATGCCAGTCCGTCTGCTTCCAATGCTCTGGGGAATTCTGAAAGAGAATGATAAAAAAAATTAAATTATGTTTGACAATTTCCTGAGCTGCCCGAGACAGCGATCAAAGCCACCCTATACTGAGAGAGGCACTTACATCCTTGACAAAATCCAGAACTCGGTTCTTGAACTCTGATGGTCGGATCAGCAGCATTTGTATGATGAAGAAGCACACCTGGATTTCGTTGCCTTCGAAGCTACGAAGCGCCTGCGTTAGGCCAACAGCCAGTGCATCAATATGGCATAACCGAAAGACTAGAAGCACCAGTTATGTGTAATGGACTATACTATACTAACCAGGCAAAGGATTAGTCTGTCCAGCGAGATGACATGGTACTTCCAAATAAGGTCATTGAGGGCATCAATACACTGCAATGCAGAAAAGGCATTTTGTTAATACTGTCTATACCCACTACATTACAAATGAACATCATTATATAATGAAGTCACATATGACATGAAATTATATCTTCATTATATGTATCCGATATCTGTAAGAAGCATATATTCGTAATATGCTGATATCAGCTATAAATAATTTATATTTGCTTTGTTATATTCAATAATTCATTATATATCTGTTCATTACATTGTAGTTCAACTGTAATTATAGACGAGCTTGAAAGAATGTGTTTCACAGCCAAAATAGACAAAATGTGACTACTATAACAACATACTACTATTATGACAAATGCCATATGGCATTCGTCACTTGTTATCATAATCATCATCCATCTATAAATTACAAATCAATGGTCTCTCCCCGCAATCTCTAATTATCCTTGTTTTTTTGTCAGCTGACTCTGTTCTATGCCTCCAAGTTATCTTATCACACCGCCTGATCCTCTGCAATCCTCAATGGATTTCTGTTCCCTTGGAAACCATTGCTACTCCAATAGGCCACTGGTTAATATCTCTTCTATGCCTTGCATGGCCTGCCCAACTCCCCCCCCACTTACTTTTCCTCCCAATTTCAACAATAATATCAGCTACCTGTGACTGCCTTGCTAATTTATACTGTTACCTTTTATTTTGCTTGACTCAACAGTGTGTTCGTAAACACATATGGATTTTCTTTTTGTCATCCTTTTTCTTAGTTCCACTGGTTTGTTCTGTGTCTACCTGACATATTTTATGTCATGTACACATTGCTATGCTTGTTATGTCATAGAAGTAAATGCATATTCTAATCCTATGTATTATATATTGTCAGCTTAGACATACTTGGCCTTTTTCCAGAACATACATCGGGCAACAAGTGGACACAATATCATTTTGATGAAATGGCGCTCCATGTCAAATACAGACCATAGCCGCACGTTTTTGTCCAATGTCATTGATGACATCATGCGTGTCTGCTCTATACAGCATAAACTTACCACTTCCTACCAT
This sequence comes from Dermacentor silvarum, assembly GCF_013339745.2. Lineage (NCBI taxonomy): Eukaryota > Metazoa > Arthropoda > Arachnida > Ixodida > Ixodidae > Dermacentor > Dermacentor silvarum. The sequence continues at coordinate 15,260,415 of NC_051163.1, forward strand.
TCACAAGCAAACGTCCTCACTGAGCGTTTGAACCGAGCCCTTACAGACATCCTATCGAAATAAGTTTCGGCAGACCACCTTGTCTGGGACCTTGCTCTACCTTATACAGTCGAACCCGTTTATAACAAATTCGATAGTTCCGAGAAAGGTGGTCGTTGCATCAGAAGTTCGTTATATGTGGACTCGCCCTTCAAAACTCACAAAAATTAATGACACTGAAGCTGGCCATGGTAGTTAATATTCGACAGCACTTCGGTCTGAAAATCGTACTTTTAGTATCTTACTTTTTGTTCCCGGCACTTTCGCGCATCTAGCTCAGTTTTCGTTAAAAACATGATCTAAAAAGTGAAATGTGGCGTTGTAGCACTTTCAAAAGGGAGCCTGGCCGGTTCTGATCCCCTGCCATTTCGAAACTATGAGCGCAGCCACCTCCATTTTTTTTTCGAGAGCTTATATATTTTACTATCAGTAGGAACCAACAAGTGCATTCGAAATGATAGTAAAACATTCTAGTTGGCTGGAACTGCTGCAGCACCCAGCATTTCGCAAAATTCTTGCCGTTACAGCTGCAGCGTCAGCCGCATACGCGCTGAAAGCCATGAAGTTATGTTTTCTATGTCGCTTCGGTCGGAGAAGTACGAAGTTCGAAAGAAACGCCATGGCAATGTTTATCGGCAACAACGCAAATGAAGCATCGATGAACCGCAATCTCTTGATAACGGCGTTGTAACGTCTGCCGACTCTAAACCAGAGTGAAGTTCGAGATTGCACGCAGTTCCACACGGAGAACTGCACAAAACCTTGCCACCGTCATGGCCTCTGCGATAGCACTGGCATGTGCTATGGTCAAAAGCGAGTGACTTTCCTCGTGGCTTTTGAAACACGTGCGCGGCGCTTGCTCATCTCAGCGGGGGTACCTTCGTCGCTGTTGGACTGGAGCGGGCAGAGCGCTCACTTCGGTCGCGATTTCGTGCATTGAAACTTCGCGTGCGCCCTCCTTTTACCGCGGCCAGTTTTGAAGTGTTCGTTGCAACAGTATGCCACTGCTGAAAACATTCGTTATACTTGGACGCAGTTTCAATAGCCAGGGTCGGAAAAATTGCAAATGCAGTGAAATGTCGTCGCTATAACCGATAAATAATTATATCCGGGATCGTTATAAGTGATTTCGACTGTATTAACTTCGCTTACAACTCTTTTTGTCTGGAAACTGCTGACTCTTCTCTGTTCTACCTCTTGCACAGTAAATAACCGATGCTACTGATAGACACTGTGCTTCTGTCCACCACCGCGTCAACTAGCAATTAGGCCCATGATTCCATTGCCCGTGCTGACCATGCTCACCAACTCGCATGTGCTCATCTGCAAGTGTCTCAATAGAACCAGAAGCACTGCTACAACCTCCATTACTGTTATGTCCATTTTTCACCCGATACACTCGTGTTGCTTTAGTCACCATTCCGTAAAGTTAGCCTCTGTGAAAAACTACTCTCCTGTTACACAGGCCCATACCACATGCTCCGCAAAGGATCAATGCCACCTCTATCAAATCATTCTTGCCACGCTCATTACGTCCTCTGCTGTGTCAACCAGTGACATTGTCCATGTCGCCAGGCTCAAGCCCTACAACTCTCCAGGTGCCTGGTGGCTTGATTCTGGCGATAAAGATTGGCTGACAATTCGGAAAAAAGGCTCAAGCCCTACAACTCTCCAGGTGCCTGGTCAGTTGCAGGGCTTGAGCCTATCTTCCGAATTGTCGGCCAATCTTTTTCGCCAGGCTCAAGCCCTACAACTCTCCAGGCACCTGGGGAGTTGTAGGGCTTGCGCCTATTTTTCAAATTATCGGGCAATCTTTTGGCAAAATCAAACTAGAATGAGAAAAGAACTCATTTTGTTGAAATTGGGAGTTGGGGCGAAAAATATCGTTCCATGTCACATTGGCAGTACGAAGCGAAGCCAGCCATGCTTTCGTGTCCACTCTGCCCCCGCGGCTAATAGTGTTGCCCTCAGTGGGACGACACTAAAATGAAAAGTGCCAGCATTAGAGAGTGAATGCTTCGTCTGCCTCTCGCTTCAACACATCTCCGAAACTCGAGATTATGCAACCTCCAGTACTAGACACTAGGGAAGACAGCGTGCATGATGCCACGGCATCTCAGTATGCCCATGCTTTGCCCACGCGGCAGATTACCTCGAAAACAGGGTGCGCGGGCTGCGTACATGCTGACTACTTTGCACAGCCATGGCCACACTAGAAAAGGAGACGCGTGCCTACCTGCTTCCCCTCACGCGAGTTTAATCGTGTTACCACGAGTTCGCTCCCCTCCCCCCTTTCTCCTTGCTTGCATGGAAAGACGGCACTCGTTAAACCACCATCCTTCTCGGCTCACTGTTGCTCGTTTTCACTCACATTTAAAGCATACAACATACAGGGCGCGATAGGATCTTATCGCACTTGGACTTTATATGGAACATGACACTGCTCCGCTTCGCAGTCACTCTTGGTTGCTCTTGGAGGTGCAGCGTGCAATTTGAGAGGTATGTTCGCAAGCAGCTGCTTTTAGTTCAATAATTTGACCATCTGCGTCTGCGGAGGTTTTAATTTATTGTCTCAGTATTCCTTTGTGGGGCAGTCAAATTTCATTATATATTGAAATTGTATATAAACACACATTGTTACGTTGAGGTCCTAAATACATGGTGTTCTATGGACAAGAATTTATAAAAAGTTAAATACTTTGTTATATCGAGAATTTTGTTATAATGAGATTTAACTGTGGCTTCTTTTGTCTTTGTCTTTCAACACATACAATATTATTGTGCACATGCACCAACAGGAGGTTACCCAGAGTGCTTTTACCATGAGACCACCTTCTGAAATATCTCATTGTGATACCCTTGTTGGATATGTGAGCTAAGTCGCAAAGATAAAAGATAAAATTCAGGATTTGGGATTCAACAATGAATGTGTTGGCTGGTGCAGTGCTGTAGCAAATGGAACAGTGCATGCAAATCAACTGCCACCATAAATTGCGAGAGCTGTCAAATTATACAACAGTAATAACTAATTACTAAATTCAAAATTGATTTTTTTCTTACCTTGTTAACATGCTGCCCTCCAACTGAATTCGATACTTCAAAGACGAGAAAGTCTGCAAATGTTCTCAGATGCGAGGATAGGGCTCGAGCTCCAATCCTGTCCAAAATCCTAGAAAAAGTGAGAAGACAATAGAAAATGATTAAGTAAATCAGGATACAATACGCAGATTCCAAAACATCTGCCTTTTTCTGAGAGGTACTAGATCAGTTTCCTTACCCCTCCTGTGCCATGGATGAACTAGGTGTGTCCGCAAGTTTCTGGTAAAAACAGCCAAGGACGAGCTCAGCTCTTCCACAATACTTTTCAGTTTATTGCAACATTAATTTACTCATCGAGAATACTTCTCATTTTCTTGCAATTCTTTTGCATATTGTTGTTAAACTTCAGTTTTGCAATAAATGGTTGAGATTTTGTGTAACTAAGCACCTGAGGTATTGACTACATTATCTTTCATAAGTTATGCCTGAGCAAAAGATGAGCTATTTTTGGTTAAAATTCAGGACAACAGTGTGTCACAGAAGGGGTTAATGCTGATTCAGAGTTCTTTAACCATTACCCATTCACTTGCTTCACATTATCATGGTAAGATCGCCTCCTAAAGTTACTCACTTGTAAGCCAGGGGGCTGATGCGGTCATTTTCCAGCAACATCTTCCACAGAAGGCTGAAAATAAAAAACAGTGAGCACAACATGGTACTGCAATGTTTCAATGTGATGAAAGACATCAAAAGCAAGAATTGATGAGCAATAGTTGAACAAGGAATGTTGCTGAAGCCAACGCTCCGACAAGTGGACTTTGTCTTTGCACCCTTGCCAAAACGTTGGCGCCAGTGACGTTCCTTGTTCGACTACTGATCATCCCTTCAAGCCTCCATCTTCCTGTAAGCTTCTGTCTTGTTTGGATTTCAAACGCAAGAATACAACACAACGCTGTAAGTTATGCACAATTTCGCAGAAGCATGGGTGTGCTCTTGAATTACTCACACAGAGCAGGAGCATTTCATTATATCAGTAGGGCACCTACTCTCACTTTATGGTAAGCCGTTGATTGAAATAAATAATCAGACCAAATTTAGAATGTCTGCTCAAAGGTGCAAAAGTCACACGTCCTATGTCAGATATGTCACCTATAATGTTTCTAATGACAGTCACAGTTCGATGTCAGATACGTCACCTATAATGCTTCTAATGACAGAAAAATGAAAGGCAAGCATCTTACCACAGGAATAGATGTGGTGTCCCCTGCTGAGAAAAGTGAGCAATGATGTCGTTCTCATTGCTCATCGCTGGAAAAACACAGGAGGCACCACTTAGTTCATGGATACATCGAACAGTTGCATGTTAAAAACTAGTTTATGCATGCCAACCATACTATAAAGCCACTTTAAGTTTTTCTTTGTTAACCCCTCAAAGAGATCTTTCTTGTAGAAAAAAAACACCATAATAGATTTTTTTTTTTTTTTGATGTGATATGCCTTATAACATGGTTAAAACACAGAAATGTGTCTAAAATGTCGTAGGAAACCTAATACAGTAAAAGTGATGATGACAGAATTTCCATTGTCATCTACATTGTGAGAAGGGCTTGTCAATAAGTGAAAAAGCGACACTCAATCATGACGAGCTTAGGCGATCAAGATCACTTAAGAGTTTAAGAGCTTTAGTTTCAAAAGGTGGTAAGTAGACTCAAGCGCAACTTACCCTTCACCTAAATAAAGAAAAAAAAAATGGTGGACTAGAGGCCGGTTTTCACCTTATTTTGCACGACAAACATCTCGTTCCACCTTAGCACATAAAAGAAACTTCTGACCCCACTGTTCTGAATGAAACACTAAGTGTACGGGGCAGCACAAGCCTAGTAGCGAGATCAAAAAGTAGCCGTACTCTTCCACTTGCGGTACTCCTCCTCAACGGAGCGCTTGAGCTGGGCCTTGTTCTCCCGCTGCGCTTGGTGCTGCTGGAAGAACTCGGCCAGGCTCTGGGGGAAGCTGAGCAGCGTCAGGCTCGACCAGCTGTGTGGCGTGCTCTGCATTGCTGTTGTCAGCAGCTCCTTGCACCACACCATGGACAGAGTCTCGGACCCTGAGCGCGCAGCATGCAAGAAGGGGGCCGTTCGTTTATACACGACAACACGCAACACCTCAAAATGCGCGCCTACAAAGAATATAAAGCACAAAAATACACGGTATGCGGTTCCTCATGCTGCTACGCATGTGATGTCAGACGCAGAGAGAGAGAAAACAAATAATCAGACACGGATGACATGATAAATACGACGAAAGTGAGTATTCACAAGCGAGTGTACAGTGTTGAAAAGATATACGAAAAATTTTAACCTTTCCAATATGTTTTAGGGGTCGGGAAAGGAGGACATTGAATTCTGGGGTTTAATGTCCCGAAACTGCACAGTCGGTTATGTGGGGTGCCACAGTGGAGAGCTCCAATTTAATTTTCAATACCTAGAGTTCTTTAACGTGTGACAGGAGGACATTCCTCCCACAGACTTGTTGTATGTGGCATTATTTGATTTCTTGATATGAATACATGTTTCCATTCGGAGTTAGATCTCTCTGAAGTTGCACACTTTTGCTATTATTCATTGCCAGAAGGCTCTTTACAGTAAACTAAGATGATTGTACACGTTCATAACTGTCTCATGTTTGCAGTGTGTGATGCATTATGAAAACAACAAAAAGAATATGCCTGCTATGGTGCTCTGCAGACACTGCAGCTGCTTCGCTCGACGAAGGGCAGGACGAGCTATTCCACGGTGGAAGAGAAGCAATTAGCCCTCAGCACTCCTAGGTGGTCTCTCTCCTAAGCACTGATCTAGCACAATGCTGCTTAGCTTCAGCGACTCAAGGGAACAAACATGTTCAGCATGATATGATCAGCGGCAAACGTACACTGACACTACCATAAGGCTGAGTAATCCCACTATACTCGTGGATAACTCTCTGTGGCAAGGGAGGAAAATTGACAGAGGCCAACCTCACACAAGTAAGAGTGCTCAGTCCCACATTTTCCTCTGCATTAGCTGGGGGAAGAGAAAAAAATGCTAAACATCTTTTTTGCAACATCAAAGTAAGACAAAGTAAGACAAAGTTAATTAAGGCACAGTTAATTAAGATAGTTAATTAAGGCACTCTAACTCTCGACCTTTGAGGAGAGTTGAACCCACAATCTCTGGTGCTCATTAAGGCAAAGTTAATTAAGGCACAGTTGGCAGTCAAACTCACAACCTTTGGTGTGAATGCTTTCGCATTCATCCACGTAGGGATAACTAAGTGCCACTGATAAAAGTGTCCATCATGGTCCTTTTTCTCTGCTTTGCTCTTCAACGTTTTGGCAAATGTGAAACCATGACACGTGGAAGCTACTAACACGTTGATTCAGCTTCTGCTTCAAGAAACTGAAAGCATTCTCAAGCTATACGGGACTACTTGGCGCAGTAACACGTGTGCAGAAGCTCTGCACCCGTAGCTTTCTCTTTATTTCCACAAAGAGTTGTCCGCAAGCATAGCTAATGGCAAAGTAAGGCCTTCGACAGAGCGAAGCGTAAACAAGAGGTATCAGGCTCAAATGAAAACCAGATTTATCTTGGCTATGTCTGCATGTGCCAGTGTCCCTGGTCACCATGAGCACAAGCCAAGGCAGATCCGAGATTTCGTGCCATTGCCACCATAACAATGGTTACTGCTTGAATATGGTAACATGGTTATTTGGGCTAGTTGGTGTGACACTGTAAGTACGTACAGCATCAGCAGACAGACATAGAGCAAAGAACAAGACTGCATTGTGTGCACTGTGCCATCTAGTCTTGTTTCTTGCTCCAGCTCGGTCTGTTTGTGCTGTATATATATATATATATATATATATATATATATATATATATATATATCTTGCACTGACCATGGTGCAGTCGTCACACCAGCAAGGACATGAAGATATGGACTATGGACATGGACTATGACCCACTGGCACTTCTTACCTGTGATGTGTATTGCCCTGGCGAGCGTCAGAATGAGCGCTTTGTTCAGTTCCTCCGATTCGGAGGAAAGCAGTGACTTGGGCTCAGTTTGGAAGCGAGACAGCTGAGGTTGGACCTCCGCGCTGCCGAGGCCAGTGATCAGCTTTAGGGCAGTGCTCTCAACACTGGGCACAGAAAGTGAATAGGAAATAGAGATACAATGATTGGTTGTGAGCAACTAAACAATATGGCAACAATATGTCAACTAAATGCAAGTGCAAGCTTCAAAACTTCAAGTCTTCAACATTCAACTTAACCATACTTTAAAATTTAGACACTTCATACTATACCAGCAGTTCACACAACAGTAAAACTGTTGAAACAATATATACTGTGTTTCTTTACACTGAGTGAGGATTATGCTGTTTCCATGGCTGAAGCTGTGCTATTGCTTGCATACTAGATTTCTTGCACCTTTTTCTATCTCTCTGCTGTACAGTCGAGAGCGAAAGTCTTCAGGCCACCAGATGCTGTGGAAACATCTTTTTTGCAACATACGCATTTAAGCTGACATAAAGTAATACAGGTAGTACAGGATGGATAACCGGTGGACCATTAGAGTTACAGAATGGATACCAAGAGAAGGGAAGCGCAGTCGAGGACGGCAGAAAACTAGGTGGGGTGATGAAGATAGGAAATTTGCAGGCGCACGTTGGAATAAGCTAGCGCAAAACAGGGGTAATTGGAGATCGCAGGGAGAGGCCTTCGTCCTACAGTGGAAATAAATATAGGCTGATGATGATGATGATGAAGGTAGTACAGGCTATGTGCACCTGTTTAGCCAACGCAATACATTGAGACAATTCCACACTGCACAGCTGTACCAGAAGAAACAGAAGTTTACTGCTGATGCTGTGGCCTCTAGACTTCTGCTGGGGGGGGCAAACTGCAGACGATCTGACTAGAGCGGAACAGGCGCGCGCGATGATGCATTGAGAAGAACGAAACTACGAAACTATCACGACCGGATGTATCGCCATGCATTTTTAAAATTTAATTTTAAGCTAAACTTGTACTTCCTCGCTTGAAATGGTTTAAAAAGTTGGCAAATGCTGTTTGTGTACGTTTAAGGTGTATTTCATTTTGCGTTTTATTAACAGCGATAAATTGCTCTTGACTAATCGCGACCGGCCTGCGTTTGTAATCTCCGACGTCACGAACGTGTAGTGCGGGAAATTCGAAGGGCATCAGTACCTATCCTTCAGTTTTTCGCCATTTTCTTGCTTATTAAACATCTGTTCGCTGTAAGAATAGTATGACTGTGATTGTGAAAGGATAATCTATCATTAAAGCTCAACTTCCGGTTTCTCTTTAGTGTCCCTTTAATAAGCATGGTGTCAGCACACACACGCAAACATGAACACATCACACTCGATGAGCGCGAACACGCGCTGTCAAACGCTGGCGGCGTGTGGAAGTGCCGCTGCAGAAGCAAGCGAAGTGACCTTCGTGCTGTTGTCTATCGCTTCAATGAAAACTGAGCGCCGAGAACACACAGCACGCACAAAGCTGTGAGCCGCCTGACGCACCTACACTGCCTAGACTCTGCCCAAATGCAGATCGCTTTCAAGATATGGCCCGCGCAGTACGCAGTTGATGCCAGGGTACAGTACAACGCCTCCCGCTATCCCTCCCTCGCCGGTGCCTCGAGCGCAACGGAAGAAGGCGCGCTTCCTCCCTGCTTTTCTTTCTTGCGCGCGCGAGATTGACGTGGTCGTCGGCTCCCCTCGCACGCTTTCACTCGCACATACACCATACGGCACGCGGCGACGGCGTTATCGCCCTTGGACTTTATACGGAACATCTATGAGCCAGAACCAATTTTAAGGCCACAACACATCACAGACACCATCTTTAGATAGCAAATACGGATCTCAAGGGCCATACTTTTGCTGGCGGAAACGAAAAATACGTCATAGTTGTTCGCCCCCGGCACTTTGGGCGGCCAATGCTATCGTCAAGCCACCAAGCTAGGCAACATGAAAAGTCAAAATGGCTGCTCGGGCCGGCGCGGGGTGGCAGTTCGCAACGTATGATGCGGGAACGGTCCCACAGTTGTGACGCAACAGCAGGGTTACCAATGCATTGGATTCTATGGGAGCTGTGCCGGGACCGACCGAAAACAACGTAACAGCCGGGAAAACGCAGCACCCGGGAACGTAACAGCGGGGTTCTACTGTATCTGCAACAGTTGCATTTAAAGCAGGAAAGAGAAATTTTCCCCAATGCACTGCGCTTAATATTCTCCCTATTTTCATGAAATTTCAAGTCCGTATCTAGTGCAGTTGTTTTAGGAGTCCGGGAAAGTGGCGGTATAGCACCCTGGAACACTTCAATATGTAAATTTCTACAAAAGCTGTAATGAACTTACACAGAAAAAACACTTATCGCTCGTCACTCAGGACATTGCTTTGTAGTACGAATAAATATAAACACCGTGCTCCGCATAGTTTACCGAGGATACCGGGATCAACAACTAAATGCCGTGTATAAAGCATAAAAACTGGGAGAAAGCGAGTATTCAGTAGCGATTTTTTGAGCACATAAGAAACCTACACAGTTCAAGTTTTCGGTACATGTCACCACAAAGTGGCTTTCATTCCTTCAAAATATAAAATATTTGCTGTTCTTGCTCATGCCGGGAAACAAGTAGTAATGTAGCTCTTATTCAGAAATGGCCTGAAAATGAAATCAATAAAATCAGAAGTGACACAGGCCTTTAGAAAAAAATTCAGTTAAGTGTTCTATTGGCATTGAAATGGCTCTGCACGTTCGACTGAGTTCACTTTCACGAACATATATACGATAAGTCGTGGTTACACAAAGAAATTCGGCAGTAAGACTTGTAAGTGGTTTGATTAGATTTTTTAAGGTGATAAGATATTTAGACTGCAACGCTACGTAGACTATCTCTGGACGGAGATTCAATAGTTCCAGCATTTGATAATCCAACGATTTCATGCAGTTAGGCACACTAATCGTTGGGCGCGGCTGATTATAATACTTTATCCGGACCTCTCCCTTCGTCCGAAGGTTAAATATATCAAGCCGATTGTTTTGTTTTTTCAAGTATGGTTAGGCGGCAATTTGTTACGGTGGGAACTGTCAAGCGCCAGGAGTTCTGCGCAATGCAAGCATATATGGCAAATCCCGCGCGTTGCCCGCTACAGCGCGTCACGAGGAGACACAATACTCGCTGCCCAAACCGGAGATACGCAGTAAAGAAAAGCAATACTAACGTGGTGACTCTGTTAATAAATAAAATTTTGCGTCAGCTGTAGTTTTGTTGGAATTCCCAGCGTGTAGCAGAAAGTGCCCGCTTTTGAAAGTGGGGGGGGGGGGGGGGCAGATGGCATACTTTGCCCCCCCCCCCACTTCTGACAGTAGGGAGGCAAGTGCCCCCCCTGCCCTCTCAGTAGATACGCCTATGGTAGAGGGCACTTTAACTGAGTTGCATCTCCTGTTCCCTCATAGAATTCACTGTTGAACATGCAATCATCAATGTTCTATGTCTTTTGTGCAAATAAGATCTGCCTTCTTCTACGTCAATGATAGAGCAGTCGCACACTTTTCTTTTTCATATTCCAGTACACTGCCACTGTGCGAGGTCACTTCAGAAGCTTACCAAGCTGTTTAGATTAGCTTTCATCTCTGAAAACCTTCCACCATTTCTGCTCCAGATGATGAAATTAAAATGGTAGATATCTGGGCATGATGGTACACGACCATTGTATTAGGAAGCACAGGACAAACACAGACACAAGAAGGACATATGACACCACAAGGCGCTGACTTAACAAACTTCTTGTGTCTGTGTTCGCACTGCGCTACTCAATACAAAGATGAAGTTGACTTGACTCGGCCACCGATTAGCCGGGCAAGCACCAGTGCAAAGTGACCTACCAGAGGTGCAGCTGAGTCTGATTGGTCTGCGGCACGGCAGCCAGGCTGTGCAGATGAGACAGCAGCTGGACGCGGTAGTGTGGCTGGATGTGGTGCAGCCGGTAGCTGAACATCTCCAGCAGTGTGTGCAGGATGCCCCACGCCTGCTGACGGAACACTGTTGGCAGGAGGTGATCTGCACAGATCAGGTGCACGTGCACGTCAGTGTCTCAATGGCAGTTAGTTCCAAGTCAAAACACTGCTTCACACATATACACAAATGGAACATGACTTTCGAGATGTAAGCACACTTGCATGCAATTTAGTGGGGACTGACTGACAGGCACATTTTTCTCAAGCATGAATAAGGCACTATTAAATGCTTCTGCATGGGCTTGACATGCAGCTGCATACTCTTGTATCAGAACCATGTTCCATTCACTTTCCGTCAACTCTGTATGCACATACTGCATCTGCAAATATCAGCAAGTTTCTCTGCCAGATGTCTGCACTGACAGTTCTTGCTCCTGCGAACAAAAGATGTAAAAGCTTGCTGCTCGAACAGAAATACATTATTCATTCTTAGCATACTTAATTAGTCTGAGAACATTGAGGCTCTGTTCTTGAACTTGTTTAGAGTCACGTCTCACGTCTTCAAATTTCACCCAGTAATGCAACTTCAAACTCGAATGTGAGCTTTCGAATGCTATACGTAACACTCTGTTTTATGCTAAGGTTACCTGATCTGTGACAGTTAACATTAGTACAACTGTAGGCTTCTAACCCTCACTGAAGCAAGAGGACATTAGAGTGAACATGTCTCATTACTCAGTAAGCTGGCCTTCTGAACATGGATTTCCAGTTTTGTGGGCATGATGCCCACTCATGCATGATGTGCACACTTGACTTTGTGCATCATATCAAAAAAGAAAGAACAAGTACTGGTGTTGCACTCACTGATGAAGCCCTTGATCCCAAGCGATTCGATCTCGCTGTACACCAGCAGACGACTGTAGGTTTCTATGAGTGCTGGCGTAAGGGAGACTGTCGACTTTGCTTGCGGAATCTTCATCACATGAGTCACCACGTTGTGGATCAGGCTAAAAAGGCAAAATACACAAGAAATAATAACAGTCTTGTATTCTAACCACAAGAAACTTTTCAACGAAGCTCTAAAGTTATGAGTGTCTTGATTTTGCTGTACTCCAATGGTGGCACAGTAGCTAAATTATAGATCTGAAGCCATTCACCGTCTCATAATTATGCTTTACAGAAGAACACGTATGGCTGGCCCTGTCACATAATTTGTTTCAAGTCCTCTATTAATTATGTTTCAAAGAAGCTCAAAGAACGCGAAGCAAAATGCATACTCAATAAGCTTTTATTCGAAAAACAAGTAATCAGTTCAGCAGTAGCAAAAAATTAGAAAAAAAAATCTGTCAACAGTGAATTAAATGCTGCTGTTTACAGGACGTTACTATCTACAATCACTACTGCGCATTTCAGCCCAATCAGCAGTTATGGCTTGAAATATGAAGTGTTGATAAAGCAGGCCATTTCATATCACGAGATTGCTACTGAGTTGACATGCTTGCATAGCAGTGTAGGCACTAGCTTTATGTGTGCATACCTGATTCTCTTTCGGATTGCCTAAAATAAAGAAAAAGTGTGCTCTATATATTTGTTTATACTTTAATTGATGCTTCTGTTTTGGACTGCTTCATTCTATTTCGGGCAATTAAAAACAAAGCATTGTAGTCTCTCAGTAGATCAATTAATATAAGTACACCAACGTCTGCAGATTTATTATGACTGTTGCTCAACTGGCATGTCACATGAGACCCCGTTTACGTGCCTTACCTGCCTGCCAAGCAAAGTTTGCACCACTAAACAGCTCATGCTAGAGATTTTGCTATGAAGGCACTACACTGTAGACTATACTGCAGACAGTCAGACATGACATGGACCCTTAAGACTGTGCATGCTCTTCCAATCTCAGACCCTACATCACGCATAACTACTCTTCGTCACCTGTCACGTGATGGCGCATGTTACAAAATTTGCCCTGCAGGCATGCCAGGACACCGAAAGTAGTCTAGTTTCCACTATGTTCCATGCAGAAGTTCGAAAACTGATCAAGTAAGCTAGAAACGTTGAAAGTACTCTGAGCAAGGGAATACCTACCTCATTTTGGTGTGAACGGTTAGTGAATCAAGCACATTCATGCCCAGTGGGTGTGTTGGGTTAGGTGTGTTGGAATTTGATGACGACATGGAGCCCTGGTTGCGTTGGCTACATTGGATGGCCTCAGCCAGGACGCCCATGGGGCGTATGAAGTATTCCTGATTCGTGCTGTCTGCAAAAGAGTGCAGCCAAGCATTACGCAACATGCAAACAACATGTGTCATCATTACAGCTTAACTTGTTCTATCATGCTCAACAAATCGTTTTAACGAAAACAAGAACTTGAAAAAACTTGGAACTCTTCATGTAATGTTATTTAAACTGCACCCCTCTAGTGTGCAAATAGGCCCAAGGACAAATAGATGAAAATACACAGAGGAATGTCTCTCCATTTTTTTTTACCTTGTCTCTAGCATGCTATTTGGCTACAATGCGTCAACTCACCCAAACCTCCATTTTATTCTTTATCCAAAACCTCACCTTCACAGTCGGCGCACAACATCGAGCTCATAGCAAGAATGTGGCCCTAGCCGAATTCATCTTTCAGTCTTGAATAGCACATGCGAAACACATACAAAACCTATCATAAATACATGAGTGTATGGCTGTGAAATATCTCTTTAGAAGTAGGCATTTCACTGCTGGCTAAAATCTAAGTACCTTCTAAAAACTAAAGAACTGAAAATTATGTTGCATTCAAAGGCTGGAGTCAACTGCAAAAGGTCACTTACACAAGCTTCTTTAAGGCCTTGTAGGAAAGGCTGGCGCTCTAAAACAACAAACACTAAAAAACTGGCTAGAACTGCACTAACAGTTTCCTATAGCTTAAAGTTTCATATAAGGGTGTTCTGTTTATCCAAATTTCGCTGCAGCTTACAAGATTGTTCCACATAACCTGACATTGCAGACAGCAGCATTACTTACATGCACCCACCGTGGTGACGCAGTGGCTATGGTGCTCTGGTGAGTGCAAGGTCATGGGTTCGACTCCTGGCCACAGCGGGCACATTTTAACACTTTCGTGACCGCGGGAAAATCGGTAGTTTTCGGGTAGTCTGGCTATTATTTTTTTTCCTGCCACAGGAAATTATTCATGTTGAAGTGTATGGTATCAAATTGTAGAAGAAGAAATTATCTTTCCAACGGTATTAATTTCAAGCAGCATATTTATTGAAAATACTACGAAACAAATTATCAAAACAAAAAAATCGCATCAAGAACGAGAAAGATCGATAAAAACATCAATGCTGCTTTGCACAAAAAAAATATTTTAAAAAATCGAAATATACGTTTTCAAGAAAAGGGATATATAAAATCAGCCTGCAAATATAAGCTCTGTATCTACAAAAGTTCTTGAGGCACACGGGTACACACAGCACTTTGGAGCGCGATTCCAAGGTGCACTCCCGGCCGTCTTCGTGGACAAAACTTGACTCTCTGCGCGACCGCCGGTAAATGATCCCGTCCGAACGACGTTTACATCTTGCAGATAAGAACTGTGGCCTTTAGAACACGCCCGAAATCCTTACGTCGATGCGCGGCAGCGATAACACGGTCCGAGAAGAAAGCAAAACTCAACGGTGGATACCCGTCGATGTTCCGGGACGGTTTGCCGCACTTTCTTCATCCGTAATGAAGTCCGAAGAATCAAAGTCGTTTTCCGAGTCTGTGCTGCTACGATTATCCGCAAATTCGAGCACAGATGCGTCGGAAACCGTTGAAACTCGCTGTTTCCGTGGAGCGGACGTGTGCGACGTAGATGCCAAACGACGAGCGCTCGTCACCCTGACTATGCAGGCGCTTTAAAAATTCCCGCGCGGTGGAAAAGAGAAACACAAAACCGAAACCGATAAAACAGTCTCTCTTTTAACCCGCTCGATGGCGCTAGCTGTCCGGAGCGCTCGGAAAGGCGCGAAAATTCAACTTGTACCCTCGACAACATACTGTCGATGGGAACCTCACGAATGAATGAATCAATTATACTTACATGCATTGCAGAGAAGTGAGATCCAGTAATCATTTCCAAAACTGAGAGTCGTATTTGACACAAAGGGTTGTTGCAGGTACCTGCAGCAAGACAAAGGTGTTAAAAGCTCTTCTTACTAGCGATACTCCATCCCACAAGCACTGTCAGCACTGTGGAAGCTACACGAATTCTTAGCCAATAGGAAGACTGAATGCCCCTCGAGATGTGATCATCTGCGCCGCGTCGTCTGCTCAGCGTCTGCTTGCCATCCTGCTAGATGCTCCATGGATGGTTGATTGACGCAAGAAATGTTTTGATGCCGTAACCATAAGCTGCGTTTACATGCATGTGACAACAGGGCTTCGCTTTACCTGTACGCTTTCCCTGTATTTACCTCACAGCCTCCTTAGCATGTAATTAGGATGAACGCCCTCATAAATGTTCACTTGTGGCACAGCGTCTGCTCGGCATCTATATTTGGCATTTGCTCGCTACCGTCATCAAATACCATGCTAGAGCGGTGTAGTAAATACAGTGAACAATTAGGCCTTTATAGCGTTCCGCATCGTCAATGCATCACCAGTGCTAATGCTGTGGTGCCATCTGCTAACTGGAAGTCAAATCAGTTTTAATGCTCGGCGCCGTGTCTGTAGTCCTAGCAGTGTTAAAACAAACAGCCGATTTCAATAATTACGACAAAACATACCTAATGCTTTGACCTCAGCTTGAGATGAGACTTAGCGATGACGGATTTTGCCACTTGTTTCCTGCTGACAGGGTGGAGAGCCAGCAACAAGTGCTAATTCGGATCGACGCGGGTGGTCGGTGCTGTATGGGTGCTGTATGTCACACTCAATCAGCTAACAATCAGAAATGACACAATATATTTGTGATAGCACAGTAAGTGGGCTCTACCATACCATGACAACATTTTACAGGCTATTATTTCAACCATGCAGCCGCAAATATTTGATATATTAAATAGAACTAGAATATTACGCTATTCTGTATTCAGAATTTTTTTTTAAGAATTTGGAATGAACAAATGTTTGGATCCAGGAGCAATCAACAGTTTTGGTTTTGGCAAGCAAGTCATGTTGCCATTGGCACAGTTTGTAGCCAAGAGAAACCAAACACGAACAATTCATTTGCAGTCCCCAATCATTTCTTCGGAGCTGCTTGATTATTTAAACATCTCTGAAGCACCTCCAGCTTATTTACGGAACTTATGTACAACGCTAAAAATTTTTGGTAAAATATCTAAATAGCAGCACTTCGAAAATAAGCTGATTCCCGAGATGAAACTGTTCACACATTTGCAAATAAATGACCCGTTATTTTTCTGATTTGTCTGCTGTGCAAAGGTATTATGCAAATCCCACAACTATTTGAACTATTCCTTTTAAAATTAATACTATAGTACTATACTTGATACGAATCTGCCTTAAACAAACAATTGATATTCGCACTAGCTCAATAGCAACCCTATAACTTTTTTTTTTTTGCATCTAGAATTTTTTGCACTAATGTTGAAGGCAACGAGCAGCGAACGCTCACTCAAGGTGTGTGGACAATGCATGTGGCAGGGGCCTCTGAAGCCGCACTTTCTCCAGCTGGGCCTTGCGAGTCAGGTGCACCCAGATGGACGTGATGGCCAGCGCCCGAGTGCAGTGAGGCTTGGTCACATCTGGAAATGGTAACGGTTCCTTCTCCGGGTACAACAGGTCGTACAGCTTCATTACAGGCAGGAAGTCGTTGAGCTGCATGTGATGTTAAAAGTGAGGAAGACACGAGGTTCTAGAGTAGGATGCACAGTGTTCGAAATCATGACAGGAACTGCCTGAAGAAAAAAAAGAAAAACAGAGAAAGTTTCCCACTTCTCATTTTATTTTACAATATACCCACTTGTTATGCTCTCGATCAAGAGCGGCAGTATATTAAATAAATAAATTAATAAATAAATAAATAAATAAATAAATAAAACAAAGCATTACAACTATGTACAAATTATAAACGAAAGCATGAAACACAACCAATTCAGAAGCAAAAGAGAAGGATCAAAAAAGCTTTTTAAGCTCTTTATTAGAAAATTAATATTAAAAGAGTAATTACGTGCCTCTCGCTATAACATCAAAGTGAATAATGCTCATTTTCCGGAACGAAAGTGTAGTTCACAAAGTAAAGACAAAACTAAGAATTGCTGATTTCTTTGCAGCGAAATGGGGAAGGCAATCATTAAATTACCAGCATGATCCCACCCAAAAAAATCAGTGAGGAATTGGAGTAAAAAAAGTCGCAGTTTCGCCCGAAAGACGAAGCATCGATTGCGATAGAAAATTAGCAGAGAGGTATATGAAGCAAGGATAGTAGTTTAACGGGCCGTATAAAGTTATAAACATTCTCTTACTAACTACTAAATAGACAAGCATGGTGTCATGCACGCACAGTTAAACATGAACACATCTCGCTCGATGAACGCGGAAACTCCCTGTGAAAACGCCAGAGTGAAAAAGCGCGCCAAGAGCAGCGGGCAAATTGACCTTCACACTGTGTCTTGTCTCGCTTCAACAGGAAACTAAAGTAGACATATCAGTTAACCCTAAGTTAGTGCGTTTCATTTGATGTGGCAGTACCTCACTGTCACATGCAGTGGAATCTCGCTAAACGAAAATCGCTTAATCGTAACTGCCGCTTAAACGGAACCATCCTCATGGTTGGTTGGTTTTGTATTCATGCAATAGTATTCATTGGCGCAGTTGTGGTTTGTATGCTTAAATTAGCATCCATACTATGCATAGCAGCCTGACACCGCACCTTCAAGTGAATGCACGCATGGGGTGTTCTATTCTAATGTTTCCCTGTTGCATTTGATTCCATGATCATATAGCTCAACAAAACTTTCCTCTACGCTGGTTACTTGAGGAAAAGCCGCCCCGCTATTACTCACCGGGTTCTTGGTGATGCTTCCAGAGATGAACTGCAGTAGAACCCACATCAGATGGTCTCTGCCCTTCCGCAGGTTCCTGCCGACCAGCTGCAGTCATCAATGGTACATGTCAAATAAGATATGGCAAATTAGAGAGAGAGAGAAAGGCAAAGGAAAGACAGGGAGGTTAACCAGAGAATATCTCCTGTTGGCTACCCTGTACAAGGGGAGGGGGAAAGGGATGCAATAGGTGAGAGAAAAAGAATATGAAAAGAAAAAAAAAAGAACAATACAGAACTGTTTCAGGGCACTGCCAAACAGCCTGCAAAGGCATTCCATAGTGTTGCACAGTGTCAACGTCCATTAGATTTCTCAAAAAAAAAAAAAAAGAGAGAGACTGAACCTCAGTTCAACAAAACTTGCTATGCCACATAGCTTTGTTTCTTCGGCATCTCCTTTGTGTTAGAGGAGACACATTTCTCCTCCTCTGAATTTAGCACAGTAACTTGAAAGTGAACTTTTAATTAAAAGATAAAAAATGAACAGTATGTTGCCAAAGAGAGTTCATTTTTGCAGGCGAATGTAGGTCAAGATGGCAACCAAGTTGGGTTATCTTGGTCTGACTCAAAAAGAGTCGACAACAAATGTTGATTAAAACATAAAGACAGTCTAATGAACAAATAAACTACCTCTTGCAAAGCATTCATATGTGATAGTAACCATGAGAACAATTAATTTTGCTTAGGCTGAGCATACACAAGCTAAATGCAAAGCTACAAGCACAGGTGGGTAAAGTAGTGATGCAGTTTGTTTCATTAGCCAGACAACACACACTAGCAGAGTGTTAAGAATTGCTTTCTTAGTGGCAGTATAAGATGCATATTGAAGCAACTTGATCATGTAATCTTTGCTAAATTACCTTGAATGAAGATGAACACATCACATAATGAAACCAGAGACATACAAAAAATGTGGTTGATCCCTCTTATATAGGAATCGGTATAGAACACGAAAGTGAAACGTGTCTTCACAGAAGTAGTGTAATGTTTATTGCACATTGATATATAATGTCTATTGGTGTTTTGTGGCTAAAGCGCCCTTAGGCGTTGATGCACCCACGCTGACGCCTGGTGGCACGTCTCCTCCATCACGACTACCAACGTCGATGACCATGAGCAACCGTCGTGCATATGGAAGCTGCACTACGCTGCACACGCTAGCACAACGCGAAAGACGAAGCACGTAACTGACACACTAATACAACGCGCAAGACAAAGCACGTAACTGAATCGTCACCGAGTCAAATCAGCGCGTACAGCGCGTCGTAATTGCAACCTCCGCGATCAACTTCAGAAACATTTTCAGAGCTAATTGCGGAGGCCACGCTCCGCTGTGCTGAGTACGGTGAACGCCACCTAGGTGGCGTTGGTAGTGCTTCTTGATGCCAGCGTCCCTTCGAATGCTGGCATCGAGGCATCGTAGTGCTGAGACCACCGAAGCGTTCACTGTCGGTGCGCGTTAGTGTCATAATGCAGTACTTCTCTTTTCTGCTCGTAGGCGGCGGCACCGCCCCGAGCAAGAGCGCGGGTACACGGAGGAGTGTTAGATATATAAGGCGCGTCTGTGTAGCTCTCTGCAAATGCGTTTGTGGCGCAATGGGTTAAACGCTCGGCGATCTATCGTCGCGGACCGAGAGGTCGTGGGTTCGATTTCCAAATTTTGCATGTTTGTGGAACTTTTTCTTCTGGTTTCTTTCTTTGTATTATGTTCGTGTACATTGTAAGCTGACGTATTTCCGTGACGGAAATACGTCAGTGAAGTCTTGGTGGACCCCGGCATAAAACACTTTCGTGTTAAAAGAAAGTGTCACAAACACAATGCACATGATAATACAGTCATGTGGTCATGGGTTGCCATGGCCACATGGCAAGAAGCCACTGGCAAGAAGGCAAGCAGTGACAATAAACTGAGTGAACCTGAATGCATTACTATGTGAGCCAGTGTCAGAAAGAGAACTACAGCTCAACAGTGAAAGCACAGACAGCAGTCAGCATAAATGGATGATGTGGATACAATTAGCCCCATATTTATAGCACATTATAGTGCATTCTATATCAACCGGCAATTACTAGAGGTCAATCAGCATGTCTACCTCAACTGCTGAAACTACACACATGCAGCATAGACATGGTGAACACAACACGATAATAGTGATCGCATAGCAGCAGCGAAAGGACGAAGCTACAAGAATAAGTTGTGCATGCCAGTATGAACCTGGTACTAGAATGCTTTCAAGTAGTCACAGCATGCCTCAAGCCAACGTACAGTGAACAAGAGACTTGCCTGGTCATGCAATGCAAGCACCATGTGCGGGAAGTTGGCGTACTGAAAGAGCACGAAGTAGATGAGCTGGCTGGACAGGTTCTGCCAGAAGAGCTCGATGGGCTCCTCTGGGCCTTCCTGCTCTGACTTCTCCATGGCCCGGACGACAAGGGCCACCAGTTCTTGCTCTAGCACTGGGCAGCGCTGCTTTTGCTGCAAAGGGTACGAAGGATCGTGCAACTTGCACACAAGGCCATTTGAACAATGGCAGCGGCATGCTTGTTGTGCATGGAGTATGTTACTTACAGTAAACTACTTCAGACAAACTCAAAGGGACCATGAAAACCTGTTTGTCTTTTCAGAAGTTCGTCTTTAACAGAGGTTATCCACAGAACTCAAAATCTCCTATTCCTGGTAGTACACCCAAATATCGATGCCACAAAGTAAAACAGAATTAAAACAAAAATGTAGTTGTGAAAATTTCCCATGAAAGGCTCCTGTTTCGGTTTCCCAGTGTGGCATCGCACCCACAAACAACTTAGTCTCCGGTGCACGGCGTAGGTAAACATTAGCTCAGCGTCCTTGTATGGTGAGTCAAACGTCCTTGATTCCTCGTGTGTCTGATTGACAAAATATTCCTTGCACATATACCAGCTAGCTGGCATTCTTAATAGAAGGAGCAGTAAATTCCCGGCCTTTACGTTTGCACTAGTACTGTGCTGTCGTGTCTTTTATTACCAAGAGCAAACCGACCCCACATAATAAGAGCACAAAATGCAAAAAATCCCAAACATCCCAACCCTATTTTGTTTCCGGACTTCTTCGGTTTGATGACAAAGATATGCATGTGTTTCTCCCTCTAGCTAAGCCAGAAGATTGGCCTGCATGCCAATGTTGCCAACATAGCATCATGAAAGAGCTCACCTGTTTTGTGAGGCCCAACATGCTGCACACCATCTCCCTTGAATACGGCTGCTCCAGCACGTATCTGAGTAGCTCTGTCTGGGGCTGCTGAACTTCCTGCAGGAATTCAGTTAAGGCGGTGGACATACAGTTAAACTTGTTTACATTAAACACATTAAAAAAAAAGGTGTCTGCAAGTTCAATATAGCACGCAATTTGAAACGTTTTATAAAATATGACAACTAAAAAACACATCAAAGTTCTTTCAAAAATAAATTTTTGGAAGGCATCCCACCAGGACACATACTGGTTGGCTGTAGGGTGAGCATCATGAACTCTTGTGTTCACTGAACGGTTCACACTGGCCCACACACACGCTAAGCTGCCCAAAGGATGTATAATTATTTATTTATGCTAATTCTAATTAGATAATACTAATAAGATAATTCATTTACAGGAAAAACCAGTAAAAAAAACGAAGGACAAAAGAAAGGAATTTGCACCATAACGACTGGACTAGCAACTGTGCTTTATAGAAAACAGCTACTATTTGCCAGCAAGGCTAACAGAGCATGCACAGCACAACGAACACTAATCACAGGGGAGAGAGAACCAAATTTATCACAACCGATATAAAAAAGCAAATTCTTTTTCGAGCAAGCGCACCGAGGTTGTGCTAATGCAGTCATCCCCATGCAAACTGATGAAATCATCATCATCATCATCAGCCTATATTTATGTCCACTGCAGGACGAAGGCCTCTCCCTGCGATCTCCAATCACATCTGTCTTGTGCTAGCTGATTCCAACTTGCGCCTGCAAATTTCCTAACCTCATCACCCCATCTAGTTTTCTGCTGTCCTCGACTGTGCTTCTTTTCTCTTGGTATCCTTTCTGCATACATTCTGTAACTGACAAAATATGCTTCTAGAATTTCACGCTCTTCTTTGCCCCTGCCTCTGCCAAGAATATTTACATTACTAAACAGCGGTTAGCAGCCAGATTCACGGTAATGCCAAGGCAAGTTTGCTCCGTCATCAGAACCCATGGAGGAGCGGTGTTCGCGAAGCCTGTTATTAATACAATGGCCTGTTTGGCCTATGTCCTTCGTCTTATTTGACCGGTTTTTCCTGTAAATTATGTACCAACTGGCCCAAATGTCGACTCTCCTGCTAGATAATTCAGTTAAACTGGGTTTAATATACACGGGTGACTAACTGTACACGGGAAAATTCTACACATAAAATGCTCTTTCCACCATCTGTATAAGAGCTTGAGACCGGCTGAGAACTCACCGCACTGTAGGGTAGCTGCCCTTTCATCGTAAACTTGGCTGTGTTGGGGTCAAGCTTCCAGACGGTGCAGCAGGTTCCCGAATGGCCAACGACTGGCCGAAGCTTAGAACGACCTGAGCAGGAGGCAGAGGAAAACTAAGATTCCGAGCTCTTTTAATACATATGGTGCGTACATGGCAAGTCTTCACCAGAGAAAGTAACAGGGCTTCAAGATTGCTCACGCTTTGCTTGCTTGAAGGCACGGGAGTCTCTGAGCGTTCACCTATCACTCTCCAAAGCTAAGGACAGTTTACAGTAACAGTAAGCACAGTATGGAAGATGACTGTATATGGCATACCAATATTGCAGCTGGCGTGCCTACTCCAGCAATGAATGTTAGAAGCCAGGACAGTGTTCACGGGTCCTCATCCTGTACTACGTGTTATGCGTGCACTATGCTTACTGTTGACTGAGGGAGCATGTAGTATTACAGCCTATAGCTGCTACCTTTAGCCCTTAAGTGTTTTATTATTTTGATCAAAAGTGGCATTTCTTATATGGCTTATTTTCAAACTTCATTCCATCAAAAACCCTAGGAAAGCTTTTTGAACAAACTTGCTTAATTTTTTAAGCGTGAAAACCTCATTTTACCTCTTCACTATGCAATATATGTGTACTTGTCATTGTCACAAATGGTACGTTGATGAGCTGAGCTTGTCCAAAACACTTAAAGGGGCCCTGACACACTTTTTTACACCAATAATGGCATCACTATTAAAGGACGTCCCCTCATAAACCTCCTGCCACAAAAATTTTTCGAATCTTCTAAGTATCATCATCATGATCATCAGGCTATTTTTTATGTCTACTGTAAGACGAACGCCTCTCCCAGCGATCTCCAATTACTCCTGTCTTGCGCTGACTGATTCCAACACGTACCTGCAAATTTCCTAATATCATCACCCCACCTAATTTTCTGCCGTCCTCGACTGTGCTTCCCTTTCCTTGACACCCATTCTGTAACTCTAATGTTCCACCTGTTATCTGCCTTACGCATTACATGGCCTGTCCAGCTCTATTTTTTTTTCTTTTAATGTTAATTATAATATCGGCTATCCCCATTTGCTCTCTAATCCACACAGCTTTCTTCCTGTCTCTTAATGTTACACCTAACATTTTTCGTTCCATCACTCTTTGCATGGTGCTTAACTGGTTCTTAACCTCCAAGTTTCTGCCCCATATGTTAGCCCCGGTATAATGCAATGATTGCACCCTTTCCTTTTCAGCGACAGTTGTAAACTCCCAGTCGGGGTTTGGTAATGCCTACCATATGCACTATGCCATAATGCCTGCCATTTTTATTCTTCTGTAAAATCCATTGACATGATCAGGGTCCCCTGAGAGTAATCCTTCAAGTATAAGCAGAGTTAAAGGTAGGTATTGCACCGATGCGTGGCTTTCTCTTTCGTTTATGTTTCCACTAGCATGCTGGAAGTCACACAGGGGAGATGGCAAGGGGACGTGGCCCCGGCCAAAACTTCCTTTTTCTTCCCCCCCCCTCCCCCCTGGATAGTGCGTCGCGGTGATGCCCTCACTCCTCACGCAACACCTGGCACCCTACTGAGGCAGCAGGTGTTCCCTTTTTCCCGCTCTGCTCCATCAAGCCGCGCTCGTGCCGTGGCATCACAGCCAATGGGAACTCTGTCGAGGTACGTTCGTGACATGACGTCGCAGCCAATGGGAATTTAGGTGCCATTTCGCTGCTACAGACGCCGGATGCCAGCTTTCTTGCTCAATGAGCCATTTGATGCTCTCGCACCAAAAGTGTTTTAGGGCCCCTTTAACAGATGTGCTTACTGTGGATAGCACTGAACTGCCTGTTTGATCAGCACAAAAACACTATTTGGCTCAAGCCGGGACTAAGAAGCATTGCCTCTATAAACTTCGGCATGGGACACTACATGCTAGCTCACTGCACTGTGCTGTCAATTTCATAAACCTATCTGCTGCCCAGGATTCCCATAGTTACATTCATTCCAATCGTTCCCCAATGGTCCTACATACAACTGGGACAGATCACGCACAACTTCCTCGGTGAGCGCAACTTCAGTATCAGCATATTTGCAGTGCTATAATATTTACATATTGTTACGCCGAGAAGCGTTTATTTAAATCTGCAGGGCAGATGAAAAGGAACGGTTGGCGTGTTGCAAGCCCGGCACAAAAGCAACCAGCCGAACGTCGTCTTCCTTCTTCACCAACAGTCCCCGTGGTCATTCGCGCTGCTTCTGCCCTCTGTTATGAGAGCTCGTGACATTTCCCCGTTGGCAGACGAAGCCCGCCGGGCAAGTCAATCAGTCGTTCGTGAATTGCAAGGCTTCAGGCGGGCAACGTGAGTGACTTCGGTTTTGGCCGAGTGTCGTCCAGTGCTCGTGAGGCGTGCAATTCGATAGTTGACCTCGCTGAGGCGTTCAAGTATAACGTAGGGCCCAACATAGTGGGCCAAGAACTTCTGGCACAAGCCGCGCTTCCGTAAAGGCGTCCAGAGCCACACAAGGTCGCCAGGATCGAAATATACATGTAGGCGCCGACCATCGTAGCGGATCTTTGACCGGTCCTGCGAGGCCAAGGTGCGTAGCCGAGCAATGCGTCGCGCCTCTTCTGCTCGCCAGAGGACCTTGGTAATAGAGTCATTGTCATGAGCGAAGTAGGGAAACATGGTGTCGAGTGTGTAACGCGGCGGACGAGCATAAAGGAGGAAGAACGGTGAGTAACCGGTGGTCTCGTGTCTCGCGGTGTTGAAGGCATAGGTGACAAAAGGTAGGATGCTGTCCCAGTTCCTATGTGCGGAATCGACATACATCGACAGCATGTTGGCAAGCGTTCGGTTGGTACGTTCTACCAGACCATTGGTTTGTGGATGGTATGGCGTCGAGTGGCGGAAGTTAGATGAGCACAGACGAAGGGTCTCTTCGACAACGTCTGCAGTAAATTGTCTCCCACGATCACTGATTATAATGCGAGGAGGCCCATGTCGGAGAATAACGGAATATAACAAGAAAATAGAAACTTCTGTTGCTGTTGCCGATGTCAGCGCTGCCGTCTCACAATAACGGGTGAGGTGGTCTACACACACAATAACCCAACGATTACCATTGGAGGATCGTGGGAAGGGGCCCAGGAGATCTATGCCGACTTGTTCAAAAGGGGCGCTGGAAGGCGGAACTGGCTGAAGTCGACCATGCGGTGTGTTTGTAGGTCGTTTGTAACGCTGGCATTCGGTGCAACTGGCGACGTACCGCTCGGTATCGTGACGCATCTTGGGCCAGTAAAAACGTTCTTGAGCACGGTAGAGTGTTCGTGTGGATCCCAGATGACCTGAAGTGGGATCGTCGTGCATGGCACATAGCACTTGAATGCGGAGACTCTTGGGCACAACTAAAAGGTAGCGCGCGCCAGTGGTCGAGTAGCTCTTCTTGTACAGGACGCCGTCACGTAGGCGAAAACGGCTATCTTCTAAAGGCTCGTGTGCGGCCGCGAAGAGTGGCTGCAAGCTCTTGTCCTTCTGCTGTTCGGATATGAAGGTACCCATATCAGGAAATTCCGGAGATACAAAAGCAATGTATTGGTCGAAGTTGTCAGCGTCGCATTCAGTCGTCGGCAGTGGCATCCGAGAGAGACAGTCAGCATCAGCGTGCCGTCGACCGCTCTTGTAGGAAACAACAAAATCGTACTCCTGTAGGCGGAGCGCCCAACGCGCAAGTCGACCAGAAGGGTCCCGCAGAATCACAAGCCAGCACAGTGAATGATGATCCGTGACCACTGTGAAGGGGCGCCCGTAGAGGTATGAACGAAAGCGTTGTACCGCGAAGATGACCGCCAAGCACTCTTGCTCGGTAACTGTATAATTGCGCTCGGAGCGACTCAAAGAGCGGCTAGCATACGATATCACGTGCTCGCTTTCACCGATGCGCTGAACAAGCACAGCGCCAATGCCAACACCACTCGCATCGGTGTGAACCTCTGTTGGTGCTGAGGGATCGAAGTGGCGAAGAATAGGCTGTGACGTCAAGAGAAACTTTAATTGACGAAACGATGAGTCGCACTCTGCGGTCCACTCAAAAGGAACGCCTTTCTGGAGAAGGCGCGTGAGAGGATGGGCCACGTCAGCAAATCTGGGAATGAATCGGCGAAAGTAGGAGCATAAGCCTAAAAAACTTCGCAATTGCTTGACACTGTGAGGTTCCCTAAATGCCTCTACAGCCACAGTCTTTTGTGGATCTGGTCGAATGCCTTCTTTATCGACCTGATGTCCCAGCACAATAGCTTGTCGCTCCCCAAAATGACACTTCTTTGAATTGAGGACCAGGCCAGCCTTCTCCAAGCAGTTCAGCACCAACTCCAGACGCTTGTTATGCTCACTAAATGTTCGGCCGAAGATCACAACGTCGTCCAGGTAACACATGCAAACTTCCCATTTCAAGCCACGCAGTACAGTGTCCATGAACCGTTCGAACGTTGCGGGCGCGTTGCACAGCCCGAAAGGCATGACGTTAAATTCAAACAATCCGTCGGGCGTTACAAATGCAGTTTTCTCCTTATCCTCACTGTGCATAGGAATCTGCCAGTAACCTGACCGCAGATCAACAGAGGAGAAGTACGAGGCCGCATAAAGGCAATCGATCGCGTCGTCTATTCGCGGAAGCGGGTACACGTCTTTTTTGGTAACGTTGTTTAGGCGTCGGTAATCAACACAGAATCGCCACGTACCATCTTTCTTTTTCACCAATATCACTGGTGCTGCCCAAGGGCTAGATGACTCTTGAATGACTCCTTTGGTTAGCATTTCTTCGACTTGCTCACTGATTATCTTGCGCTCTGCGGGCGACACGCGATAGGGTTTTTGTCGAATCGGTTGAGCAGATCCTGTGTTGATGCGGTGGCGAGTTCTAGACACAGGGATCGATGTCGGGCCGTCGTGCTGCGTGAAGTCGATACTGAGGAGTGTTTCACAAGGAGCGCCACCAACGCATCGCGCTTATGGTCACTGAGCGATTTAGCGACCATGGAGACGAATTTTGAGTCCACAGGGCGCATGTTACTGGCTTCTGCTGTGTCCGGAAGTTCTGTAAGCACTGCCATGGGTATCGGCGAGTCTTCTTGAAATGTGGCCAGCTTTAAGCCTTGAGGCAGCACCGCCGCTTCAGTAGAACAATTTATCGCCCATAGTCGTGTGCGTCCATTCAGCACCGATACCATGCAATGAGGAACCACACGTTTTTCTTTAGGCAGTTCACATGTACAGGGTCCACTGCAGCATCAAACGGGTTGCGAGTAGAACAAACAACCGAAACACCCATCGCGGATAAAGCGGGCACAACGGTATCCTCGGAGACGCAAAATACACTCTCTTGGTTGGGTGAGTTTTCCAAGATCACCGATAAAGCACTTACGCCCACACTGAGTTCTCCCGTGCGGCAGTCAACATTTGCACCACACAACTGTAAAAAGTCGATCCCTAGAATCACGTCGTGGGTTGAACGAGGAAGGACAATAAACTCAGTGTTAAAAACTCGACCACCTAATGACACATCCACATTGCAAACTCCGACCGGATATAATGAGTCACCACCCACTCCACGAAAACTTGTGCTCTGGTCCCAACAAAACATGACTTTGCGTCCCAGAAGACTTTTAAACAGCACGCTCATGACGGAAACAGTTGCACCCGTGTCGACTAAAGCCATGGTAGACACACCGTCAATACACACATGAACCCTATTCTTCAGCATGAAAACAGTTGGAGGTATCTCAGTCGGCAGCACATATTTTCCAGCGACCTCACCCCCATCGGTCGCGCTGGCTAGTTTTCCGGCGGGGGTGACGGGAAGCGGCGCCGCGGAGATGATGACGGGATGCGCCGCCGTGGAGATGGTGATCGATACGCTCGGAAAGCTGGTGGTGGTGTCAGGGTGCGGTCGGAAGCAGGCGAACGGTTACGAGGTCTTCCCTCTCCAAAGTAGCTTCCTAAGGTGTAGGTACGTGGCCTTTCTTCTCGGGAGTGGCTTCCTAGAGCGGAGTTCCCTGGCCGCTGGTTGTCCATGATACGACCACTGTGCCACGCAGATGGCATCGATTGCCCATAGTTGAAGGTCGACGTTGGGTGCAGTATCTAGCTATGTGACCTGGTGTGCCACAGCTGTAGCACACAGGCATAGGGCGAACATCGGGATGTTGAAGACACTGTTCAGCCGTGGCCGTGCGTTGAGAGTAACCAATATACTGTCGTTGCGAGTCATAGGCAGTGGCTGGTCGTCGTGAGCGACCGTTGCGTGGGCGCTGATCAAGGCTTTGTTCAAAAGAATCGTTATAGGATGGCTGGTTCAGGTCATGATGTGGACCATCTCTATAGCTGCCAAAGTCCGCTGCGTTTACTGAGTGCTGCCAAAGAGTCGAGGGGGTTGCACACATGGCGTCTCGGAAAGCGCAGGAGCTGTAACGTGGGGCCACATACCGTGCTTGTTCTTCGTGTCGAAGGAGTTCCTCACGGACAATCTGCCGAATGGTGGACGATAAGTCTGTTGGAGGATTCGTGTCCACACTGGCTACAGTCGTCACATTAGCTAGCCGTCCAAATTTCGGGGCAATTCGACGAGTCTTCAGTGTTTCGAAGGTACGGCAGTGCCGTATCACATCTGATACGGTTTCCAAGTTATCTTTCCCAATGAGGAAGTTGTATACATCTTCCGCGATTCCCTTCAAAAGGTGTCCCACCTTATCCTCTTCTGACATTCGGGGGTTTACGGTCTTACACAGTTTTAGAATTTCCTCGATGAATGTGGTGCAAGTCTCTCCAGGGACCTGAGCCCTCTGAGCTAACGTTGATTCCGCTCGTTTCTTCTTGGCATCCGAATCGCCAAAACACTTCTTAATCTCGTCAACGAAACAGGCCCAGGTAGTTAGCGCGTCCGCATGGTTGTCATACCACACCATCGCTGTGCCACTCAAAAAGAAAACAACGTTCTTCAGTTGGGATACGGCGTTCCAATGATTGTACTGGCTTACCCTTTCATAATGGGTGAGCCACTCATCGACATCTTCTCCTGCTTTTGCGGAGAACGTGCGTGGCTCTCGGTAGTGTTGAATCGGAGCTGGTCCTGTCGATGGAGTACTGGGAGCATCTTCTTCTCTAGGCATGATGGTGGCCGATGGCAAAAGTCCGGCAAGGCGGCGGCTTCTCCGAAGGTCTTGTACGGACGATTCCGTTGTCGGTCGTGGGAGGTACCCAGCACAGCTCCACCAAATGTTACGCCGAGAAGCGTTTATTTAAATCTGCAGGGCAGATGAAAAGGAACGGTTGGCGTGTTGCAAGCCCGGCACAAAAGCAACCAGCCGAACGTCGTCTTCCTTCTTCACCAACAGTCCCCGTGGTCATTCGCGCTGCTTCTGCCCTCTGTTATGAGAGCTCGTGACAATATTATACAAAGCAATAGGTAAATGAAATAGTCTCCTTCTGGAAGTTCTTAACTATGCTGATTGCTTGACGTCTCGGGTGAAATTTAGAATCATATTTTTTCGTTGAGTTTTCTGCCACATTTGTATAATGCCCACCATGTAAAGTAAATAAATGAACCAACTAATTCCTTTTCCTGTGTTCGTTCTGAGCACTGCAGGTCAAGACAAACACATCTGAGTAGAATGTACTGCAAACAGTCAGCTATAACTATGCAACATCAGATGCACCAATCATTAGCTTTTCATTACAAGTAAAAAAGATCTGCTTGCAAGCTCGTAGTTTAGCATGTTCATAACACAAACTCTAAATGTGTTACATGGTAACAGAGTTGACTCACCAACAATGGTCACCATTTGGGCACAGGGCTGGAAGCTGTCCACAAAGTCAGAGACAAGTTTGGCGAATTTCTATGGCGCCGCAAGAAGGGAGAAAAAGAAACAGAAAAGCAATTTGAAATGACAACTTGATTATAGAACCTTCAGACTGCCTGAACCTTCATTACAGACTGATAATGTGGAGCATGACCCAAAATATAAGCATAATGTTCAGTTATAATTTTAACCATTATGTTTCATTTTCATGCACTTTCAATGCACTGCTGCCACTCACAAGTGGCAACATAACATCAGCAAGAACATCTCAAAATTCAACATTGCCTTTATTAGCATACACCCAAAGCATGCATTCACATAATCGCAGTAATGTGTACATCCACAAGCTCTCTGAATAACCACTGGTATGCATATGCACCGAACTGTTAAAATTTGATCCTCTTACTCTCAAGTTCTATATCAACCCCATAAGTGCCATGACAAATTTTGGAAAAATGTTAAAAGTGCTGATTTTTTAAGATCTGCACATTTTTGCTAATATTTTCTAAAAAATATGATAGCAGGAATGCCTATTGCATTTCTACTGGTCTTGTTGAAATAAAATAGCAAAAGTCAGTGTATTATTTATTTGTCAGAATTACAAGAAACTGCACATATACACATGTGCAAGAAGTTTATGAGTTAACTTGTCATTCGCACCAGAGGAGGCTCGTTGTGATGACGAGTTTTATTTATTTATCTTAAACAAGACCTTGGCAGCGTGGTAAACGAATAAGTCTACAAAACAAAATAAATAGAACAATGGGGAACTGCACTCAAAAGTTTCTTCATACAACCGCTTCACACAAGCTCAAAAACATGCGCTTCACACAGCGAGAAGAAAAAAAAA